>NW_015091141.1:2200652-2202828 GCF_001431845.1 Calidris pugnax
CCTTAATTCCCCCCCCCCCAGCTTTCTGGGTTCACTGAAAAAAAAGGCCCATGGAAATTAATTCAAGTGGGGGGAGGATTTTTTTCTGAAAAATAGGTTACAATGGGTTAAAATGGGTTAAAATGGGTTAAAATGGGTTGGGGGACGCTGACCCCCCTGGTGAAACCGCCCTGCCATTGACCCGCAGGCCCCCATGGCACCCACGTTATCACTGCCCGGATAATTGGCCCTGGGGAAGCACTGGGAAGGGGAGGTTAATTAAGCCAGAATATTAATTGCCAAGGTCTGGACACTGCTCTGGATTCAAGCTGGGGCAGACTCAGGATTCAAACTGGGACCAGTACAGAGGCACTGCCTTAAACTGATGTTGCAGGGAGTGTGGGTGACGCTCTGAGGTGCAATGAGTTCTTGCCAGGGCTCAGCCTACTTCTGCCAGGGCTTGCCCTCTGTGTGGGGCTTTTAATTAAGGCTAGTTAATTAGATGTTAAAATATGATAATAATGCAGTGGACATGCCCAAAGCCTCGGTGCCAGTGCTTGGTGTGAGCCCTCCCGCCATCTTTTATTTTGTTTTTAGTTTTGACAAGATTTGGCCACTTTCGCTGGTGGAGGAAGGTCAGGCGCGAAGGGAAATTATCTCTTGACAGGGGAAAAAATGCATGTTCCCATTCAAATATTTAAAAATAAGGCGCTGGGAACGGCTGCGAAAGCTTTTTATTTGTGTTTGGGTTTAACGGCAGAGTGAGAAAAACTGGGAAGGGAAGACACAGTAACCATAGCCACGGCAGCAGCCGATTCCTGCTTAAAATATTTCCAGATTTAAAATGAAAAATAATAAAAAAAAAGGGTAGGGTCTCCTGAAATCTTCCCTTTTTGGTGCTATTTGAAAAGGTCTCCGGGTGATGCGGCATGAAGACGCTCTGCTGTTATCAAGGTCCCCCAGAAAGCAAGAAAAAGCCAGAAAATAATAAGAAAAAAAAAGTGAGAAAAAGCCAGAAAAATTGCAAAGGGGCCCGAAAATTACGATTTTTGGTGAAGGCAGGCTTAAGGCAGGCAGGATCCAAAACGCCTCCTCCCCCTTCATTTCTCCCCCCCAAAATCCCCCTGAACCCCACAGGTATCGCAGCACACCCCCCCACCCTTCCCTTCCAAGTAAATAAGGGTTTTTCTTATGTTTTTCCTTTTTTTTCCCTTCCTTTTTTCTTGTCTTTTTCCCCCCTTTTTTCTTGTCCTTTTTTTTTTTTTCCTTTTTTCTTGTCTTTTCTCTTCCCCCCCCCTCCTTCCCTTATTATTTCCCCACCGGAGGACGATTAAGAGATAAAAGCTCTCAGCTGCACTTAAAGGCAGATTGAAGGGGGAGGGAAAGCAGCAGCCCTGGCAGGTGAAAAATGTTGCCTTTTTTGGGGTGTTTTCAGACAGATTTGGCCCATTTGGGTTCCCCCGGTTCCTTGCTGCTTCTTGGAGGTTTTTGAGGTCTGGGGTGGTGGCTCTGGGGGTGACAGAGATGGAGACCAGGGATGGGGGCTGATAGCCCTGGGGGTGGTGGTAGGGACCTGGGATGGGTGTAGGACACTGTGGTGGGGCTGAGGCTGGTGTTCCTTGTTGTGACGGGGACCTGGGATGGGATGGGGACCAGGGATGGAGGCTGGTGGCTCTGAGGGTGGTGGGGACCTGAGATAGGGACCAGGGATGGGGAGCTGGTGTCTTTGGGGGGTGATGGGGACCAGGTGATGGGGTTGGAGGTGATGGGGACATCAGATAGGGACCAGGGATGGGGGGCTCATGCCCTTAAAGTGATGGGGACCTGGGAAGGCGCAGGGAGCCTGTGATGGTGCTCAGACAGATGACCCCAAGGATGATGAGGACCTGGGGAGGGGCTGGGACCCCATCATGGTGCTGGGGCTGATGTCCTCGGGGGTGATGGAGACCAGGGATGGGGGGGCTGATGGGGACCTGGGATGGGACCCCATGATGGGGTTGGGACTGATGTTCCTTGGGGTGATGGGGCCAGCGGGGACCAGGGACGAGGGCCTGATTTTCCTGGGGGTGTCGGGGTCCTGGGTTGGGGGTAGGACACCGTGGTGGGTCTGGGGGTAACGGTCCTTGGTGTGATGGGGACTTGGGGTGGGATTGAGACCAGGGAGAGGGGCTGATGGCCCTGTGGGTGACGGGGACAC
>NW_015091141.1:2202838-2214413 GCF_001431845.1 Calidris pugnax
CGGCCCTGTGGGGTGTGCGGGGCCTGGGGGGGAGGTATTGCCCCCCTCTCCACCCCGGCCCTATAGTGTGTGAGGGGTCTGAGGGGGGAGGTATTGCCCCCTCTCCCCACAGGCCCTATAGTGTGTGTGGGGCCCGTGTGGGTTGTTTACCCCACCCCCCCGGGCCCTATAGGGCATGTAGGGCCCGGGGGGGAGGTATTGCCCGCCCCATCCCCTGAAGCCCTATAGGCCATGTGGGGAGTGTTTACCCCTCTCCCCCCCCAAGCCCTATAGGGTGTGTGGGGAGTGTTTAACCCCCCCCAAGCCCTATAGGGTGTGTGGGGAGTGTTTAACCCCCCCCAAGCCCTATAGGGTGTGTGGGGAGTGTTTAACCCCCCCCAAGCCCTATAGGGTGTGTGGGGAGTGTTTAACCCCCCCCAAGCCCTATAGGGTGTGTGGGGAGTGTTTAACCCCCCCCAAGCCCTATAGGGTGTGTGGGGAGTGTTTAACCCCCCCCAAGCCCTATAGGGTGTGTGGGGAGTGTTTAACCCCCCCCAAGCCCTATAGGGTGTGTGGGGAGTGTTTAACCCCCCCCAAGCCCTATAGGGTGTGTGGGGAGTGTTTAACCCCCCCCAAGCCCTATAGGGTGTGTGGGGAGTGTTTAACCCCCCCCAAGCCCTATAGGGTGTGTGGGGAGTGTTTAACCCCCCCCAAGCCCTATAGGGTGTGTGGGGAGTGTTTAACCCCCCCCAAGCCCTATAGGGTGTGTGGGGAGTGTTTAACCCCCCCCAAGCCCTATAGGGTGTGTGGGGAGTGTTTAACCCCCCCCAAGCCCTATAGGGTGTGTGGGGCGTGCTGCCTTCCAACCAGGGCCCTATGGGATGTGTGGGGTCTGCTATCACCCCCCTCCCCCCCCGAAGCCCTATAGAACATGGGGGGTGCCAGCAGTCCCCTCTGAGTAACCCAAGCCTTCAAAAACAGGCCTTTCTGCCCATTTCTGCCTTTTTTTCTTTTTCCCAGGACACTCGAGCACCCCCGGCTCCTCTTCTCCCTGGTCTGGGGACGTGTCCCCTACACCCTGGGCTACCATTACCGTCCCCCCAGAGGTAGGTGACTCCCTGGGGACAGGGATGAGCACTGAGGAGATGCTGCCACCCCCAAACCGGGGGGGGGATGCCCTTCACCCCACACCATGAGCACCCCCCGGTAAATCCCTCTGAGCTTTGCCCTGGGGGCGATTTCCAGCAGCTCCCAAACCTCAATGGGGTTTCCTTCCTTCCCACCCCACTTTTCTTTTACCCTGCCCCCCAGCAACATTTTTAAAAACAGATTATTTTTGTTTTCTTCCTTCCTCTCTCCTTTTTTAGGGAATAAAATTTCCTTAAAATTCCTGAAAACTACCCTGTAACTACTAGATGTGATTTAAAAGCCTCAGACACCTTGCTGGGGGGGTGTGGGGGGGGTGTCTCTCCCAGCACTGGTGGGTGCCCCCAGCCCCGTGGGGGGGGCCAGGGTTGAGGATCCCAGCGGTTTGGGGTTTTTGGGTGCAGATTGGCATCTCCGTGCCGGGGGGAGGAGGGTGTGGGAGGGAAAAGTCAATTGTAGCAGCTCCGCAGCTCAATTACAAAGAATAAATTCTTTCCCCCGAGGGGTTTTTTTTTTTTGCCGCATTGGTTGCTGGGTTGGTATTTTATTTTATTTTATTCCCCCCCCCCCCCCCCCCTCTTTTTGCACTATAAACCATCCGTTGCCCTGCCAAGGAGCAGGTTCCTTCCCTGCGAAGTGGGGAGAGGGGTTCCCCCCCCCACCCCCAGCACCCTGTGGGTCCTATCCTATGTCGCTGTTTCGTCCCTCAGCTCTGGTTATGGGGATGAGGACAAGGGGTCCAGGTGTCCCCCTGCATCCCCCCTGCCTCTCACTGATCTCCTCTTGCCCGTGTCCCCCCCAGCTGAGCTCCAGGTGCTGGACGTGTCCCCAAGGGCACAGAATCTGCTGCCAGAGCTCCCCCCAGGGTGTTGATCCCACCAGACCCAGGTCTCCGTGCTCCTCTGGACCCAAACGTAGGTGACTCGGCGGCTGGGGTGGGGGGTGGTGTCCCCTTGGTGGGAACCATCTGGAGTCTCCCCTCAGCAGCGGCCCCTTCCATTCCAGATAAATTTGGGATTATTTTTCCCCAGTAACGGGACTTCCCCCTGCGGCGTGAGTGCATTTTGGGGAGCATTCACCACCAGCAGGTGTTCCCGCAGGGTTTGCGCCTTTCCTCCCTTCCCTCAGCCTGTCTTTCCCTCCTCAGATGAAAAACTGGGTCTGCAATTCGGGGCAGAAACTGGAAGTTTTCACCCCTTTTCTGGGAAAGCACCGTCCGTTCTTAGGGCGTTGCTGCCAGACCTGCACCCCGAAGAGCTGGGTAAGAGTGTGGGGTCCCCGGGTGCTGTTGGAGGGGACGGGCCCCATCCAAAGGGGCTGGGGCCTGGAGCGGGGTGAGCGCAGCCAAAACCTTCCCCCCCTCATTCCAAGGCTTTCCACTCTTTCCTTCCAGGATGGATTCTACCACAAGCATCTCTCCTCTCTCGGCTTCCGCGATGCCATCCGGGTGACGGAGGAGGACACGCGGTGAGGATGGGATGAGCTCTCTGCCAGGGAATGCTGGGAAAAACGCTTTCCTCCCCCCCCCGCCCCCAGGTTTTTGTCCAAATCTACATGGAAATCCCTTCCCCTGCTGCACAGGAGTGTGGGGACACCTCTCCATTATCCTTGCTCCCTAATTAGTCCAAAAAGGAGTTATGTTAATTCTATTTTCAATGGCTGGAAGCCGCATCTCCCAGTGCAGAGCATTAATAACAGCTGAGGGGCGAGGGCTTGCTCTGTTCCTTGGTTGCTGTCATGCTTGGGCTGGGGGGAGAAGTCACAGTCGAGGATTTGGGGTCATTTCTTTTTTTAAACAAGGCTCGATGCTGTTGGGAAGAGCTCGCGGGACGGCCGGGGGTGTTTTCATTCTCCGCCCTGGCTTCCGCACAAGGACAAGCTCACGCACGCAGCCCTCGGTGCCCCTGGGGAGACGCAAAGTGGCCTCATCCCTGACCCTTCCTGTTCTTCCTCCTCCCCACGGGCCCCAGTGCAGGACCTCAGCTGGTGTCCACCAGCCTTTCCCCCGGCCCAGGAGCTGACGTGGAGCCCGGGAGCCATTTCCTTGCCAAATGCCCGAGATATTTTTTGTTCCGGAGGTGCTGGTCCTTCGGTTCCTCTCCCCTTCCCAGAGCAGTCCCTCGTGGCTTAGCAATTTCGCACTGTATTTTTCCGAATCGGGTCATTATACTCCATTCAGCTTGAAATATCCCAGCTTTCAAACTCTTTGAATAATTCATCTCCGCTTGCAGCGACACGGGAGTTGTGGGGTGGCTAAAAAGAGCCCAGTGATGGGTGGCTGAGATCACGAGCGGAAAGACGGTGGTCTGAAGCTCCTGTGTCCCTCTCTGGCCACCTGCAGCCCTGTTGCAGGGTTGCCACATCGAAAAACTCAGTTGCGTCCCTTTTTGGTGCTGCCTAGCTCTGGTTTGGGGGCAGATTTGGAAAAGTCCCCGATTTGGGACCTCTGTAGCATCCCCTGTGCGTTTCTAGCGATTGCAGGTTTCCTGGGGACAGCAGTGTGAGGACTGGGGTGGCCCGGAGCATTGCTCTACTCCTGCCTCCCTTTTCCCAGCTGTAAAATGGGGAGGGAAAAAAAATAAATCTCAAATTCTGGCAAACGGCCATTTTGAGGGAGGCTGAGTGCCCTGGAAAAGCCTCTCACCACCGGGACGTGGCTTTCTGTCTCCCTGCCCAGGTACCGGGGCTGGCTGGTCCGAAGGGTCTGTGGATTCCTCGCCATCTGGGGCTGGGAAGTTCCTGTGGACACCCCCAGGGACCTCCTGGCCAGGATCTGCCGCAGCAGGAGGTAGGTGGGAGCAGCCGGAGGGGCTCTCCGGGGTCACCCTCACCCTGGGGAGAACTTGGGTGCCCCAGCATTGTCTCCTGATCCTGCTGGATCCCGTTTGGTCACTGGAGCCAGGGATGTGCTCCTCTGTGCCCAGGGGAAAGGAAGCCGCTGGCTGCTCCTCGCTGCTGCGCCCTTACCCAAGACTCCCCCCTAGGAAGGGACTTTGCAACCCCCCTCCCCAGGGCTCAGTGCCCCAAAAGAGGCTGGTACCCCGGCTTGATGGGGACCCTGCTCTCCTGTCTCCGGGCTCTGCCCCCAGACGCCCCCAGGGCTCTCCTGGTCTTGCCCCCTCCCGGTGACAGCAAGCAACTGTCACCTAATTTGTCACCACCACTAATTACATGGCAGGAGGCTGTCAGCCAGGACTGCTGTAATTACTGTAATGCAGATTGCTGCTTAATCCCTCGCTCTGCCTCCTGCTTCCCTCCTCCTCTCCATCCACTCTTCCCAGGGTACGGGATGTAGCTACTGGCGGGTCCCATGGCTCGAGTGGGGACGGCGAATCCCACCGGCGGTGGAAGGAGAAAATAGTCCGTATCCTGGCTGAAATCCAGGCCCCGCTCTCCCTTCTCATGCTGAGGTCTGTGTTCCCTCCCGCGGAGAGGGTCGTGGGTGCGGATCCCCTTTACGAGCACCTCCCACTGGAGGGATCCCAGTGCCTGATGGGTGCATTCCCAGTCCCTTGACTCCACTCCAGGTCCTTTGGGCTCCTGATATCTGTTAAGGCCCTTCAGATGCGCTTTGAGCGGTGGCTCAGTGCCTCGATCCCACAAACCATCCTTTCAGGGATGGGGTGATGCAGGGATCCTTTGGGGGAGATGCAGGTGGATCATCTGGGGAGCCCTTTGGGGAGCCCTTTGGGGTCCCGCACAGCTCCCTGGGGATATTTCCCCCAGTTCCTTCCAGGGAGCTGAATCTGACACTGGACTGGAGGAGACAGGGGGCAGGGAAAAACACTGGGAGGATGGAAGGCAAAGCAAAGCAAAAGGGAACTTTTCCTTTCTCTCTCTCTCTCCCCTCTTTTCTTTTTTTTCTCCTGTCATTGAGAAATTGGCAATTAAAGGTTGCATTGTAGCCTAATTGCTTGTCTGATTGAACTGTAATAAAAGAACCCTCTGAGCAGTCTGAAGTATTTAAAGGGAAGAAATTATCCAGGGGATAAAAGCATTCGGATCCTTCTCGTAAACAGCGTGCGGGAGGACAGGGAGATGGAGGGGTAATTGACTTCAGCTTTTGTTGCCGGGGGAGAAGGGGGTGGTCTTGTCACATCCAGCCTTTAATGTTTTAACTTAATTTATTGTAAAGCTGTTTATTTGCTTTACGGGAGCTGAGAAGTGACATTTTGAGTCGAGCCGTCTCGCGCAACCCACTTTTTTTGCCTGGGTGGGGAAACTGAGGCAGGGTAGGGTGGCCTGGATCAGGTGTGGAGGGGAGTTTGGGGGCAGCCCCAGCCCCCGTGGGGTGGCTGACTTGCTTGTTTCCCTGCAGGCTGTGCAACTGGGCTTTGCTCAAGCTCCTGAACTGGCTCTTCCTCAGTGTGCAGCTCCACCGGGGGCAGCTGGCGATGGTGCTGAGGGCTGCCAGGACGGTAGGGAGCCCCGGGCGCCGCTCTTGCCCTGTGCCTTGCCATCAGCACGCTGGGCACTGAGCCCTGGCCGCCTTCCTTGCAGCCCAATGTGCCGCTGGTTTTCCTCTCGACCCACAAATCCCCGCTGGATGGGCTGCTCCTGTCCTTCCTCCTCTTCTCCCAGGGGCTGGGGGTGCCCAGGGTGACGGTGGGCAGCCAGGTCTGCAGCCCTCGCCTCCGGTAAGGCACAGAGACACCGGTAAGGCAAAGCCCTGAGCTGTGGTGGGGAGCTGGGGGGACTTTGCCTCATGCAAGGCGGGTTCCCGTGGTGGCTTCTTTTCCCCACAGAGCCTTGCTCGCCCGCCTGGGAGGGATTTTCCTGCCGTCGAGGATGGAGCAGACACTGAGTGACCAGGATGAAGGGCTCCCGGGGGCTGTCCTGGCCACGGTAGGTCCTGCCTGGAGCGTTGGGAGGGATGAAACATCCCCTGAGCCCCAAAAGTGCTTGATGAAGGTGTTTAGGGCTGAGCTGTGCGGCTGTGTGGTGGGTACTGGCAGCTCCCAGCACCCCCAGCCCCACCCCATCTCCCCCCAGTACACGGAGGAGGTGCTGAGGAGCCGCCAGCCCCTGCTTATCTTCCTGGAGGAGCCCTTGGTCGCCCTGCACCTCTCCCCCCCTGCCCGGCAGTGGCTGGCCATGGTGTACCGAGCCATGCGGGATGGTGCCGTCCCCGACGTCCTCCTGGTCCCCGTGGGCATCGCCTATGACATGGTCCCCGGCGGTTTGCAGTGCCAGGGAGCGGTGAGAGGCTTTGCCCACCCCCTCCCTGAATCACCAGGCGCGTTCCTGGCGGGCTCACTCGCCCCTGTCCCCCCACTAACGCCCTGGTCCCCTCTCCTCCCAGCACGGCACCCAGCCCCTCGGCCTCGGCACTTGCCTGCGGGCCGCCTGCCGGGCCCTGCGCCGGAGCCATGGCTGTGCCCGAGTGGACTTCGCCCAGCCCTTCTCCTTGCAGGTACGGCAGCGGGGCTGGTGGCCCTGGCTCCTGGCCAGCCCCAGAGGGTTTATTGCCGTGGTGGTGGCCTGCGCAGCCCCCTGTGGGGGGTGGATGGAGGGGTCTGGGGTGTATCCAGTGTTCTCCAGGGGATCTGGTGAGCCCACCACCAGGAAAGCTGGGGGGCAACGGGACAGCACTTGTGGGCCCGGGGGACCCCAGGGATGAAGTCGGCTTGTTGGCACCGAGGGCTGTGAGCACCAGCAGGCTGGGTTTGCCTCCTTCCCAGGAGTTTGTGGCCAAAAACCTCGTCAAGCAGAGCTGCAGGGGGAAGCGGCTGGAGGAGCTGCTGCTGCCCACTATCCTTGGCATGGGGTAAGCAGGCATCGGGCCAGCATCTTGCCCCCCACGCCTGCTCCTGGCTCTGCTTTCTCATCCCTCTCACCCCGTTTTCTCCAGCCCCAACCAGCTGGACACCCAGAAGGCAGAGCTTTGGAGTCCCAGCCCTACGGCGGCCACTGGTTTAGGGGTAGAAGAGGAAATACTGGTGACCAAGCTGGGCCTGCACTCCCTGAGTGGTGAGGGGGTCCCTGTGGGCTTGGGGGGGGTGTGTGTGTGGGGGGGGTGGTTTTGTAGCCCAATTTGCTAATGAGCACCTCTCCTCTCCTGGCAGACGGCGTTGCCTGCTCTGCTGTCATGGCTGTGGGGATCACAGCTGCGCTGCTGCTGCACAAGCACCAGGAGGTGAGACACGGTGTCCAAGTTTCTTTTCCTTCGGAGCAAGATTTCCAGAGCCACGCAAGGGACCGGCTCATCCTCTTCTTCCTCCAGGGTGTCTTCCTCTCCCAGCTGATGCGGGACTTTGCCTGGCTGCTGGAGGAGATCCTGCTGCGCCAGCGTGACGTGGGCTTCTCGGGGCAGCTGCGTGCCCTGGTGCAGCACAGCCTGGCCCTGCTCCGAGCCCACCTCACCCTCTACCACCTCGCCCCCATCGGTGACATCCTGGTGGTCCCCGAGGCCTCAGTGGTGGCCCTACGGGAGCTGGGCCACCACAGTGCTGCCATCCTGCCCATCTTCGCCCGCGAGGCGGTGGGAGGTGAGGAGTGAGGCATGGGAGGGGACGGGTGACTCGGGGGGGGGATCGGTGACACCGCTTTCCCGGCAGCCTGCGCCATCCACGCCCTGCTGATGGAGATGCTGCCCTTCCTGGGGGTGACCGTGGGACCCTCCGGCATCGTGCTCAGCCAGGACGAGTTGCTCCGCAAGATCCTGGAGCTGCTCCGGCTGCTGCCCCCAAATCTCCTGGGACTGCAGGTAGGGGTTGGCGGCGCAGGGTGGCACTGCCATCACGTGGAAGTGGCCTGTCACCACTGCCTGCCTGGCTGCGGGGAGCCCAGCGCCTTTCCTCCTCTCCCCCAGCCCTGCCAGCCCCTCGACTGCCTCAGCCGGGACATCCTGGACAAGCTGCTCCTCTGTGGGCTGCTGGAGGCTGAAGAGGTGGGTGCCTCCCCGCCCCGTCCCTGAAATCCCCTCCTGGTGCTGGGGGACGGGTGGCTCAGCCCCCACTGAGGGTCCTGGCCAGGAATGGGACGTGGGGCCGGGATCACTGCTGGGGGGATGGATGGACACCCGTGGGGTGGCATCAAAGGTGATGTGGTACCCACCTTGTCCCCCCGCAGCCGGAGAGCGAGCGCTGGGTCTGCGACTTGGCCCCGCGCCCCTTCTGCAGCCGGCGGCCCTGGGCAGGGATGGACTTCACCGACAGCGACAGTGACAGCCAGGACGAGGCCCCCAAGCACTGCTTCAAGGTACTGGGGGTGTCCCCCCGGGCTGCTGCTCTCCCCAAACTCTGGGGAGACTGCTCTCCCCAAACTCTGCCTTCCCCCTCCAGCTCAGTGAGCCCCAGGGCTCTCCCGGCCTCCTCCTCTTCCTCTGCCACCTCCTGCGCCCAGTATTGAGGACCTGTGCCAGTGCCGTGGCTTTCCTGGACCGACCCAGCTGGCCCCAGCCTGGTAGGACCCCACCCCGGCGTGGGCAACTACTTCTCCACCCACACTAGCCCTCCCCCACACCTTGGTTTGGCTTTTGGGGAAACTGAGGCACAGCCCAAGCTCCCTTGCAGCCCTGGCTCTGCACCAGGACCGGAGAGGGGCTCTGCCCCCCCAGGAGCTGGGATCTGACCCCCCACTCTGTGTCTCCCACCCCAGAGCCAGCCTACGTCGAAGCACTGCTGCAGTTCCTGAGCGAGGAGGATGCTTTCGGTGGGTTGGGTTGGTGGGAAACATGGGGGCTTCCCTCCTCTTTGGGGTCAGAACCCCCCAAAGCCAGGCTGGGGGTGCCCAGGGGGTGGGTCGAAGGTGACCCTCAGCGACTTCTCTCCCTCTAGAGCACCCGGACAGGAGCTTGGTCCTCAGCTCCCTCCAGACCTTCAAGGAGATGGGGGTAAGTGTGACCGGGTGCTGCCAGCCCTCCCCTCCCTCCTTCCCCCCCCTCAAGTGATGCTTCTCTCCCTCCCCAGGTGCTGGAGGAGGTGTGGACCCCTGCAGGCCCCCTGCTCTGCCTCACCCAGCCTTTCCACTCCAGCAGCAGCCGTGCCAAGCTGCAAGCCTTCATCCAGCAGTTCGTCCCGGCCGTAGCCACCAGTGCCGGTAAAACCAGGAGCTGCCACTGCCAATAAACGTGGGAGCAGGTACCGACCCAGCTGGTGGATTTATTGCACCGGGGGGCGGTTAAGGCAGCTGAATCGGGGTGAGATGTGGCGTCTCTGTCTTCACACCACCTTGTTGCAGATGGTGCCCAGCTCCTCGATCTCGCACTGCACCTTGTCTCCTCTCTGCAAGGGGCAGAGACACGGTGGCTCACCCTGTCCCCTCATCCTGTATGGCCCCGTGCTGCCATCCCAACCCGATTTCGAGTCTCTCCTTGCCTTTCCCTCACCTTCAGAAACACGGGGGGCTTTCGAAAGACCCCCACACCAGGAGGGGTTCCCGTCAGCAAGATGTCCCCGGGGACGAGCGTGACGAACCTGGGGGATGCGGGAGGTGTCAGCAGCAGCCCCCCCGGTCCCCAGGGCAGCAGTGTCACCCTCACTGTGTGTCCCCTAGCCCATGGCACCTACCGGGAGATCCAGGCGATGAGTTTGGGCAGCCTGAAGATGAGCTGGCTGGTGCTGCTGTCCTGCATCAGCTGCCCGTTGACGCTGCAGCGGATTCTCAGGTTGTGGACATCTGGTGGGGACAGAGAGGGACAGGTGACACCAGGGTGGGGGCACAGGAACAGTGCTGGGGGACCCCTGGCCACCCCCAACACTCTCCCTTGGGCCAAAATTTGCTTTTGGGCAAATTTGGTGCCTTGCTGGCTCCTGTGTTAGCCAGGAAAGAGTTCCTGTCCCATCCCTGTCCTGTCCCCGTCCTGTCCTCACCTGCTACCGCCTCCTTGGTGACAAGAGCTGGCCCCAGGGGACAGAAGGTGTCGAAGGTTTTCCCCAGCAGCCATTGCCTCCCGTTCCTCTTCATCTGCCAGTCCCGGGCACTGACGTCGTTGGCCACCGTGAAGCCCACGATGTGGTCCATTGCTGATGACTCCTTGGTTGGGGGATGAGGACAATGTGGACCCACTTAATTGGGGTGGGGACAGGCACCGAGGAGGGGGATGGGGGGGTGTGTTACCTTGATGTGCCGCCCCTCCTTCCCGATGACGGCAGCCAGCTCCACCTCCCAGTCCACCTCCTATGGGGGGAAAAATGGGGGTATTGGGGAGCAGGGAGGGGGGACAGACCTCCCTGGTTGGCGGGGGGCATGGGGACTGGGGAGGGGTCCTCACGCTGCTGTCCTCAGGGTGCACGATGTCATCAAAGGGGCCGATGATGGCGCTGGGGAACTTGCTGAAGATGATGGGCTCCTTGGGGACCTTGACGTCCTGCTCCAGGCAGTGGTCGCGGTAGTTGAGCCCCACGGCGATGACCTTCTGCGGGTCCCCCACGGGTGCCAGCAGCCGCACCGCCTCCCGCGGCACCCGGTGCCCCCCCGACTCCAGCGCCCTGCCGGGATGCCGGGGCTCGGTGGGGGTGCCGCCGGTGGTGCCGGTGCCCCATGGGATGTCCCCGGGGTGTCACCCACCTCTGCGCTGCCGCCAGCGCCGGGGGGCCCCTCTCCAGGAGGGCGCGCATGGAGCGGGGCAGCCCTGGCTCGGCTGCGCTCAGGTCCAGCAGGGCCCCCCCGGGACCTTCCTCCAGCCCCAGACGGGGCTCAGCCCCCCCGGGACCCCGGAACCGCACCAGCCGTAGGGCCCCTGCCGGCCGCATCCCTGCCTGGGGGGACACAGATCCTCAGGATCCTGCATCCAAGGGATCCTGGGACCCTCCCTGGGTGCTGCCCTCCCCACCACTGGTGGGGGTGAGGAGGGAGAATAAGGGTCCATCCTGTTGGGGATCCCTCCGGATCTATCAGGACCCAGTGCAGGAGGGATCCTGAAGGAGGGGGATCCCGGCCTGCGGCAGTGGATCCCTCCCCAGGGGGGAAATCCCAGCCCAGAGCAGATTCCCAACGAATCCCTACCCCCCCCGCCCCCAGTGGGGAATGGATCCAGGGAGAGGAGGGATCCCCCAAGGCGCTGGGGCGGGGGGAAGCAGATCCCATGCTTGATCCCGTGCAGCCCTGACCCTGGGGGTACCTCCCCCTGCCCCCCCCCCCACCTGCACGGTGGGGATCTCTGGAGGATCCAGGCCTGAGGAATCTCCCCCCTGATCCCACACTCCTCCTGGCACAGGGGCTGCCCCCCAACCTTATACCGCTCAGCCTGATCCCAGGGATCCCCCCAGTCCCAGGGGATCCCCCCCATTGCACTCACAACCCTAGACCCAGGGGATCCTCACACACATCCCCCACCCCTCCATCCTGGGGGATCCCAGGGGATTCCTTTCCCCATCCTAGGGATACCCCTGATCCTGCTCAGCCCCAATCCCATGGATCCCCTCCCCCCTGCCCCGATCCCGCTCAGCGCTGGTGCTGGGGACCCCCGCTCCCAGGGATCCCCCCCCAATCCCGCTCAGCCTTGGTG
>NW_015091141.1:2214423-2216200 GCF_001431845.1 Calidris pugnax
TGTCTCGGTGTCCGGCCCCGACGGGGGAATCGGGGGCTCCCTCTCCCACCTACGTCACTCCCCGCCCCGCACGCGCCGACCCCGCGCCGCCCGCGTGAAGGTCCCCGCCCATACTCTCCTTCCCCCCCCTCCCCGGGCTGGCCAATGGGTGCGCGGAGGGGGCGGGGAAGCGCCGGCAGAGTCACCAATGAGAACCGGCGGTTCTCGGCAACGCCTCCCCCCCTGAAGGGGCGGGGCCGCGGCGTTGCTAGGAGACAGAGCGCGGCCGCCATGACAGCGCCCGGCCGCCATGACGGGGCCGCCATGACAGCGCCGAGGCCGGGCCCCGCGGCGGGAGCGAGCCGGGCCCAGGCGGATGTTTCTCGCCTTTATTTCATGGAAACGTGCAATGAGTGAGCGAATGACAGGCAGGTGTGGAGGGGGGCCGGGCCAGGCTGGGGGCCTGGCTGAGCCGTGGTGTGGCCTCACCGGCCAGTTTGTGAGAAGAAACAAAGCAGCCATAGCCCAAATAACGGTCCCGGAGAGCAGAGCTGCTTCTGCCGGGCTCAAAGCCGCCCTCTCCAGCCCCCCTCTGGGCTGTGCGCGGCAGTTGCTTCCCCCTCGGCTCCCCAGGCGGCATGTTCCATCCCTAAATCGTGGCCATTTTGTTTTATTTAGAAAATCAACCCTCTCTCCTGGTACTGCCAGGAGGTGGGGAGCAGCCTGGGTCTCTGTAAGCGCTGTGTCGGGTGGGGGGAAGGAGGTTTGTGTGCTTTTCAGTTGGCCGGGAGCCGCCATTTCGTAGCTGTGCTTGGAGCCCCCCCTCCCTGGCTGGGTGCTGTGGTGGGGGCTCCTGTGCCGCCCGGGGGCAGGGGGATCCCCACTGCAGAGGAAGTTTGCCCCCCCAAAATGGGTCCGTCCGGTGGGGCAGGCACTGCCAGGCGCTGTGCCGGGGGGGGGCTTGGGTGGACAAACCGGTAAAGTCACCCCCTGTCTCTTCTCCTCCTTGTAACTGGAGTGCCGTGAGCCAGGTGGGTTCTTTTCTTCTTTGAACCTCTCGTTTTTTGTCTGAAATAGTAGGGAAAAAAAAGTCCCCCTCGGGCGCTGGTGGGGCCAAGCGGGCGGTCCCGGGTTCTAGATCACATTCTCAAAGATCTGCATGGAGCTCATGATATCCTCGTCCTGCACAGGGGGGAGGGAGAGGTCAGAGCCCCCATCCCGCTCCTCCCCTCCCTCCTGCCCTCACCGGCGCTGCTGCCCCCGACCGCCCCTGGATGTTACTTTGGGATGGGATGAGGAACTCGGGTTCAGAGGCCTGGCCGTGAGGAGGAGGAGGAGGATGGTGGCGATGCCGAAGACACCCCCCAGCACTGCTCACCCTCTGGCATGTCTCCAGGAACTCCTCAAAGGTCACAACGCCATCACCGTTCCTGTCCATCTTCTGCAGGGGAACAGTGGGGGCTCAGCGGGGACGTCCCCGGCCCTGGTGGGGGTGACAGCCCCAGCCCGTGACACCCCAGGCAGGGGGGTTGGTTGGTGGCTGCTGGGAGGGGCCGAAGTGGGACAGTGTCACCTGAAAGAAGAGCTCCACGCGCTCGGTGGGTGCGCTGTCCCGCAGGGCAGGGTGGATGCAGTGCCCCATCATGTCATAGATGGACTTCATGATCTCCAGCATTTCCTAGGAGGGTACAGAGTGGGGACAGAGTGACAAGAACCCTCCAAAGGAGAGCACCTTTGTCCCCTGGCACCCATTACCACCCCCATCCCTCTGTGGGCATCCCCTGTGATGCTCCTAGTC
>NW_015091141.1:2216210-2217808 GCF_001431845.1 Calidris pugnax
GGTGATGTAGCCGTCTTTATTAATGTCGTAGAGGTTGAAAGCCCACTTCAGCTTCTGGTGCACTGTCCCCCGCAGCAAGACAGAGAGGCCGATGACAAAATCCTGCCAGAGGGACCGCGGCCTTGAGTGGGGACGCCCTGCGGGCGCTGCCAGCACCCCCAGGGGACGGACCCCTTGTCCCCCCAGCACAGCCCTTTGCCCCCCTCCACTGGCGCCGTGGCGCTGCCATCGATCGCGGGACGCCCCCGGGGGAGTTTGTTCCTATTGATCCCGTTTCTATTCTGGCTCACAGCTATTTTTAATCACCGGGGTAAAGCCGGCGCCGGCCCCCGCTGCCG
Source organism: Calidris pugnax (assembly GCF_001431845.1). NCBI lineage: Eukaryota > Metazoa > Chordata > Aves > Charadriiformes > Scolopacidae > Calidris > Calidris pugnax. The sequence goes on from NW_015091141.1 coordinate 2,216,549, forward strand.
CAGTGCCCCGAGCGATCCCGGCACAGGCTCCTGCCGGTGAAGGGGCCCCGAGATTTTGGCCGTCGCCGCTGGGCTGAGCTTTTATCCCCAACCACGCGCGGGCGAGGAGGATGTGATGAATCACGGCGCCGGGCAGGCGTACAGCCGGAGCGAGCGCGGTGCCGGCGGGGCTTTGCCAGGAGGGAGAAGCCGAGCGGGGGAGCGGCGCCGGGAGCCTCACCTGAAAGCAGAGAGCTCCGTCGCGGTCGGCGTCGAAGGCGTCGAACAAGAAGTGCGCGTAGGTGCTGGCGTCTGCGAGGGGAGGAAGGCGGGAGCCGGTGAAGCCCATGCGCCGGGATCAGCTTTTTGGCGTTTTTGCTGCAGACGGTGGCACCCCCTGCCCCTGGCCTTGGGGGTCCCCAACTCACCGCCTTGGGGGAAGAACCGCGAGTAGATGAGCTTGAAGGTCTCCTCGTCCACCAGGCCGCTGGGACACTCCTGGGGAAGGGAGCGGGCGCCCGGTGAACCCCGGATCCGCTGAAATCCCCCTCCCGGCTCCGCCAAAATTCCACCCCTCAGCACCGGTGACGGGGCAGGGATGACACTCACGCTCTTGAAGCCGCGGTAGAGGGACTGCAGCTCCTTCTTGGTGAACCTGGTCCTGGCCAGCAGCCGCTCCAGCCCCTCCGGTTGGTGCCGGGTGGCCGAGAGCTCCAGCTCGGCATCACCGCCGTCTGCCGGGAGACGCCGGCAAAGCCCCCCCCGTGGGTCCCGCAGCCTTTTCCCGCATCACCTTCCCAACCCGCACCCCCACCCTGCTTAAAACCAGCCACCCCCCCCTCCCTGGCCCCCTGGGAGATCCCAAACCTCCTCATGCCGGGAGGAAAAGATCGTCCCGAGGGAGAAGCCGTCCCGTCCCGGGGGGGTTTCCCTCTGCCCGCCCCCCCCCGGCAGCGTGTTCCCGGGGTGCGGAGCCTCTCACCCTGGCCCCGCGTAATGCTGCCTCCACCCGCGCCCGCCCAGGCGGAAGGTAATTAATAAATGATGGCTCATTAATAATTCCAGCTTGGGAAGCCCCTGCGGAGCCGCTCGGCACTGAGACAGGGATAGCGGGAAGGTGGGGCTGGGGAGAGGCCCGTCGGTGGGGATCCCCCAAAAACCCCAGGGTCCCCCCGCTGAACCCTGAACTGGGGGGGTCGGAACTGGGGGGGCCTCAGTGTCCCATCTTGGGGATCAGTGGGGGATTGGGGGCCCCAGTGTCCCACCTCTGGGGGGTGTTGA
>NW_015091141.1:2218126-2219771 GCF_001431845.1 Calidris pugnax
TCCTGAGGGCAGCGCCGCACCGGGGGGGGGTGTGAGGGGGGGTGAGTGCGCCCCGGCTTTTGCTCGCCATGTATAGTTAAAAGAGAAGCCTTTGTTTACAGGAGCCATGTTAACCTGCCCTCAGTGTTTGTCCCAAGCCGTTCTTACCCCCCACTTAATGAAAAAAATCAGTTAAAGTTTGGTGTCCCGGCAGTTTTAGTGGTGGAACTGGATTTGCCTTTCTCTGTTCCGGTGTTTTCCAGCAAAACGCCAGCTTTTGGTTCAGACTGCCTGGTTTTTCTGGCCGTGTACCCACTCACACCCCAGTGTCCCCACAGGCAGGTGCTGGCACCCACTGCCACCTCCCCACAGCTCCCCCGTCGCCCCCCCCCCCCCCCCCCCCCCGCGGGCAGTAATTCCCCCCCCCCCCCCGGCTGTCCCTAGGGGGGTTAATAGCAGTTAATTAGCGGGAGGTAGCTAATGAGCAGCACAGGATGGGTGGGATGAGTAAGCAGGTGAGGGAAGGGCTCCCCCGGGACTTTGAGGCGGGGGGGACGGGGGGGCTGTCCCTGTGTCCCCAGGGCCATCTGTCCCTCTGTCCCCGGTGTCCTGGGGTCGCCCTGTCCCCAAGGCCCCAGGGACATCCCTCCCCATCCTGCTGGAGGGGCTGTGGTGGTCCTGGGGACACCTCTCACCAGCACCCCAGGGGTGTCCCATCCCCGTGGCCCCAGGGACACCGTCCATGCTCCTGGGGTGTCCTTGCCCCCCCATGGGCTCTCTTGTCCCCCTGGGCTGTCCCACCCCCACGGCCTCGGGGACCCTGTCCCTGTCCCCCCGGGGTGTCCTTGTCCCCACAGCCCCAGGGGACACCGTCCCTGTCCCCCCCATTATCCCTGCCCCCCTCTGTCCCATCCCGGTGGCCCCATGGGACACCATCCCTGTCCCCCCGGGGTGTCCCTGTCCCCCCACGGGCTGTCCCTGTCCCCGTGGGGTGTCACATCCCTGTGGCCCCAGGGTCACCATCGCTGTCCCCCCATCATCCCTGTCCCCCGGGGTGTCCTTGCCCCCCTCATGGGCTCTCTTGTCCCCCTGGGCTGTCCCACCCCCACGGCCTCGGTGGCTCCGTCCCTGTCCCCCCGGGGTGTCCTTGTCCCCACAGCCCCAGGGGACCGTCCCTGTCCCCCCCCTTATCCCTGTCCCCCTCTGTCCCATCCCGGTGGCCCCATGGGACCCCGTCCCTGTCGCCCCGGGGTGTCCTCATCCCACCACGGGCCGTTCCTGTCCCCGTGGGGTGTCGCACCCCTGTGGCCCCGGGGTCACCGTCGCTGTCCCCCCATCATCCCTGTCCCCCGGGTGCCCTGTCCCCCCCAGGGGCTCTCACTGTCCCTCCCTCTGTCGCATCCCCGCGGCCCCGGGGGACACCGTCCCCGTCCCCCCCGTTATCCCCGGCCCCGTGGGACCCCACGCCGGGGGGCGTGGTCTGTCGCTAGAGGGGCGGGGCTAAAGCCGTGGGGGCGTGGCTCCGCCGCGCGGTCTTGCTCGTCACTTCCGCTTCCGCCGCCGTCCCCGGAAGCACCGTCCTCCGCCGCCGCCGCCGCCATGGCCTCAAGGTTACTGCGGGTGAGCGCGGCCCTGCGGCTCCTGCCCGCCGCCGCCTCCCGCGCCC
>NW_015091141.1:2223474-2234407 GCF_001431845.1 Calidris pugnax
CCCCCCCAAAAAAAAACCCCACCACCGGAGAGAGGAACCGGCGCGACGCCGGCTGCATCCTCGCACGCACCCGCCACCGCCGTCCCCCCCAGGACTCTGGCGGGGGGGACACACACCTGTAGCCCCCCTCCCCGTCCCAGCGCTGCCACCGTGCCCCCACGGCACCCGGCGCGCCCGGCCCTCGGCAGACCCCTGCCGGACCCCCACCAGCCGGCGGAAGAGGAGCCAGGCAGCAGCAGGGGGGTGGCGGGAGCTCTCGGGAGCTGGGGGGAGCCGTATCTGGACCAACGTCCGTGCTCTCGTCTTCTGCTTTTCCCTTTATTTTTCTTTTTTTTTTTTTCCCCCTTCTTTTTCCCCTGCCCTTTCTAATTCCATATTTTTGGGGGTTTTTTTCCTTTTTTTTTTTTTTTTTTCAAGCACTTGTTTACCCTGGTTTTGGGTTTTTTTTTTTTTTTTTTTTTTTTTTTTTTGGGATGCAAACTGCTAACCTCTGGATGCCCAAACTGGAGCCTGCCCCCAGCGCTGGCAGGTTCCTGATTATTAAGGAAGAATTTCTTTGGTTGGGATGATTTTTTTTTTTTTTAAATTTATCCCCTCTCCGCCCTGACCCAAGCCTTTCCCCCCCATGGTCGGGGGGCGCAGGGAGAGGCAGGTTCATGCAGGCACAAAGCACAACGAAAAAACTCGACAGGACACACCATTTCCCCCTTCGCTCCGGCCCCGTTTCCTTCCTGGGACCCTTGGGCGCCAAAATCCACCCTTTTCTCCTCTTTTTTTTTTTTTTCCTTTTTCTTCTTTTTTTTTCAGCCTTTCCTCAATACCTCACGCCAGCGGCTCAGTACCACCAGTGGGACTCTGCACCCTGGAAGCTGGGGGCTTTGGTGTTGGTTTTGGGTTTTTTGCGGGGGAGGGGGGATTGGGGTTTTTTTTGCCTCTTTTTTGTGTTTTTCCCACCTGGCTCTGCCGCCCTAGGCAGCCCCCCCAGAACCAGTGGGGTCCCTCCAGTCATCACCTCTCGTATTAAATGTTTTTTTTCCACTCTCAAATAGACATTTTTTTAAATTTTTTTTTTTTAAAGATTTCAGCTAAATTGGGTTAATCTTGCCCTTTCCAGAAAGATTTGGTTGATTGTTTATGGTTTTTTTTTTAGCCCCATTATCCCAGGAACTCTGAACTGAGTGGAGTTCATCGCTCTTCATTCCAAAGTTTCAGGTCTTCTTGTCCAACAGCTTCTCCAGTTTTAGGATTTTTTTTATTTTTTTTTTTTAAATTAAGCTTTTTTCTGCTGTTTTCCGGGAGCCTGCGCACGCCTGCCCTCCCGCCTCTTTTAATTTATTCTTGCGGATCCCGGCGTCTTCCCTCTCTCCGCTCGCTCCGTATTTATTGGGAAGCGAGGAACGGCCGGCAGTGACTCGTCTTGGTGAGGTGACACGGGGGGGGGGGACACCACCTCTGTCCACCCCCCCACCCCGCTCACCCCAAAACCCAGCAGAGCCCCGGGGGGTGTCGTCTGTCCGTCCGTCCGTCCAACCTCATCCCACCCTTCCCCGCCTCTGTAGCTCTTTTTAAAGGGATTTTTAAGGCGCATTTCTTCCGTTTATCCCGTTTTTAACTCTTCTCCGTCGCAAAGGACTGGGTTTCCTCACTCACACGGGAGCAATAGTCTTTTATCTCCATGTCCGAACCGCGTCCGTACTGTATTTTGTACCCTAAGGCAGCTCTTTCCAGTGACGTCCTGCTGTATCCACCCGTCGTTCTCGGTTTGGCGTTGGCCGCGCCTTCGGTTCTTTGCCGCGGAGAAACAAACAAACAAACAAACAAACCAAACCAACAGAAAAACCAACAAAAATTAACCGACGAAAAACGCCGCGGATCGGGGGAGACGGCGGCCGCCGCTCGGCCGCCATGGCTCCGCGGTGATGGACTTGCCGGCATCGGGCTGCCGGGAGCCGGTTGCAAAGATGCAGGCGGTACCTCTCCTTTTATTTTTGAAGAGGATCATATATATATATATATATATATATATATAAAAAATATATATATATAGCTTGGCTCTCCGTAGCCACTTAGGAAATACGTGGAAGAGGAAAAAAAGGCAAATAATGCCAAAAACATGAAATAAAATAAAATAAAACCATAAAACCAGGACCCAGCGTTGGCTTTGGCAACCAGAAGCCTTTCTCCTGCCGGCGAAGCGACGTGTCTCTGGACAGGAACCTCCCGCAGCTCCGTTTGACCTTCCAGCAAAGGAGCGAGAAGAGCAGAACGTGTTGGGGGGAAGAAATCTCCCAGCGAAAAAAGAACATCCAAAAAAAAACCAAAAAGCGATAAAAATCCGAACAAAAAAAAAAAAAGGGTTTTTCACCTGCCAGCGACCGGCGAGAGCGATTCGGAGAGGTGGGCGGACGAGCAAGGACTCGGGTGGTTTCTGTGAGGGGGAAGATGTTTTTTTTGGGGGTTTTCTTTGGCGAGTTTTGGGGCGGGGGGGGGAGGTTGGTGGGTTTTTTGGTTTCTTTTTTTCCTAGTTGGCTCAGCCGGTGGCTGCTGAGTCTTTCCCAAGGAAAGTGGGACAACGGTTTCGCCGGAGCCGAGTTCTGCCGGCACCAACATCTTGCCACGGACTGGGCCTCGTCGTCACCGAAAACACCTCCCTGCGGCCGGGGCGTGGGGCAGGTCAGAGGGTTTGGTTATTCCCTATATATATATATATATATGTATATACACATCTGTGTGTGTGTGTGTATATATATGAGATTTGGTTGGGGTGGGGCTTTCTTTTCGGTTTGGATTCTGTAGAAAACAGGCAAATTGCCTTTTTTTTCTTTTTTTTTTTTTTCTTCTTCTTTTTAACCGGAAGGGGGACAAAAAAATATCCCAAATTCTTGGAGCTTCCAGATTTCTGTTGCCCCAAAAGGGACGATTTGAGACAGCGCGACTATCGCTGTACAAAAAAAAAAAATAATAATAAGGAAATCTTGTAAATCTTGTATAGCGCCCCAAAATTGATGTAAATACCCCAAGGTGTCCAGGCCAGGAGCTGTCGGAGGCTCCGTTAAAAGTTAAAACCGCTTTTTTTTTTCCCTGAAATAGAAAAATGTGGAAGAAAATGGGAATTATCCTGCCTCGTTTCCAGGCGTTTTGGGGTAACGGGCAGGAGAATCCCTGGTGGTCCCTCGCTGCTGTCGGGGGACAGTGCAGGGGGAGGTGACCAGTCCCCAGGGCTGCCTGCTGGGGAGAGCGTCAGATAAAAACCCAACCCCTCGCCGGCTTCTCTTTTAAAAAAGAAAAAAAAAAAAAAAAAAAAAAAAAATAGAAAAAAAATAGAAAAACACACACACAAAAAAAAAAGAAGCGTGAGCGAGCGATGACGGTACTTGAGCTGATGCACAAGGGATCTCTCAGCAGATACTCGCCACCGGGAGCGGGTTCTCGGTGGGAAACGGGAACGGTCCGGGCGGCTCGGCGGGTGCCGGGAGAGATGTTCCTGGTGGGGCGAGGCTGGGCCGCGGGCGCTGTCGCCCTCCTCTTCCTCGCAGAGCCGGTTGAGCCGGCGGCACCTGTGCCGGGCGTTGGGCGCGTCGGCGTGAGATCCCCGATCCGGGCGCCGGGATGGAGCCGAGACGGGAGAGGAAGGAGCGGGGAAGAGACGTGGCGGAGCTGGGCCGGAGCCGGGAGCCCCGCGGCGGCGTCGCTCTCCGGGGGTCACCGGTGGCGTCGAGGCCTCGAAATGGCCGTGCCGGCGGTGGGCGGGAGGCAGGATTCCGGCGCCGCGGCTCTCCTGGAGGCGGGAACGTGCTGGACATTTTGGTAAAACATCGGTGTGGGGCGAGCACCGGATCCTCCGCCACGGGGAGGAGGAGGAGGAGGAGGAGGAGAGTGGCTTCGGCCGGCATCTGCTGAGAGACCAAAACGTTCACCCCGAAAGTACCTTGACGAAAGAAGAAAAGTTTTATTCCTCTTATTTTTTTAATGAAAGAAAAACAAAAAATAAAGCAAACCATGCACTTTAGGCGGCCCAGCGCAGGGCTGCCGGCGCTCGGGGGGGGGTCCTGTGTCCCCCCCCCTTCTCCCTTCCTCTGCGGCCGGCGGGGCGGCTTCGGGAGACGCCGGGGAGCGGCCGGCGGTTGCCGAAGGCAGGTCCTGGATTTTACCACTAGCAAAGACGAACGCCCGACGTGACGAACTCCTCATGCTAGCGAGCACTCCTTACCGTAGCAGATTTTTGCAAATGGAGTTTTACAAGTCTATATTTAAAGAATTGTATGTTTGTAACAAATAAAAAGTATGCGGAAAAGTGAATGAAAAACCCATCCTGGCCCCAGCTCGCTCCTTTTTTTTGGGGGGGGGGGAAGGTTGAGGGTGTCCCCAGCTGTCCCTGGGGTCCTCAGGGGTGCCACCGTCCCCAGCGCTGAGGCAGCTGCGGGGGGGCACTGGGGGGTAGATGGGGGTGTACGGGACGGGGTACCGTGGAGAGGGAGGAGGGTTTGGCGTGCCACACGCGTGTGTCACGGCTTGTGGAGACACGCTGGCGTGCGTAGACTGGCCTGGTGAGCTGTATGCACATGGCTGCCTGGCGTGTGCGAGGCGTGTACACACGGCTGCCTGGTGTGTTCACCGCTGCGCACATGGCGTGTTCCCCCACCACCCCATGTGCGTGGCGTGCAGCCCGTGCCCTGCCGGGGGCTGGCAGCCCCGCTCCGTGCGGTGACGGTGACGCAGGCGCCGCAGCCCTCGCCGCATTTAGCTCTGCGGCTCCCTGCGGGCACGGGCTCATCTGAGGACACGAGCCGAAGCCGCCTGCGCATGAGCCGCCGCCGCACCGCAGCCCTGCCGCCAGCGCCACAGCCAGGGCCCGGCCTGACCCCAGCCCTAGGGGGCTCTGTCCCCCTCCCGGCAGGGTACAGGAGCTGCTGGCAGTGTCCCCATCCCCGGGATGATGGGGTGGGCAGCTGCTCCAGCCCCCCCCCACCCCCGAGAGAGCTGGGAGGTTGTGGGGAGAGCAGTGGGGACAGCTGGGGGGGGCATGGGGACAGCTGGGGGGCTGTGGGGGAAACAGCAGGGACAGCTGGGGGGGCCCCGGACATGCCGCAGGTGCCCGTGGTGGTTGCTGACTGGGGCAGGTGCAGGCAGCATTCTCTGCCGGGGGGAGTGGGAGCAGCTGTGGGGGGCACCCCTTAGCCCCCTGCTATAGCTGCTGCAGTAAGGAGAAGGGGCTGACCTGTGCCCCCTGCCTGGTGCTGGAGGGAAACTGAGGCACGGGATGGGTGGCCAGGACATCTAGGAGGGACAATAACAGTGCAGAGGTCCCTTCCTCCTCCTCCCCCCGCCACCGGCCGGGAGCTCCCTACCTGCTCCACTGAGCTCCATCTGCCATCCCAGGGCCTGTTCAGGGGCTCCTGTTTGCCATCCACCCTTTGCTCTCTAAAACACAAAGCGTCTCCCCAAAAATTAACCCTATCACATAGTTCAGGTTCAGTTTGATGCTGGAACAGGCTCATCACAGGGCATCAGTCTTCATCTCCCGTGACATGCTGTTCCCTGATACACACACATCACACCATCCCCCCGTGACAGCCTAGGGCAGGAATTTTTTGGGCTGATTTTGGCCATATTTTATCCCTGCTGTCCCTTTTGCCTCTCAGTGCTCTCCCACGCCCTGAGCCCCAGTCCAATCCCCACCCCCGGCACGGCAGGGACAGTTTGTGTCACCTCACTACCCTCCTCTCAGGGGCAGGACCAACCTTTATTTCTCTATTTCCTGAAAAACACACAGGGAAGGGATCGAAGGATCCGCTGCCCCCAGCCTCCACCCGGCCTCAGCCTCCCCGGGGAGGGCTTCCCCTCAGCTGGGCTGCAGCCCCTGCCGGCAGCCACCTCCTCCGGGCACCGAGCTGGGGCGGCAGCAGCACAGCCAGAGTTGTAACCGGCTTTAAGCCTTTCCAGGCCGCGCCCCAGGCCCCTCAGCTCAGCCGCGGGGGCGATGACAGGGTCAGGGAGGCAGAGGGGAGCGGCGGATCGGCCCTGAGGCCGGAGTCTGTCAGGAGCTGGGCCCCGCTGCTCGGGGACACCCCGGCCCACGGGCGGACGGGCGCGGCGGGACCCAGGAAGGGCCCTGAAGGGGCTCTGTCTCGCCGTGGGGGGCTCAGGCCCCGCCGGTAATGACAGTGGTGCGCATCCCCCCCCACCCCGCTCCCCTCAGTGCAAACAAACAACATGGGGGCGGGACAAAGACTGGGCGGGAAAGGCTCCTCTCCTCCCATTGGCTCGCTCAGGTGCCTGTCTTCTCGGCCCCGCCTCCCGCAGGGCGCTCGGCTCCTTCTATTCGCGTCACGTCACCGCTGCCCCACCCACCGGCTCAGAGCCGCCGGCCACGCCCCCCCGCCCTCACCCCTGCGTGCCGTGTGCAAAGGAAAAACAGCCGTTAAACGGGCCGCGGGGCGGAGCTAGCGAGGGGCCAAGAAGCGGCGCTGGGATTGGTGGTAGCGGGATGTTCAAACGACTATGGAGCTCCTTGATTGGCCGGTCGCTGCCGCGGCAGGCCGGGCTCCCTACCGGCCCGCGGTGGGGAGGGGCGGGCGGGCGGGCGGCACCGGGGCCGGGCTCTGTCAGCGATCGGTGACCTTGGGCCGCGCCCAGCTCTGCCCGGGGGGGTCCCCGGGACCGAGGCGCCTCCCCTCCCCGCGCCGTTGTGTAACCGGAGTCCCCCGCCGACTCTGTCCCGGTGCGAGGCCCCTTGGAGGGGGCGGGGACCCCCCGTGCGCTGTCAGAGCCTTCCCGGGGGGGGGCACCGTCACGGCCTTGATTCCATCGGTTGCGGCGAAACCGCCTTGTCGTGGCTGCTTTCTGCGCTTATATGTTTGTAAAAGTTGGCGGTGGAGTGAGGAAGTGACTGTCAGGGGTGGAAAACGCGGGGAGCGGCCTGAAGGACGGCTGTCAACCGGCCCGGGGGAGCCGCCCCCGGGGGAGTCCCCTCTGATCCCGGGGGAGCATTGAATTTCCAGGGTTTTGGTTCTCCCCATGCACTCCGTGGGCCTGGGCAGAGCGCGCTGGTGGTTTCCCGAGGAAAAGTCTGATTCTGGGGGGGGGGAAGATTTGGGGTTTAATCCTCCCCCGCTGTCTCCTTCCTGTGATCCGGCAGCTCAAACCGGGACCTCTGAGGGTATGAGGAGGTTCCGGAACGGCCCCGGTCGCTAAGGGTTAACATGGAAACTGCTCTGCGAGATTATGCAACCTTCGGTGCAAGGAAACTTACCTTCAAGAATATCTCATAACTTGTGGCGCATAGATAAAAAGTTGCTTTTTGAAGTATTTCAGTCCTGTTTGAAGCAACGAGAAGGAAAAACAAACAAACAAAAAAGTGTTTTGCCTGCTGCATGAGATCCGCTGTGTTAAATCCAGAGAGGTTTTGGTATGGGAATGTGCTCCCAGCGAGCTGCCTCCATGGGGAGAAGGGAAGGAGCCATCCCGTTCCTGTGCCCATCAGCATGGTTCCCTCCGGATGAAGAAGCGAATTGCTGCTGCTGCCTCTGGCCCCACTGAGCCCTCACGAGCAACGCTGCCCGAGGAAGAGGAGGAAAACTTCATGCTGAGAAGGCGATGTTCGGCAAAGAGCCCTCATTTCTCTGCTGGGAGGGGGATGAGCTTCCGCAGGGAGCTGGCAGCGGCTCGGCGGTGGGAAGCTGTTGCGGCGTTTCCTCTGCAAACCCCACAGAGGGTTTAAGCATTGGTAAAGATGGAGACAAACCTCAGGGCTTCCGCTGTGAGACTTTTCTTCCCTCTTTTTAGACAAATATCATGTGAAGAACTCTCAGGCAGGCAGCTGCCGGCTGGAAAACTTGACGGAGAAGTGGGAAAGTTCACAGCTGGCTGATAAAAGTCCTCGGTGTGAACAGCCAGTGCTTTTCCCAGAGCTGTCTTTTCTTTTTAGAGTGAGGAAATATCCCCAGATCCCCCTTTGCTGATTTTTGAAGTTTTACTAAGTGTTGTTTTCTACTGATAAAAGTAACTCCTGACGCTTTGCCGCGGCGAAGGCGCTTCAAAGCCTTTCTGGACACATCTCCCCTCCTAACGAATGGGAGCCAAAACACTTCTACAGCCCCTCCTGCCCTTGGCTGCCAAAACGCCGGCTGCTGGTGTTCCCATAGCCACATCTCCGCTGGCAGCCCCGGCGCTGCCACAGGGAGGAACCCACCTGCGCCCGTTGCCACTGACCTCGCCCAGTGCCGCTTCCTTTATCGCCTCCAGATTAAATATTTTCCCCTCATGACTTATTTTTTTTCCCCAGCCTGGCGCAAGTGCGTGGTGGTAACTCCCACCTTGTTGGGATGGGAGCAGGATATTGGATATTGCTGTGTTAACTGTGTGTTAAAGGATTAATATGCTCAATTAACATCACCTCGGTGTCCTGGGGATCTCTGGATCTGAATGAGCAGAAGGGGCTGGTGGCAGCTTCCAGCTCCCTTTCAGCTAAACGCTAATCCTTTTCCAGAAGGGGATGGGAATTCTGGGATCGATACGTAGTATAAAAACGGGGATTAAAAGTACCTGGTGTGTATTAGGGCTCTGCTTTTCCTCTGCAGGTGCTGTATAGGGCTCTTCTCTGCTCATCACGGGCTGGGAGACTTAATTTGGGGGGGGTTAAAGATTTCTGGGGCTCCCTGATGATTTTCTGCTCTGAAATGGGAGGGGAGTTACCCTTGAATCCCGCAGACCTGGGCACCATATCCTGCCCTGCAGCCTGCCTTCAGAGTGGAGAAAACCAGTCTGGAATCAAACTGTTCTCACAGCTGCTGCTGGGGGGAAAAAAAAAAAGTTTTTTGGGGGGGCTGGTTTCCCCCCATTTGGCCTTTTCTGGAAAATGGGAATAGCAGTAGGAGGATCCACCCATCAACCCCACCTCATCCCCTCGAGCTCGCCCGATTTGAGAGGCCGAAAGGTTTCCTGCAGCAGTGATGAGCATGTTTGCCTCTGGATTACAGCGCAGCAGGTCTCTCTGGATTAATTAAGGTTAATTAACAGGTGGGTTTCTGTCTTGCAGGCTGGAGGTAAGGCGGGAAAGGACAGTGGGAAGGCCAAGGCCAAGGCCGTGTCGCGCTCACAGCGAGCCGGGCTGCAGGTGAGGCACCATGGCCCCATTTCATCCTAAAAGGGGAATTCCTGAGCAGAACTTCCCCTTGGGTGCCCCCAAACCCTCTTGGTGTTAACGAAGTGTTAATTGCTCCTGCCCCAGTTCCCTGTAGGCCGCATCCACAGACACTTGAAGACTCGCACCACCAGCCATGGGCGAGTGGGCGCCACCGCTGCCGTCTACAGCGCTGCCATCCTCGAGTACCTCACCGCAGAGGTAGGTCCCCTTCCTTCATGGGGTTGAGGAGGGAGAAATGTCCTTTCCCACAGGATCCCGAGTGTTTTCCCCTTTTTCTGGCAGGTGCTGGAGCTGGCGGGGAACGCTTCCAAAGATCTGAAGGTGAAGCGGATCACTCCTCGCCACTTGCAGCTGGCCATCCGCGGGGATGAGGAGCTGGATTCACTCATCAAAGCCACCATCGCTGGTGGGGGTGGGTATCGTCCTCGCCGTCCCCTTCCTGGCCCAAACTGGGAATTCTGGCGAGAGGACGGGGAAAAATATAAGGAAAATACACAGGAATTTGACAATGGTGATAAATACCAGAGGCTCACTGCTTCCCAACTGGAGCAACTGGGGGAGGGGGGGTGATCCATTGAGTGGGAGGAAACCTTCACACTGGGTTATCACAGAATTCCACTGGGAACGAAGGATTTCTTGGAGTTTTTTGGGACATTTTTACATATCTGATGGGAATCCCCCTCTTCTCTCTGCAGGTGTAATTCCCCACATCCACAAATCCCTCATTGGCAAGAAAGGACAACAAAAAACAGCATAGAGAGAGGGGAAAAAAACCAACAACCAACCAACAAAAAACCAACAGTGGCGTACCTGGGACAAGAAATCGCGGGAATACGTGGATTTTTGGGGTTTTTTTAAGGAATAGTTTAAAGGAAGCAAATAGAGGAATCGACTGTAGTGAGGAGGTGGTTCTGGGCTGTAGGGGAAGCTGTACCCTGGCGGGGGGCGGCGGGGGGCTGGGGGCTCCCCCGCCTTTTATACAGTGGGATAAACCATTTTTTACAAAAACGGGCCTGTTCTGTGGTTGGGGAGGGGGCAGTGGGCGCGCGCGAGATGCAAATCCCACCCGCCCCTATGCAAATGGACGACGGGAGGGGGCGTGGCCTACCCCCAGGGCTCCACCCTCCCCCCCCGGCCCCACATGGCTCTGCTGGGTCCCGGTGCCGACCCGTTCCCGGGCCGGCTGTCTGTCTGTCTGTCTGCCCTGAGCATATGGGGGTCTGGTGTCCGTGGTGTATGTGAGAGCTGGGTGTCTGTCTGTCTGTTTGTCCCCAGGCACGGGCGACCTGTCTGTCCTGGGGGTGTGGGTCCCAGATATCTGTCTGTTTGTCTGGGGTTTGTGGGCCCCAGGTCCTCGGCCATATGGGTCCCAGCTGTCCGTCTGTCCTGGGTACTGGGCTGCCTCTGTCCGTCTGTCTGGGCGCCTGCCTGTCCTGGGCATCCATCTGTTGTGGGCAATATGGCTGTCAGGTGTCTGTCTGTCCCGGCTATGGGGACACTGGATGTTTGTCTGTCCTGTGTGGGTTGGTCCCAGGTGCCTGGCTGTCTGTCCTGTCCGTCCATCTCTCCTGGGTGCCGGGGCCCAGGTGTGTGTCTGTCCGTCTGTCCGAGCCCTCGCTGGTGCCGGGCGGGGCTAGGGTGCGGGGCGGCTCTAGCGCTGGCAACACCACCGGCCGGTTGCATCAGGCGCTGAGAGGCCCCGATGGCCACAGGCCCGGTGCGGCCTCTGCGGCACCCTCAGCCCCAGCCCCCGCCTGGGGCGGCCCCGGGACCGGCTGGCGGGGCGGG
>NW_015091141.1:2235735-2239113 GCF_001431845.1 Calidris pugnax
CCCCCCGCCCCGGCTGAGGGTTGGTGTGCCCGCCCCCCCCCCGTGGGGGGCTTTCTCCCCCGAATTGGCAGGCCACGTCCCAGCCCCCTCCCTGCCTTTGTGCTGGGGCACACGATGGGGGGAGCCGCCTCCCTCCCTGCATCCCCTGCCTGCACCCCCCCCGCCCCGACTCCCACCAGCACCCACAACCCCCCCACGGCGTCACCAGCGCCGTCACCAGCCTTTGGGGCTCCCCACCTACCAGCTCCCACACGCGCTACCACAAAAGAAAAGGGCATTTATTGTCCGCATGCGGGTGTAAGGTCCGTTTCCGCGCTCTTTCACCCCAAGAACCCGCCTCCCCTCGGCCCAGCCCGGCCCAGCCTCATCCTCTCCCAAATCTGGCCCAAAAGGTCGCCGCCAAGGACATCCCTGCTCCCGGGGAAGTTCCTTATTGACGAGCGGCCCTTGGGAAGCCCTGGGGGCGGGAGGGGGATCTCCCTCTCCCAGAATGAACCATCCCAAGGATTGGAGGGAGCCGGTTACGGGAGGGGAAGGGGGTGCCGGGTCCCCTTTGGCAGTGACGTAGGTGGCTGAACCCCAGTCCTGACCTGGCTGTAACTGGAGCTTAACTGGTAAATGCCTGAAATTCCAGGCTAATAACCCGGCACGGGGACAAGGCGAGGGCTGTGTGCGGTGGGAGCCGCCGGCTTAAGGGGAGGCTGGGCCGTGGTGGCTGCTCCTGGCTTAGCGCCGGGTCGGGAACGGGCTGTGCCGAGGGACGGCGGCTCCGGAAGGAAGGGCCGCACCGCCCCGACAGCCTCCCACCATCCCTGTCCCCCCCAGATAAAATCTGTGACCAGATCAGTGATGCCGTCCTGGACGCCCACCTCAAGCAGGACCCCGACGCCAAGGTGGCCTGCGGTGAGTTGCTCCCCGGGGGATGTGGGGTGATGCTGGGTGGGTGACACCGGCACTGATGACCTCCTCCTCCTCCTCAGAAACGGTGGCGAAGACCGGGATGATCCTGCTGGCGGGTGAGATCACCTCCCGGGCCGCCGTCGACTACCAGAAGGTGGTCCGGGACACCATCAAGCACATCGGTTACGATGACTCCTCCAAAGGTACGTGCTGGGGGGGTCACCCACTGGCTCGCTGCCGGTGTGGGGTCGGGGGCGCCGGGCTGACGGCAGCCTCTCTTCACCTCAGGCTTTGACTACAAGACGTGCAACGTGCTGGTGGCCCTGGAGCAGCAATCGCCCGACATCGCGCAGGGCGTCCACCTGGACCGCAGCGAGGAGGACATCGGCGCCGGGGACCAGGTGAGTGCCCTGCGCCCCGTGTCGAGCTCCCGCGGGGGGATCAGAGGGGTTGTGGCCTCATGTCCCCCCCCCTCCCTCTGCCACAGGGGCTGATGTTTGGCTACGCCACCGACGAGACGGAGGAGTGCATGCCCCTCACCATCGTGCTGGCACACAAGCTGAACGCCAAGCTGGCCGAGCTGCGTCGGAACGGCACCCTGCCCTGGCTGCGCCCTGACTCCAAGACACAGGTGAGGCCCCCGACAATCCCCCGCTGCCTCGGGGGGGTCCCCAAAACCCTCCCCAGAGCTCCCTGACGCCCTTTTCGTCCCCCCCGGCAGGTGACGGTGCAGTACATGCAGGACCGTGGCGCGGTCATCCCCATCCGGGTGCACACCATCGTCATCTCGGTGCAGCACGACGAGGAGGTGTGCCTGGACGAGATGCGGGATGCGCTGAAGGAGAAGGTGATCAAGGCGGTGGTGCCCCCCAAGTACCTGGACGACGACACCATCTACCATCTCCAGCCCAGCGGCCGCTTCGTCATCGGTGGTCCCCAGGTGTGCCCGGTTGCCCGGTGAAGCCATCCGGCGCGGTGGTGCCGGTGACACAGGGGTGACAATGGTGTTGTGTGTGTGTGTGTGTCCCTCCCCGCAGGGTGATGCCGGTCTGACAGGCCGTAAGATCATCGTGGACACCTACGGGGGCTGGGGGGCCCACGGCGGCGGGGCCTTTTCGGGGAAGGATTACACCAAGGTGGACCGTTCGGCCGCCTACGCCGCCCGCTGGGTGGCCAAGTCCCTGATCAAGGCCGGGCTGTGCCGCAGGGTGCTGGTGCAGGTGGGTGCAAAGTGGGGGGTCTCTCCCTCTCCCCACCCTTTCGGGGGGGTCCTCGGGATTAATTTATACCCCCCTTCCCTCCCTGTTAGGTCTCCTATGCCATCGGGGTGTCCCACCCCTTGTCCATCT
Source organism: Calidris pugnax (assembly GCF_001431845.1). Lineage (NCBI taxonomy): Eukaryota > Metazoa > Chordata > Aves > Charadriiformes > Scolopacidae > Calidris > Calidris pugnax. Next base: position 2,237,985 of record NW_015091141.1, read on the forward strand.
CCATCTTCCACTACGGGACCTCCCAGAAGAGCGAGCGGGAGCTGCTGGAGATCGTCAAGAAGAATTTCGACCTGCGCCCCGGGGTGATCGTCAGGTAACGGGCGCCGGAGAAGTGTGGGGGGGAAACGTGCGCCGCTGGGAGAGGAGAGCTGGGGGGGACACAGACGGGGGGCGGTGGCAGCGTGCGGGGGTCCCCTCCCCAGAGCAGCCGCGGTCACCGCCTGGCGCAGCCGGACCCGGCACGGAGCCGCTTCTGCCGGAGGATAAAAGCGCTTTCGGGCGCGGACGGGGGTAAGTATCCACCCAGAGCCGAGCGCTTGGAGCTTCTCCGGAGTCTTGGGGGGGGGGGGTTGGGGGGGGGGGGGGAGGACACGGAGGCGCCGCCGCAGACCCCCCGGCCAGGCAGGGAAGGGGCGAGCGTGGGGGCCGGGAGCCTCTTTACTGAGTTGAGGACTTGTATATTCCAGGGATCTGGATCTGAAGAAGCCCCTCTATCAGAGGACCGCAGCCTATGGCCACTTTGGTAGGGACAGTTTCCCCTGGGAAGTTCCCAAAAAGCTAAAATACTGAGATCTATCTAAAAAAAAAATCAGCCTTGTTAGGCTTTTTCCCCCCATTCCCGTGGGCGTAGGCTACAGAGAAGCTCGCGGGCTCTGGGGGAAAGAGCTCGGCCCCCCCAGGCTCTCCTGGCCCCGTGTCTCCCCCTTTTTTTCCTCTCTCTTTCTCTCTCTCTCTCTTCGCCATCGTTCGGTTGCGTGGGGACCACGCGTGGCCTCGTGCCTCTCCCCTGAGCTCCCCCACCCTGTGTCCCCCCGTCCCCCCACCACGGCCACTGACCTTTCCGGCTTCTTTTTAATCAAAAAAACCAAAATCTCGTGCGTGACGTCTGAGCTCAAGAGACGGCAAAAAGCCCCGAGTGTTTCCCCCCCCCGACCCCCAACTCTCCCTGTCCCACCGTGGCTGGTGGGGGACGCCCTTTGGGCTCCCCCCCCTCCCCGGCCGGGACCTCACTGGTGCTGGTTATTGATGGAGGGGGGAGAGGGGAAGGCAGAAGCTGGGGCTGCCCGGCCCCGGGACCGCGGCGCATTTGGCCGGTGTGGTACAGAGAAGCCGGCTTGTTTACCTGCCC
>NW_015091141.1:2239351-2239723 GCF_001431845.1 Calidris pugnax
GTGTTAAAAAAATGTGAATTTTTAAACAAAATGTGAATTTACTTGGGGTTCTCTGCCTGGGGAAACTGAAGTGGGGGGCTGTATGTTAAAAAATGTGATTTTTTTTAACAAAAGGTGAGTTTCTTTGGGGTTGCTCAGAGCTCAGGGCTCCTCTCTGTCCCTGCCCCGCTGCTGCCACCGCCCCCCTCAGGCAGAGCCTCCTCTTCCTCGCCGCGCCAGTTGGCGAAGGCCACCTCCTGGGCCAGCTGCTGGAGGGGGGGCCGGCCCAGTGCCAGGTTTCGGAGGGAGATGGAGGTCATCAGGGCGCTGCGAGAGGTAGGGGGGGTGGGTTAAATTGGGGTGGGGGTAGGAAAATTTTCAGGGGAATAAAAG
>NW_015091141.1:2239734-2241264 GCF_001431845.1 Calidris pugnax
CGTCCCTGAGATCTCCTAGTGCTTGGGGTGAGTTGGGGGGATTTGGGGATGTCCTTGAGCCCTTCCAGCCCCGTGGTGAGCAGGAGTGGGGGGTGTTGGGGGTTCCCCGAGACCTCCCAGTGCTTGAGGTGAGGTGGGGGTATTTTGGGGGGTGTCCCAGAGCTCCTCCAGCCCCGGTGCTCACCGGTGCCGTTCTGCACCCGCTCCCGCAGCTCCTGCAGCCGCGTCAGGTTCCTCTCCAGCGCCAGCGCCGTGGTGTTCACGTAGAGGTACATGTAGCAGGAGGGCTCCGCCGACACCGTGTGCACCTTGTGGTACTGCCCTGCCGGCAGCTGGGATGGGGGGGGACAAAGACTGTCAGCAGCACCCCTCGGGGACCCCCTCATCCCCTCCCCCCGCCCAGCGTCACCCCCAGGACCTCACCTGCATCCCCTCGCCCTCCCGCAGGGAGCGGTTTTGCTGCTGCTCCACCAGCTCCACCAGCACCTCTCCCCGCAGCACCCGCAGGCTGGTGTTACCCAGGTCCTCGCTGACAAAGTTCTCCAGGTGCAGCCCTGGAAAGGGAACAAAAAGGGGTGCAGCTCCCCCCCCAAAAAGGTGGGTGCCTCCCCAAGCCCTAGGGGATCCCCCCACACACCCTGACCCCATACCGGGGAAGTCGGCGATGAAGACGGCGTCGGTGTGTCCGTCCAGCTGGCTCTCCAGCTCCTGCAGCCGCTGCCGCCACGGGGAGAGCTCCAGCAGCAGCGGCAGGACCCACGGCGTCGGCCGCCACGGGGACCACGGCGCCCGCACCAGGTCCACCCGCGGGTCCACCAGCCTGCGGGGATGGGCTGTCAGCACCCCTACAGCCCCCCCCCACCCCCCAAATCCTGTGGGTCAGCCATCCCCCTCCAAACCTCTGCTGGAAGCGGTCGTTGATGGAGACCCAGACGTCGAAGTAGATCTGGGGCTGGGAGATGTTGTAGCGGGGCAGGAGCTGGCTCAGGCAGGTCGAGTATTGCTTCAGCATGTCCGCGTGGTCCTTCCAGCGCCGGCTCTGCGTGAACACCTACACGGGGGGGCCATCTGGGTGATGGGGACACCCCCCAGCCCTGTCACACCCCCCCCAGCCCACCGCAGGGTCCCCACTCACCCCCGGTTTGAGGTAGCCCACCTCCCCGGTGAGCCCATCCCGGTAGGTGATCTTGACGTGCTGGTGGAAGCGGGAGTGAACCATCATGTCCCAGGAGTAGCCGTACAGGCCGTTGGTCCAGTTGTTGTAGCCCTGGGAAGGTGGTGGTGGTGGTGAAACAGGGACACACACACACACGGGGAGGAGTTTGACACCAGGGGACAGCACTGCCCCCCACTCCATAGGGACACGGAGGGGATGGGGACACCTGGATTCCCCTCCACCCCCCTCCTTCATCCCTGAGTGAACTGACCCCCTCCTTACCGCTGTGACCCACCCCCCAAAAGTGCCCCCCCCAACCCAGCGCTGTCCCCATGTGTCCCAGTGTCCCCATTAGCACCCCCTTACACACCCCA
>NW_015091141.1:2242639-2244661 GCF_001431845.1 Calidris pugnax
GGAAAGGGGAAAGAATGACGGGGGAGGGGGTGAGAGGTGGGCCTGGAGGGGACCCAGGCGTCCCAGGCAGAGGACAGGGGGCTCCGGGCACCCACCTGGGCACGCAACAGGGTGTAGTTCCACAGCGGCACGTGGGCATTCCTCTTCTGGGGACGGAGGAGCCCGTCCACTGACCTGTGGGGACGCCCCCGGAGGAAGGTCACCATCACCTCTGCTCCCCGTGCCATGGAGGACACGTGACACCGTGCACGCGGAGACCCGGCACCGCAGGGAAACCCCAGCGCCATGAGGACACCAGGGTCACCCCCTGGGGACACAGCACCGTGGGGACCCCGGTGCCACAGGGGATCCCAGAGCTTTTGTCACCCTACGGGGAGCCCACGGCTGGGGGACCCTGATGCCATGGGGAGGACACCCCAGGGCCTCTGCCACCCCCTGGGGACCCAAAGCCAGGAGACATGGCACCATAGGGGATACTTATGCCACCCCACAGGGACCCAGTGCTATTGGGGACACCAGGACCTGTGCCACCCACCCCCTGGGGACACCAGAGCCTACGCCATCCCATGGGGGACACCAGGACCTGTGCCACCCACCCCCTGGGGACACCAGAGCCTACGCCATCCCATGGAGGACACCAGGACCTGTGCCACCCACCCCCTGGGGACACCAGAGCCTACGCCATCCCATGGGGGACACCAGGACCTGTGCCACCCACCCCCTGGGGACACCAGAGCCTACGCCATCCCATGGAGGACACCAGGACCTGTGCCACCCACCCCCTGGGGACACCAGAGCCTACGCCATCCCATGGGGGACACCAGGACCTGTGCCACCCACCCCCTGGGGACACCAGAGCCTACGCCATCCCATGGAGGACACCAGGACCTGTGCCACCCACCCCCTGGGGACACCAGAGCCTACGCCATCCCATGGAGGACACCAGGACCTGTGCCACCCCCCGGGGACCCAAAGCAAGGAGACATGGTACAGTGGGGGATCCTTATGCCACCCCACCATGTGCCAGTGCCATGGGGGACACCAGGACCTGTGCCACCCACCCCCTGGGGACACCAGAGCCTACGCCATCCCATGGAGGACACCAGGACCTGTGCCATCCTATGGGTGACCCAACACCATGGTGACCTTGGGAGGGTCCTGATGACACCCCAGGAAGCGTGGGGATGGCAGTGGTGGCAGTGACAGTGGTGGCGGTGGGGGTGGCGGTGCCACCAGCGGTGCCCACCCGTATCGGTCGGCGCCCAGCAGGGCCAGCTGGAAGGCCAGGAGCCCGTAGAGGTAGGAGTGGTTGTTCCAGGAGGTCTTGTCCAGCAGCAGCAGGTACCAGTAGGGCCCCAGGAAGGCGGCGCAGCTCAGGCGGTAGCAGAACCCCAACATGATGCCCAGAGCCCCTGCGGGCACCGCAGCCATCCTGTCCCTGTCCCCGTCCCTCCCCACCTCCCCTCCTGGTGCTGTCCCCAGGCCCATCCCAGCTCCTCACTACGGGGATGTGTCCCCTGTCCCAGTGCCACCCCCCCAGTGCCCATCTCGGTGCCCATCCCCCTCTGCCATCGTGGTACCTATCCTGGACACCACCCCAGTGCCACCCCCTGACTGTCCCTGTCCGTGTCCCCGTCCTTCCCTGGTTCCCCTCCTGGTCCCTGGGCCCATCTCAGTCCCTGTCCCAGTCCCTTCGTCCATCCCAGTCCCTGTCCCTCTGCTGGTCTCAGAGCCAGTCCCAGTGCCCGTCCCAGTTCCTCATCCCAGTGTCCGTCCCAGTCCCCATGCCCACCCTGGTCCCAGTCTCTCATCCTGGTCCCAGTCTTTCATCCCGGTCCCAGTGCCCATCCCTGTTCCTCATCCCAGTGTCCATCCCACCCCTCATGCCCATCCCATTCCCAGTCTCTCATCCCAGTCCCAGTGCCCATCCCAGTCCCAAGGCCCATCCCACCCCTCATGCCCACCCCGGTCCCAGTCTCTCATCCCACTCCCAGTGCCCGTCCCCGCCGTGGCTCCCGTCCC
>NW_015091141.1:2247401-2248860 GCF_001431845.1 Calidris pugnax
GGGGCAGTGGGGTGCCCCCTGATGCGGGCGCTGTGGGGCAGGCGGACAGCGGGCCGGAGAGCGGGCGCGTGCGGGCGCTGCAGCAGGAGGTGGAGGGCGTCAAGACCATCATGACCCAGAACGTGGAGCGGATCCTGGCGCGGGGGGAGAACCTGGAGCAGCTCCACAGCAAGAGCCAGGACCTGGAGGCCACCGTGAGAGCGGGGCATCACCCGGGCGGGCGGGGGGTCACCGGGGGGGGCATAGGGTCCCCGAGGTGGGACACGAGGTCCTTGAGGTGGCACAGGGTCCCCAAGGGACACAAGGTCTTCAGGGTGGGCACAGAGCTCCTGAGGTGGCACAGGGTCCCCCGGGTGGGCACAAGGTCCCCAGGGTGGGCACAGGGTCCCCAAGGTAGGCACAAGGTCCTCAGGGTGGGCACAGAGTCCCTGAGGTGTCTCAGGGTCCCCAAGGTGGCACAGGGTCTCCAGGATGGACACAAGGTCCCCAGGGTGGGCATTGCATCTCCAAGATGGGACACAGGGTCTCCAAGACAAACACAGGGTCCCCAAGGGGCACAACGTCTTCAGGGTGGGCACAGGGTCCCTGAAATGGGCTGGGATCACAGCGGGTGTCCCCGGGGTGGTGGTGGGAGAAGGTCCCCGAGGTGACAGTAGGTGTCCCTGGGGTGGCAGGGAGGGACCCTGGGGTGACAGTGGGGGGGTCCCAGGGTGGCAGGGCTGTCCCCGGGGTGTTAGGGGGTGTCCCTGGGTTCACAGTGGGTGTCCCCAGTGTAGGGAGGGGTCCCCAGGGTGGCAGTCAGTGTCCTTGGGGTGGGCGTAGGGTGTCCCCAAGGGTGGTGGTGGGGTCCCCCCAAGGTGGCAGTAGGTGTCCCAAATGTGGCAGGCGGGCACCCTGGGGTGACAGTAGGGGGTCCCAGGGTGGCAGGGCTGTGCCCGGGGTGGCAGGAGGTGTCCCTGGGTGCTCAGTGGGTGTCCCTGAGGTGGCAGTGTGAGGTCCCCAGGGTGGCAGGGGGCATCCTTGGGGTCATGGCGGGGGGTCCCAGGGTGGCAGGGGGTCATGTCCCATGTCCCCCCCTGAGTGGTGTCCCCACAGTCGGAGCACTTCAAGACGACGTCGCAGAAGATGGCCCGCCGGTACTGGTGGAAGAACGTGAAGCTGCTCGTCATCCTTGGCCTGGTGGGCGCCATCGTCCTCATCCTCATCATCCTCCTGGCCACCGGCACCATCCCCACCTAGAGCGCCCCCCCCCGGGGACCCCCCGGCCACCCCTGTGTCCCCGGGGAATACAGGGATGACGAGCTGCGTGTGGGGCTGAGCGTGTCATTGTGCGCCGCGGGACACACGCGCGTGTGGGGACACGGGTGGGGACACGTGTGGGGGCGGGAGGGTGCTGTGCCGGGCAGGGGGGGAGCGGTGCCAGGCAGGCGGCTGGCGCCAAGGGACAAAGGGCACATTG
>NW_015091141.1:2249292-2252707 GCF_001431845.1 Calidris pugnax
AGGGAGGGACACGGCCCCGGGGGGGGGGTGTGTGGCCCGCGTGGAACTTTCCGTGTCCCTGCGTGTCCCCGGCCCGGTGTCCCCGTGTCCCCACAGTGCCCTGTCCCCGTGGTCCCCCTCTGCCCCATCCCCACGGTGTCCCCTCTCCACGGTTCCCGTGTCCCCAAGGTCCTCGTGTGCCCCCCTCCTCATGGTGCCAGCGTCCCCAAGGTCCTCCTATGCCCCCTCCCCACAGCTCCCGTGTCCCCAAGGTCTCCTGTCCCCATCCACCCCCTCCTGCCAGTGCCTGTGTCCCCACATTGCCCCTTCGCTGGGGTCCCCATGTCCCTGTGTGTCCCCTCCTCAGGGTGCCATGGTCTCCTTGTCCCCATGTGCCCCATTCCTGTGGTGTCCATGTCCCCATGGTCCCCGTGTGCCCACTTCTCGCGGTGCCCTCGTCCCCGTGGTGCCCCTTCCCTTGTCCCTGTGGTCCCCATGTCCCCAGGTGCCCCTTCCCTGAGGTGTCCATGTCCCTACATGTCCCCCTTCTCACAGCGACCTCGTCCCCACGATGTCCCTTCTGTGGGGGTTCCTTGTCCCCGTGGTGCCTGTGCCCTTGGCACTATGGTCCCTGTGTCCCCACCATCCCCCCTCATGTCCCCTATGGCCCCATGGTGTCCCTTCTCCACGGTGCACTTCTCCCTACAGTCCCTGTGTCCCCCTGGTCCCCGTGTCCCCATTGTGCCCCCCTTTGTCCTCATGGTCCCCTATGTCCCCATTGTCCCCACCGTGCCCCTTCCCTGTGTTGTTCTTGTCCCCATGGTCTGCTTGTCCCCCAAGTCCCCCCGTGCCCCTTCCCTGTAGTGTCCTTGTCCCCGTGGTCCCTGTGTCCCCATTGCCCCCCCAATGTCCCCAGAGTCCCCTCTGTCTCCATTGTCCCCATGGTGCCCCTTGTGCGGTGCCCTTGTCTCCAAGGTCCCTCTGTCCCCCATGGTTCTCCCTATGCCCCATCCCTGCGGTGCCCGTGCCCCCTTGGGGGGGGTGCTGGTGTCCCCCATGTCTCCTCTGTCTCCATTGTCCCCATGGTGCCCCTTGTGCGGTGCCCTTGTCTCCAAGGTCCCTCTGTCCCCCATGGTTCTCCCTATGCCCCATCCCTGCGGTGCCCGTGCCCCCTTGGGGGGGTGCTGGTGTCCCCCATGGCCCCCCCCCCCCCCTTTGTCCCCCAGGCAGGGCTGGCACAGTGCCAGCGCGAGGCAGAGGAGGTGACGGAGCTGATGAAGCAGAACTTTGCGCGGGCGCTGGAGCGGGACGGGCGCCTCAGTGACCTCGACAGCCGGGCCCAGGAGCTGCGCGCCATGGTGAGCCCCCCGCACCTATAGACACGGGGGACACCCCCCACAGGGACATATAGCCCTGGGGGTGACACACGATAGGGACATACAGTCCCGGGGACACACACTAGAGGGACACAAAGCCCCACGGGACACACACGCTAGAGAGACGTATAGCCCAGTGGGGCACTATAGGGACATACAGCCCTGTGGGGGACACACAGCCCCAGGGGACACTATAGGGATGTATAGCCCCTGGGGGGACACTATAGGGACATATAGCCCCCAGGGGGACACTATAGAGACATACAGCCCCCGGGGGGACACTATAGAGACATATAGCCCCTGGGGGACACTATAGGGACATATAGCCCCCGAGGGGACACTATAGGGATGTATAGCCCCCGAGGGGACACTATAGGGATGTATAGCCCCCAAGGGGACACTATAGGGATGTATAGCCCCAGGGAACACTATAAGAACATATAGCCCCCAGGGGGACACGATAGGGACATACAGCCCCAGGGACACTCACTAGAGGGACACAAAGCCCCACGGGACACACACTATAGAGACATACAGCCCTGTGGGGACACACAGCCCCAGGGGGGACACACTATAGGGACATATAGCCCCAGGGGACACTGTAGGGACATATAGCCCCGCCCCCGGGGGGACACTATAGGGATGTATAGCCCCAGGGGGACACTATAGGGACGTATAGCCCCAGGGGGGACACTATAGGGACGTATAGCCCCCGAGGGGACACTATAGGGATGTATAGCCCCTGGGGGACACTATAGGGACGTATAGCCCCCGAGGGGACACTATAGGGATGTATAGCCCCAGGGGGACACTATAGGGACGTATAGCCCCAGGGGGACACTATAGGGACGTATAGCCCCTGGGGGACACTATAGGGACATACAGCCTCCATGGGGACACACTAGAGGGACACAAAGCCCCATGAGACACACACACTATAGAGACATATAGCCCTGTGGGACACTATAGGGACACACAGCCCCCGGGGGGACACTATAGGGACATACAGCCCCAGGGGGGACACTATAGGGACATATAGCCCCACGGGACACACACAATATAGAGACATATAGCCCTGTGGGACACTATAGGGACATACATCCCCCGAGGGGACACTGTAGGGACATACAGCCCCAGGGGGGACGCTGTAGGGACATACAGCCCTGTGGGACACTACAGGGACATATAGCCCTGTGGGACACTACAGGGACATACAGCCCCCGGGGGGACACTATAGGGACATATAGCCCCCGGGGGGACACTATAGGGATGTATAGCCCCAGGGGGACACTATAGGGACGTATAGCCCCAGGGGGGACACTATAGGGACGTATAGCCCCCGAGGGGACACTATAGGGATGTATAGCCCCTGGGGGACACTATAGGGACGTATAGCCCCCGAGGGGACACTATAGGGATGTATAGCCCCAGGGGGACACTATAGGGACGTATAGCCCCAGGGGGACACTATAGGGACGTATAGCCCCTGGGGGACACTATAGGGACATACAGCCTCCATGGGGACACACTAGAGGGACACAAAGCCCCATGAGACACACACACTATAGAGACATATAGCCCTGTGGGACACTATAGGGACACACAGCCCCCGGGGGGACACTATAGGGACATACAGCCCCAGGGAACACTATAAGAACATATAGCCCCCAGGGGGACACGATAGGGACATACAGCCCCAGGGACACTCACTAGAGGGACACAAAGCCCCACGGGACACACACTATAGAGACATACAGCCCTGTGGGGACACACAGCCCCAGGGGGGACACACTATAGGGACATATAGCCCCAGGGGACACTGTAGGGACATATAGCCCCGGGGGTGACATGCTATAGGGACATACAGCCCCAGGAGGGACACATTATAGGCACATATAGACCTGGAGGGGATGGTATAGGGACATATAGCCCCAGGGGGGACACGCTATGGGGCTGTATGGTCTGGAGAGGGACGGTCCCCTTCCTCTGGGCCATATGTCCCTAGAGTGACACCCCCCCCCCCCCCCCCCAAACGCCTATATGGCCCGCGGGGGGGGGGG
>NW_015091141.1:2252738-2254440 GCF_001431845.1 Calidris pugnax
GACATATAGCCCCTGGGGGACACTATAGGGATGTACAGCCCCAGGGGGGACACTATAGGGACATACAGCCCCACGGGACACACACAATATAGAGACATATAGCCCTGTGGGACACTATAGGGACATACATCCCCCGAGGGGACACTGTAGGGACATACAGCCCCAGGGGGGACGCTGTAGGGACATACAGCCCTGTGGGACACTACAGGGACATATAGCCCTGTGGGACACTACAGGGACATACAGCCCCCGGGGGGACACTATAGGGACATATAGCCCCCGGGGGGACACTATAGGGATGTATAGCCCCAGGGGGACACTATAGGGACGTATAGCCCCAGGGGGGACACTATAGGGACGTATAGCCCCCGAGGGGACACTATAGGGATGTATAGCCCCTGGGGGACACTATAGGGACGTATAGCCCCCGAGGGGACACTATAGGGATGTATAGCCCCAGGGGGACACTATAGGGACGTATAGCCCCAGGGGGACACTATAGGGACGTATAGCCCCTGGGGGACACTATAGGGACATACAGCCTCCATGGGGACACACTAGAGGGACACAAAGCCCCATGAGACACACACACTATAGAGACATATAGCCCTGTGGGACACTATAGGGACACACAGCCCCCGGGGGGACACTATAGGGACATACAGCCCCCAGGGGGGACACTATAGGGACATACAGCCCCACGGGACACACACAATATAGAGACATATAGCCCTGTGGGACACTATAGGGACATACATCCCCCGAGGGGACACTGTAGGGACATACAGCCCCAGGGGGGACGCTGTAGGGACATACACCCCCCCCCCCCCCAACACTATAGGCCTATATGGCCTGGGGGGAGGGGGTGTTACCCTATAGCCCCCTCCCCACGGCACTGTCCCCACAGGGCGAAGTCTTCAGCCGCAGCACCCGGGTGGTGGCTCAGCAGCAGCGCAGGGGACACCGACGCTGGCGCCTGGCAGCCATCGGCCTCGCTGCCTTCCTCCTCCTCTTCCTCATCCTCGTCCTCAGCCTGGCCCTATGGCTCTCACGGCCAGCCCCTGCCGTCGTCACTGTCACTGTCCCCCCCCCACCCCTTCCTGGGGGGACTAAGCCCCCCTCCGAGCCACAGCTGGGACTTTGGGAGACCCTACAATAACGCAAGAGTGAGAACTATTTTGGGGAGACCCAAATAACAAACCCTCAGGATCTGCTTTGGGGAGACCTTCCTGTAAATAAGAACCAGGACTTGTTTGGAGGAGACCCTACAATAACAAAAGCGCCAGCCCCCCTCCCCCCCCCGAGGAGACCCTACAATAATAAACCCACAGGACCCACTACGGGGAGATCTAACAATAAATAAACAGCGGGAGCTGTTCTGGGGAGACCCTACAATAACACAGCAGCAGGAGCAGCTTTGGGGAGACCCTACAATAACAAACCATCGGGATGATCCCTGGGGAGACCCCAGGACGGCTTCTGGAGAGACGGCACGATAAACAAACACCGGGACTTGTTTGAGGGAGACCCTACAATAACAGCACGGTGGGACCTGCCCCAGGGAGACCCTACAATAACGAACCGCTGGGCCTTGCTCCCGGGTGACCCCCCCCCCAATAACCAACCCCCACGCAGGGAGACCCCACAACAACCAGCCGCCCACTCCCAGGAGACCCTACAATAAACAAAGGGACCCGATTTG
>NW_015091141.1:2258637-2262702 GCF_001431845.1 Calidris pugnax
GGCATCCAGAGTGTTGGGGTGCTGCTGGGGGCAACGTGGGGGACATCCAGGAACCCAGGGGGACACAGAGGACACCCAGGGACTGGGGTAATGCCTGGGGGGGGGGCACGGGGACACTCGGTGTGGGCAGAAGCTGCCTCCAGCTGCAGGTGGGGAATCGCTTCAGTCCCATCTCAGCTTTCTCCGAGGTCTCCCATCCCCTCTCTCCTGTCAGGGGTCCTTCTGAACCCCCCCTCTCCCTCCCTTGAGCCCCCTGTCCCCATGCCCCTCGCCCTGACCCCCTCCTCTCCCCCGCAGGCCGTGGGCTGAAGTCTCACGCCTACATCCACAGCGTCCAGTTCAGCCACCACGTCTTTCTCAACCTCCACACTCTCAAGTTTTACTGCCTCCCTGACAACTACGAGATCATCGACTCCTCGCTGGAGGACATCACGGTGTGGCGGGGGGGGGCCCAGCCATCCTGGGGGTGTTCAGCTTTGGGGGGGGGTGTGTGTGTGTCGTCCCCCACGCTTTTGTGACACCGTTTCTCTCCCGCAGTACGTGCTGAAGCCCACCTTCACCGCGCAGCAGATCACCAACCTGGACAAGCAGGCCAAGCTCTCCCGTGCCTACGATGGCACCACGTACCTGCCCGGCATCGTGGGGCTCAACAACATCAAAGCCAACGACTATGCCAACGCCGTCCTCCAGGTATCACCAGGGGCTTCATTTTGGGGGGTGAAACCCCCCCCTGCAAATCCTCCCCTGGGGCTGGTGGGGATGTTTCCTGTCTCCTCTCCTGCAGGCTTTATCCAACGTCCCGCCGTTGAGGAATTATTTTTTGGAGGAGGACAACTACAAGAGCATCCAGCGCCCGCCGGGGGACATCATGTTCCTGCTGGTGCAGCGCTTCGGGGAGCTGATGCGGAAGCTCTGGAACCCCCGGAACTTCAAAGCGCACGTCTCACCCCACGAGATGCTGCAGGCAGTGGTCCTCTGCAGCAAGAAGAACTTCCAGATCACCAAGCAAGGTGAGGAGCAGGGGGTGTGGGGGGTGTGGGGTGGTGATGGAGCGCTGGATCCATGCTGATTGACTCTGGTTTGTAGGGGACGGGGTGGACTTCCTCTCCTGGTTCCTGAACGCGCTGCACTCAGCGCTGGGCGGTACCAAGAAGAAGAAAAAGAGTGAGTGGAGGGTGACGAAGGCCCTTGGGACACCCACTTGAGTGATGTTTGTCATCCTCGATACACACCTTCCCCCCTCCAAAATGTCTTTCTGTCCTTGCAGCCATTGTCACCGACGTCTTCCAGGGCTCCATGCGCATCTTCACCAAAAAGCTCCCTCACCCAGATCTGGTGAGTATGTGGAGGGGTGAAGGAGGGGTTTTCTGAGGCCCATGGGGGTCTACAAGCCCCCCCTACACTGAGCCCCGTGTCCCGCAGCCGGCTGAGGAGAAGGCGCAGCTCCTGCAGAACAGCGAGTACCAGGAGATGATGGTGGAATCCACCTTCATGTACCTCACGTTGGACCTTCCCACCGCCCCGCTCTACAAGGACGAGAAGGAGCAGCTCATCATCCCCCAGGTCCCCCTCTTCAGCATCTTGGCCAAATTCAACGGTGCCACCGAGAAGGAGTACAAAACCTACAAGGAGAACTTCCTCAAGCGCTTTCAGCTCACCAAGCTGCCTCCCTACCTCATCTTCTGCATCAAGCGCTTCACCAAGAACAACTTCTTTGTGGAGAAGAACCCCACCATCGTCAACTTCCCCATCACGTGAGTGGTGAAAACCCCCGGGTGGGTGCTTGGGTCCCTGTCTGCCTTTCCCTGTGCTCTGGTGGGGGCTTGGAAGCATCTGGGGAGGCTTGCAGGCATCTAGGAGGGACTTGGAGGCTTCTAGGAGGGGTTTGAAGGCATCTAGGGGGCGACTGAAAGCATCTAAGGGGAGATAATGATAATCTCAGAGGGGTTTGGAAGCATCTAGAGGGGTGTGTGTGAAGGCATCTAGGAGGGGCTTGGAAGTATCTAGGAGGAGTCTGAAAGCATCTGGAGGGGAGAGATAATCTCAGAGGGGCTTGGAAGCTCCTGGGGGGAAGCTGTGGGTGGTGATGGGGTTCCTCTGGGGTTTGGGTGCCGTGGCACCCCGCTGAGGGGTGTGGGGTGCTGCGGGGGTGCCCCCAGGAATGTGGACCTGCGGGAGTACCTGTCGGAGGAGGTGCAGGCCGCGCACACCAACACCACCTACGACCTCATCGCCAACATCGTGCACGACGGGAAACCCTCCGAGGGCTCTTACCGCATCCACGTGCTGCACCACGTGAGTGTCCTTCATCCCTGGGGGGGGTATCCCCAAATTCTTATTTAAATTACATAGATTTCCTCTTTGGATTATGGCCTCAGAGCTATGCCTCCCTCTTACAGGGAACTGACTCTAATTGTTTAAAATTCTCTCCCAGAATTAACCTCCCAAGACGCTTTTAGGCAAGAGATTTGTTCAGCAGTGCATTGACCGGTAACTTTGCATCAAGGAAACTTCCATTTGTAAACAAGTGTTCTGTAACATCTAAGCTTATGCCTTCGGAATGAGCACTACAGTCAAACTTATGTACCTGCAAATCCACTATCAGAATAATATACTGAAAAGGAACACTATAAAAATAGCCCTCTAAATAAGGGTCAAAATTTCAAAATGTCACGCACCCCCCAACACCCCCAGAAACTGAGGACACTGTGGCAGGGTGCTCCAAGCTTTATTTGGGGGTGAGGGGGGCTCCGTGTGCCCCCCCACTATGCCCAGACGTGCTCCTGGCAGTGCTGCAGGGCCTGGAGGAGAGCAGAGGGGGGTGAGTTAGGGGTACCCCCCTTGTCCCCTTTGTGTGTCCCCCCCCAGCCTTGTCCCCAGCTCACCTGGCAGCGGCGGGCGGCCTCGGGGCTGGAGCACCAGTAGGACGGACCCAGGGCACAGGGTCCCAGGTTTGGGGACAGCATGGGGGGGGAATGGCCTGGCCCTAGGTCCTGGCAGGGTTGAGGACACAGGTGTCAAGAAGGTGTGTCCCCCACCCAGGGTGGGGACACCCTCAGGAACCCCCTCCCCCAGGGCTGTGATGTCCTCGGTGCATCCCTTGGGGCTGTGGTGCTCTCTGTGCCCCCTCCTTTGGGGGGTTCTGTACCTGGTGGCACCCCTGAGTGTGTCCCCTGGGGGCTGGGACACCCTTGGGGACCCTGGCATGTTCTCTGGGGGCCTCACTGTGTCCCCAGGGGTCATGGCACCCTCTCAGGGATGTGGCACCCCTGGGCACCTTCCCTGGGGGCTGTGACACCCTTTGGGTCCCTGGCAGGTCCCCTGGAGGCTGTGACACCCTTTGGGTCCCTGGCAGGTCCCCTGGAGGCTGTGACACCCTTTGGGTCCCTGGCAGGTCCCCTGGAGGCTGTGACACCCTTTGGGTCCCTGGCAGGTCCCCTGGAGGCTGTGACACCCTTTGGGTCCCTGGCAGGTCCCCTGGAGGCTGTGACACCCTTTGGGTCCCTGGCAGGTCCCCTGGAGGCTGTGACACCCTTTGGGTCCCTGGCAGGTCCCCTGGAGGCTGTGACACCCTTTGGGTCCCTGGCAGGTCCCCTGGAGGCTGTGACACCCTTTGGGTCCCTGGCAGGTCCCCTGGAGGCTGTGACACCCTTTGGGTCCCTGGCAGGTCCCCTGGAGGCTGTGACACCCTTTGGGTCCCTGGCAGGTCCCCTGGAGGCTGTGACACCCTTTGGGTCCCTGGCAGGTCCCCTGGAGGCTGTGACACCCTTTGGGTCCCTGGCAGGTCCCCTGGAGGCTGTGACACCCTTTGGGTCCCTGGCAGGTCCCCTGGAGGCTGTGACACCCTTTGGGTCCCTGGCAGGTCCCCTGGAGGCTGTGACACCCTTTGGGTCCCTGGCAGGTCCCCTGGAGGCTGTGACACCCTTTGGGTCCCCGGCATGTCCCCTGGGGGCTGTGACACCTTTCAAGCACGACCCTCGGGGCTGTGACACACTTGGGTGCCCTGTCACATCCCTGGGGACTGTGACACCCCCCAAGGCATGTCCCCAAAAGCTCACCCTGCAG
>NW_015091141.1:2262999-2264701 GCF_001431845.1 Calidris pugnax
CTTGGGGACCGCGGCCTCGGCGCGGGTCAGGAAGGTGCGGCAGAGCCAGCAGAGCGGCAGCGGCACCGGCAGGGCCTCCCCGGCGGCCACCTGGGGACGGGCGTTCACTCTGGAGACTAATGGTGGCGCCCCCACAGAGGGGGGCACTGGGGGCCCAGCTCTGGCCGTGGCCATGGAGGTGACCCCAGGGACACCTGTGGTTATGGCCACAGGGGTGCCCGCAGAGATGCCCATGTGAATACCCACGGAGGTGCCCCCACAGAAGCCTATGGAGGTGCCCGGGTACCTTCCTCTGTTTGTCCCCAGAGACACCCATGGACATGCCCATGGAGGTGCCTACAAAGATGCCAACCGAGATGTCTATGCCCATGGAAATGCCTGTGCCTGCAGAGATGCCCACAGGGACGCCCATGGAGATGCCCACAAAGATGCCCATGGAGATGCCCACAGGAAGGCCCACAGAGATGCCCATGCTCATGCCCAGCACACTCCATGTTGATGCCCCCAAGCACCCCCAGCCCACAGAGACACCCATAGACATGTCCATGGAGACACCCATGCCCGTGCTGATGCCCAATACACCCCATGTTGATGCCCCTGGGCCCCCCCTGCCCCGAGGTCCCATACCTGCAGGCGGGTGCTGAGGGCCCCGAGGGGGGGCATGGCCAGGGCCCCCCCAGGCTCACCCGGGCACAGCTCCACGTGGGCACAGATGGCTGAGGGCTTCTGAGGGGAGGGTGAGGGCACCCAGCACAGGGCACCCCAAGGTGAACCGAATGGCACTGTGTCACCAAGCACCCCCAGGTGTCACCAAGCACCCCCAGATGTCCCCAGCTGGCATGACGTCCCCAAGCCCCCAGCACCCTGAGGTGGCCCTGGATGGCACAGTGTCCCCCAGCACCCTGAGGTGTCTGCAACCCACATGGTGTCCACAACCTACCCTCCCCAGCACCCCAAGGTATCCCCAGATGGCATGGTGTCCCCCAGCACCCCCAAGGTGTCCCTGCTCCCCCCCAGCACCCCAAGATGTCCCCAGATGGCATGGTGTCCCCCAGCCCCCCCAAGGTGTCCCTGCTCCCCCCCAGCACCCCAAGATGTCCCCAGATGGCATGGTGTCCCCCAGCACCCCCAAGGTGTCCCTGATCCCCCCCAGCACCCCAAGATGTCACCAGATGTCATGGTGTCCCCAGTCCTCCCAGCACCCCGAGGTGTCCCTGTATGGTATGGTGTCCCCCAGCACCCAAAGGTGTCACCAAGTTGACGTGGTGTCCCCAGACCCCCAGCACCCCCTGCTGCCCTGCCCGCCTGCTGCAGCCCCCGCAGGTGCCCACTTACGAGGTGCCCCTGGAGGTCGGTGAGGAGGAGGCTGAAGTACTCGTGCACCAGGTTCTGGCAGGGGGACACCATGGTGGGCACTGGCAGCGCCGCGCACTCCCGCCGCAGGAAGCCCTCCACGTCCGCCTGCGCCACAGCCACCATGGCACCCATGCTGGGACCCCTGCTGCACCCCCCTCCCCCCTCCCGGTGGCCACCCCGCGCCCACCCTGTCCCCATGGGCACCTTGATGGCCGACTCGTTGGCCATGTGGATGAGGAGGGTGATGATCTGCTGGCAGTCAGCGCATACGTCCTGCAAGAGGTGACACGGGGACATGGGGATGTAGGATGTGGGGAACTGAGCTTGGGGACGTGGGGAGGTGGGG
>NW_015091141.1:2265353-2265836 GCF_001431845.1 Calidris pugnax
CCCAGTTTTCGGGGTGGGCCCCCATCTTTTGTGGGGGCACCGAGATCTGAGGGTGAACCCAGCCCTTCGGTTGCACCCAGCTCTAGGGGAGGGACACCCAGCTTTCAGGGGGGCTCTGGGCTGCCCCCAGCTTTGGGGGGGTGTCCCCAGCTTTGGGGGGGCCCTACCTGGGGTGGCAGAGAGCAGGGCGAGGAGCAGTGCCAGCGCGGGTGCCGGTGGCGGTGTCATGGCGGCGCTGGCCGGGCCCGACCCCTCGGCCTCTTATAGCCCCGGTGGGAGGTGGCCCCTGGGACGGTGCCAGCGCCGTGGGGACACGTGTGTCCCAGCCACGGGGACACCTGGGGGCTGGCACCCCCCCCCCCCCCCCCCCCCCCCGCCGCTCCGTCACGTGACGTCACGCCGCACGACGCTCCCGGCCTGTAGGGCCGCCGCCGCCTGTCATGGCGGCGGGGGAGGGGAGCACACAGTGGAGAAGGGAAACCC
>NW_015091141.1:2267678-2268946 GCF_001431845.1 Calidris pugnax
CCACCATCCCCAACTCCCCCCCCGTGACCCCATAGCCCCATATGCCCCCTACCCCATCTCTCCCCTCCCCCAGCAGCACCCATGGGTGCCCCCCCTTGCCCCCCCCACACTTCCCGGCAGGGCTCTCCCATCCCCACCCTCCTGTCGAGAGCCCTCGGACGCCTGGGTCCCGCGGGGGGGGCTCACCTGGGGGTCCCTCAGGGGTTCTAGGGGCACCATTTGTGCTCGGCGCAGACCTCCTTGGGGTCCTGGTGCCACCGCAAGGCCGCCACCATGGAGACCAGGGCACGGTCAAGCAGGAGGTGGCACCTCTGGGCCCCCTCCCCCAGCCGCCCCCCCCCCAAGCAGTGGGTGACACGGCCCACCCCCGCCTGCCACACATGTCAGCACCCGCACCGGCACTGCACGGGGGCTTTGCACGGGGGGCATTGCTGTGTGTGAGGGCTTTGCACGACGGCATGGCATGGGGGGCACGGCCTTGCAGGGGGGTCTCTGCATAAGGGGCATAGATTGCATGGGGGGGGTATGGCCTTGCACAAGGGCGTTGCACAAGGGGCATCCCCATGCACAGGGGCTGTGCACGAGGGGCAGTGCTCACAGGAGGGCTGTCACGAGGGGCACGGCAAGGTGGGCATCTCCTCGTATGGGGGGCACCTCGCACAGGGAGAGCTTTGCACATGGGCAGTGTGTGGCACGAGTGCACCACGTGTGTCTCCCCCCCAGGTTCTCACCTTGTCCTTGAGTTTCGGTATGACATTCTTGAATGCTTTCAGCACCGCAACGCAAATTCCACAGCGCACCTTGTCCCGGGCCAGCCCCTTGCCCTGTTCACACACCTCCTCAGGCCCTGCCTGTCCCCAGTGCCCCCAGTACCAGCCCAGAGCCCCCAGTACCAGCCCAGTGCCCCCCAGTGCTATCCCTGTGCTCCCCAGTACCAGCCCAGAGCCCCCTGTACCAAACCAGTGCCCACCAGTACTGTCCCAGTGCTCCCCAGAGCCCCCCAGTGCTATCCCTGTGCCCCCAGTGCCAGCCCAGTGCCCACCGCCCAGTGCCCACAAGTGCTACCCCTGTGCCCCCCAGTGTTATCCCAGTGCCCCCCAGTACCAGCCTGAGCCCCCAGTGCCCAATGCCCACCAGTGCTACCCCTGTGCCCCCCACAGCTATCCCTGTGCCCCCCAGTGACCCCCAGAGCCCCCCAGTGCCATCCCTGTACCCCCAGTGCCAGCTCTGTGCTCACCAGTGCCACCCCAGTGCCCCCAAGAGTGCCC
>NW_015091141.1:2268986-2273951 GCF_001431845.1 Calidris pugnax
GAAATACAAGCAGATTCCAGTTCAGATACAAGCCAAAAGCAAGAAAGAACTACTCTTGAGTTTATACAAAGATGCATACATCTACAAAGATGCTGAGGGGCCTGGAGCATCTCTCTTGCGAGGAGAGGCTGAGGGACTTGGGTCTTTTTAGTGTGGAGAAGAGGAGGCTGGAGAGGCTGGATAAGAGGTACGAGATCAACTCAGGAGCCTGAAGATATACAAGTCCATGGGACCTGATGAGATACATCCCAGAGTCCTGAAGGAACTGGCTGACGTAGTTGCCAAGCCACTTTCCATGATATTTGAAAAATCATGGCAGTCAGGTGAAGTCCCTGCAGACTGGAAGAAGGGGAACATCACACCCATTTTTAAAAAGGGTAGAAAGGAGGACCCTGGGAACTACCGACCTGTCAGCCTCACCTCTGTGCCTGGGAAGATCATGGAAGAGATCCTCCTAGATGCCATGCTTGGGCACATGAAGGACAGGGAGGTAATTCAGGACACTCAACATGGCTTTATCAGGGGCAGGTCCTGCCTGACTAACCTAGTGGCCTTCTATGATAAAGTGACTTGGTCAGTAGACAAGGGGCAACCTATGGATGTGATCTATCTGGATTTCTGTAAGGCCTTTGACACGGTCCCCCTCAACATCCTGCTTGCCAAACTGGAGGGGTATGGATTTGAAGGGTGGACTGTTCAGTGGATAAGGAACTGGCTAGATGGTCGCATCCAGAGGGTGGTACTCAAAGACCCCTGTCGGAGGTGCAACCAGAATTGTTTATTGCAACCAACCGTCAGCTGATAGAGCCTTTCAGATGGCTGGGTCCATCAGCGTTATCTTCTTGCCCGATCAACACCTTCTTGCAACCCCCAACTGCCAGAGGGGCAGCTTCTTCCCTAATCAGTAGGGTCATGGTTAGGTGCTCATGGGTTCTTCTCTAATCAGTTGGGCGGTTGGGCTCATGAGTCCTTCCGTAATCAGCCGGGTGGTTGGGCTCATGGGTTCTTCTCTAGTCACTCAGGTCGTTGGGCTCATGTGTCCTTCTGTAATCAGTCGGGCGGTTGGGCTCATGAGGTCTTCTGTAATCGGTAAGGTCGTTGGGCTCATGAGTTCTTCTCTAATTGAAGACTATCAAGACGTAGCGAAGCTATGCAGGGAGAAAGTAAGGGGAGCCAAAGGGCAGCTAGAGCTCAAGGTAGCTGCAGCTGTTAAGGGTACTAAAAAATGTTTCTATAAATTCATGAACAACAAAAGGAGGATTAGGGACAATCTCCCTCCTTTATTGGACGCAGAGGGAAACATAGTCACAAAGGCTGAGGAAAAGGCTGAGGTGCTCAACGCCTACTTGGCGTCAGTCTTTAGCAGTGGAACTGGCTGTTCCCTGGACACCCAGCCTCATGAGCCAGGAGACAGGGAGGGGAAGCAGACTGAGGGCATCACGATGAAAGAGGAAGAGATCAGGGACCTGCTACACCGCTTGGATGCACACAAGTCTATGGGGCCGGATGGGCTACACCCAAGAGAGCTGGAAGAGTTGGCAGCCGTGCTCGCCAAACCGCTTTCCATCCTTGACATGAAGTCATGGCTAACTGGGGAGGTCCCAGTGGACTGGAGGGTGTCAAATGTAACACCCATCTCCAAGAAAGGCAAAAAGGAGGATCCAGGCAACTCTAGGCCTGTCAGTCTGACCTCGATGGCAGGGAAGGTCATGGAGCAGGTCATCTTGAGTGCCATCCAAACCCACATCATGGGCAAGCAGGGGATCAGGCCTAGTCAGCATGGGTTTGTGGAAGGCAGGTCCTGCCAGACGAACCTCATCTCCTTCTATGACAAGAGAACCAGATTCCTGGAGGAGGGAAAGGCTGTGGATATTGTATGCCTGGACTTTCGCAAAGCACTCGATACTGTCCCCCATCCAATTCTGGTGGGAAACCTGGCTTCACAGGGCCTGGATGGGCATACGATCCGCTGGATCAAGCACTGGCTGGCTGGAAGGTCCCAAAGAGCGGTGCTCAATGGAGTTAAATCCAGCTGGCGGCCGGTCCCAAGTGGTGTGCCTCAGGGCTCAGTGTTGGGACCATTTCTGTTGTGTGTGTGTAGCGTACGGAGAGCACAGACCCCTGTCGGAGGTGCAACCAGAATTGTTTATTGCAACCAACCGTCAGCTGATAGAGCCTTTCAGATGGCTGGGTCCATCAGCGTTATCTTCTTGCCCGATCAACACCTTCTTGCAACCCCCAACTGCCAGAGGGGCAGCTTCTTCCCTAATCAGTAGGGTCATGGTTAGGTGCTCATGGGTTCTTCTCTAATCAGTTGGGCGGTTGGGCTCATGAGTCCTTCCGTAATCAGCCGGGTGGTTGGGCTCATGGGTTCTTCTCTAGTCACTCAGGTCGTTGGGCTCATGAGTCCTTCTGTAATCAGTCGGGCGGTTGGGCTCATGAGGTCTTCTGTAATCGGTAAGGTCGTTGGGCTCATGAGTTCTTCTCTAATTGAAGACTATCAAGACGTAGCGAAGCTATGCAGGGAGAAAGTAAGGGGAGCCAAAGGGCAGCTAGAGCTCAAGGTAGCTGCAGCTGTTAAGGGTACTAAAAAATGTTTCTATAAATTCATGAACAACAAAAGGAGGATTAGGGACAATCTCCCTCCTTTATTGGACGCAGAGGGAAACATAGTCACAAAGGCTGAGGAAAAGGCTGAGGTGCTCAACGCCTACTTGGCGTCAGTCTTTAGCAGTGGAACTGGCTGTTCCCTGGACACCCAGCCTCATGAGCCAGGAGACAGGGAGGGGAAGCAGACTGAGGGCATCACGATGAAAGAGGAAGAGATCAGGGACCTGCTACACCGCTTGGATGCACACAAGTCTATGGGGCCGGATGGGCTACACCCAAGAGAGCTGGAAGAGTTGGCAGCCGTGCTCGCCAAACCGCTTTCCATCCTTGACATGAAGTCATGGCTAACTGGGGAGGTCCCAGTGGACTGGAGGGTGTCAAATGTAACACCCATCTCCAAGAAAGGCAAAAAGGAGGATCCAGGCAACTCTAGGCCTGTCAGTCTGACCTCGATGGCAGGGAAGGTCATGGAGCAGGTCATCTTGAGTGCCATCCAAACCCACATCATGGGCAAGCAGGGGATCAGGCCTAGTCAGCATGGGTTTGTGGAAGGCAGGTCCTGCCAGACGAACCTCATCTCCTTCTATGACAAGAGAACCAGATTCCTGGAGGAGGGAAAGGCTGTGGATATTGTATGCCTGGACTTTCGCAAAGCACTCGATACTGTCCCCCATCCAATTCTGGTGGGAAACCTGGCTTCACAGGGCCTGGATGGGCATACGATCCGCTGGATCAAGCACTGGCTGGCTGGAAGGTCCCAAAGAGCGGTGCTCAATGGAGTTAAATCCAGCTGGCGGCCGGTCCCAAGTGGTGTGCCTCAGGGCTCAGTGTTGGGACCATTTCTGTTTAACGGCTTTATTGATGATCTGGATAAGGACATCGGGTGTATCATCAGCAAGTTCGCAGATGGCACCAAGTTAAGCAGCAGTGTTGATTCCCAGGAGGATAGGGAAGCTCTCCAGAGAGACTTAGATAGATTGGATCGTTGGGCCAAGCTCAGTGGGATGAGTTTCAACAAGGGCAAGTGCCAGGTTGCGCACTTGGGCCCCACTAACCCCCTGCAGCACCACAGGCTGGGGGAAGTGTGGCTGGAGCTGCCCGGCAGAAAGAGCCCTGGGGGTTCTCATTGACAAGCGGCTGAATATGAGCCGGCGTGTGCCCAGGGGGGCAAGAAAGCCGACGGCCTCCTGGCTTGGATGAGAACTAGTGTGAGCAGCAGAAGCAGGGAGGTGCTTGTCCCCCTGTACTCAGCAGTGGTGAGGCCACACCTGCAGTGTTGGGTCCAGTTTGGGGCACCTCAATCCAAGAGAGATCTGGAGGTGCTGGAGCGGGTGCAGAGGAGGGCAACGAAGCTGGTGAGGGGCCTGGAGAACAAATCGTATGAGGAGGGGCTGAAGGAGCTGGGGCTGTTTAGTTGGAGGGTGTGTGTGTAACAAACGGAGAGCACAGACCCCTGTTGGAGGTGCAACCAGAATCGTTTATTGCAACCAACCGTCAGCTGATAGAGCCTTTCAGATGGCTGGTCCATCAGCGTTATCTTCTTGCCCAATCAACACCTTCTTGCAACCCCCAACTGCCGGAGGGGCAGCTTCTTCCCTAATCAGTAGGGTCATGGTTAGGTGCTCATGGGTTCTTCTCTAATCAGTCAGGTCATTGGGCTCATGGGTTCTTCTCTAATCAGTCAGGTCGTTGGGCTCATGTGTCCTTCTGTAATCAGTCGGGCGGTTGGGCTCATGAGGTCTTCTGTAATCAGTAAGGTCGTTGGGCTCATGGGTTCTTCCCTAATCAGTTGGGTCATCGTTAGGCGCTCATGAGTTCTCTAATTAGTAGGGTGTTTGGGAGCCGGTCCCATTCCTTGGTCTGGTCCTTGCTTCTTCCACAATCGTGTTAACCCATGGGGCGGGGGGGCGGAGAGAGCAGAGGGACTTGGAGGAGGGGATCTGGGGGAGGGAGGTGTGTTCTGTGGGACTCTGGGGAGCTGGGGGAGTGGGGGAATGTGAGGTGCCCTGGGTGGTGGTGGTGGGTGACACCAAGAGACGCATCAGAGACCTGGGGGGATTGGGAGAGGGCACAAGGGGCACCATGGGGACATGGAGGACATGGTGGGGGGACAAGGAGAGAGCAGGGGGACATGGTGGCGAGGGGGGGTCAATGCCCCCTCCTGTTCCCGAAATCCCCCAAAGCACCGCAGGGGACAGGTGGGGGCCTGGTCCTTGTCCCCAGCCATGGCCCCCCCTTCCTGTCCCTGTCCCCCCCGTGGCGAAGCCACCAACCTCCATCATCCCCCCCCCCTGCTGCTTCCTGTGCGGCAGTGTGGGGACATGGGGGGTCTGGGGGGAGCATGGGGGGACTTTG
>NW_015091141.1:2274026-2276223 GCF_001431845.1 Calidris pugnax
CCCCACCCCAAGGTGCCCCATCCCCCCCCCAGCCTTCAGGGACACCCCTACCCAAGGGGGGTGTGTGTGTGTCCCCACCTTCCAGAGGGGACCTTCACCCCTCGACGTGGGTCCTCCCCCCACAGCACCATGGGGGGGGAACCCAGCTGTGGGGAAGGGAACCCAGCCCGGGAGGGGGGACACCCAACTTTGGGGGGGGCTCTGCGATTGCACCCAGCTTTTGGGGGGCACCCAGCTCTAGGCTAGGGGGACCCAACATCTGAGGGGGGCTCTGGGGTGGCAACCAGCTTTCAGAGGGGCACTCAGCTTTGGGAGAGTATCATCAAGATCTGAGGGTGCACCCAGCTTTTGGGGGTGACACCCAACTCCAGTGGGGTTTCTGGGGTGGCACCCAGTTTTCGGGGTGGCACCCAGCTTTTGGGGGGCCACTGAGATCTGAGGGTGAACCCAGCCCTGCGGTGGCACCCAGCTCTAGGGGAGGGACACCCAGCTTTCAGGGGGGCTCTGGGGTGGCACCAGCTTTTGGGGGGGTACCCAGATCTGAGGGTGCACCCAACTCTGGGGTGGCACCCAGCTTTTGGGGGGCATGCAGCTCTAGGCTAGGGCCACCCAAGCGTGGGGATGCACCTGGTTGTAGGGAATGGGACCCAGCCCTGGGCTGCCCCCAGCTCTGGGGCTCCCAAAAGGGGAGGTCTCCATGTTGGGGGTCTCCCTGTGCCCATGTCCTCCCATGTCCCTGTGTCCCCGCCATGTCCCCCCATGTCTCCCCACATCCCCATGTCCCTCCACATCGCTATGTCCCCCATGTCCCGCCCACACCCCCATGTCCCTCCCCGTGACCCCATAGCCCCACATGCCTCCTGCCCCATCTCTCCCCACCCCCATCCCAGGGTTTCTGGGGGCACAATCCGAGTTGGGTGCAGACGTGGGCAGGGGCCTGGTGCTGCTGCAAGGCTGCCACGATGGAGACCAGGGCATGGACAAGCAGGAGATGGCACCTCTGGGCCCCCTCCCTCAGTGGCTCACACACGGGGTTGACACGAGCCACTGCCACCTGCCACACGCGTCAGCACCCGCACCAGGCTCTCACGGGGGCTTTGCACGAGGGAATCGCAAGAGGGGCACAGCTTTGCATGGGGGCTTTGCACAGGGGAATCGCCATGCGTGAGGGCTTTGCACGACGGCATTGCGTGATGGCATCGCACGGTGGGGGGGGCGCAGCCTTGCACGGAGGCTTTGAACAAGGGAATCACACGAGGGGCATTGCCGTGTGTGAGGGCTTTGCATGATGGTGTCACACAAGGGGGGGCACGGCCTTGCTCGGGGGGGGGGTGGGAACCAAGGCCATGAGCTAAACTAAAGGATACAGTTGCAATTTAAGTTAGCAGAAAAGTAAGAAAATGTGGATGGGAAAATGCTGATAACAAGAATCATACGCATATAGTATCTTTTTAGACTAACCAATCACTTAAGGACTAAGGGCGCGTGGACAAAACGTGCTACCCAATCAAGCTTGCTCTGTCTTGCGTGCTTGGAGCGTGATCGCGTGTACAGGAGGACAAAAAGAATATATAAGAATGCAGCCTGTTTAATAAAGTTGGATTTGAACTTGCATCATATTGGTGCGTCGTTCTTTCCCGCTCGCTAGAACGGCGCGCAGCATAAGAACGGGTCTTTGCATAAGGGGCATTGATTGCATGGGGGGGGTATAGCCTTGCACAAGGGCATTGCACAAGGGGCATCCCCATGCACAGGGGCTGTGCACGAGGGGCAGTGCTCACAGGAGGGCTGTCACGAGGGGCACGGCAAGGTGGGCATCTCCTCGTATGGGGGGCACCTCGCACAGGGAGAGCTTTGCACGTGGGCAGTGTGTGGCACGAGGGCACCGCGTGTGTCTCCCCCCCAGGTTCTCACCTTGTCCTTGGGGTTCACCAGGATGCCCTTGAGCACCTTCACCACCAGCTGCAGATGGCACAGCGCATCTCGCCCAGGGGCAGCCCCTGCCCCGTGCACACACACCCTCAGGCCCTGACTGCCCCCAGTGCCCACCAGTACCAGCCCAGTGCCCCCAATGCTATCCCTGTGCCCCCCAGTACCAAACCAGTTCCCACCAGTGTTCCCCAATGCTATCCCAGTGCCCCCAGTACCAGCTCAGAGCCCACAAGCGCTATCCCTGTGCCACCCAGTGCAAACCCAG
>NW_015091141.1:2276301-2277646 GCF_001431845.1 Calidris pugnax
TCCCCATCCCTTCACGTCCCCATCCCTCTCCCCCGTGTCCCCATCCCACCAAAGCCCCATGTCCCCATCCCTCTCCCCCGTGTCCCCGTCCCCCCCGTGCCCTCCTCCCTGTCCCTGCCACCCCCCCTGCCCCCCAGTACCAGACCAGTGCCCCCTAGTGCTAACCCAGTGCCTCCAAGTACCAAGCAGTGCCCCCCAGTAAAAGACCAGTGCCCACAAGTGTCCCCCAGTACCAGAACAGTGCCCCCAGTCCTCCTCCCTGTCCCTGCCACCCCCCCGTGTCCCCCTGCCCCGTCCCCGTGGGGGTCCCCACCAGTGACCCCGGCGAGCAGGACCAGCAGCAGCCGTGCCATGGTTGCCCGTCCCCGAGCCTCCGGGGGGGACACCTTTATATCCCCGCAGTGTGGGCTGGCACCCAGGGTGACGGCAGCAAGGGGCCCCCCAAAACCACGGTGGCCACAGCGGGGGGAGCTGGGGGGACCCAGGCATCCGGGCATGATGGCCCCTGGTGACGTTTGCTGTGGGGCTGTGACCTCCCCCCAGTGACCTGGGGGGGGCAGGGGGGGACGACGGCAGGGGGTGTTAGGAGAGTAACTTGGGGAGATGGGGGACATGGAGGGGTTGGGGAAAAAAAGAGGTCCTGGGGACCTGGGGGACTTCTATTCATCAAGGACCATGACGAGGGGATGGAGGGTCTCCTCAGCAAGTTTGCTGGTGACACAGAACTGGGGGTGGGGGGTGACAGCCCAGAGGCTGTGCCACCATCCAGAGGGACCTGGAGAGGCTGGAGAGCTGGGCAGAGAGGAACCTGATGAACTTCAACGAGGGCAAGTGGAGGGTGCTGCACCTGGGGAGGAATAACCCCCTGCACCAGGAGAGGCTGGGGGTGACCTGCTGGAGAGCAGCTCTGAGGAGAAAGAGCTGGGGGTCCTGGTGGACACCAGGATGCCCATGAGGCAGCAATGGGCCCTGGTGGACACAAAGGCCAATGGCATCCTGGGGGACATCAGGGAAGAGTGGGACCAGCAGGTGGAGGGAGGTCATGCTGCTCCTCTGCTCTGTCCTGGGGAGGCCCCAGCTGGAGCACTGGGACCAGTTCTGGGCTGCCCAGTTCCAGAAGGACAGGGAACTGCTGGAGAGGGGACAGCAGAGGCTACAAAGGTGCTGAGGGGCCTGGAGCATCTCTCTTGCGAGGAGAGGCTGAGGGACTTGGGTCTTTTTAGTGTGGAGAAGAGGAGGCTGGAGAGGCTGGAGAAGAGGTACGAGATCAACTCAGGAGCCTGAAGATATACAAGTCCATGGGACCTGATGAGATACATCCCAGAGTCCTGAAGGAACTGGCTGA
>NW_015091141.1:2278712-2324738 GCF_001431845.1 Calidris pugnax
AGCAGGCCTTGGGGGCACTGGGAGTGGGGGGAGAGCAGGCTTTGGGGGCACTGGGAGCAGGGGACAGCAGGCCTTGGGGGCACTGGGAGCGGGGGAGAGCAGGCCTTGGGGGCACTGGGGCCACCCCGCCGGTTCCTGGGGGTGCCCCCTGTCCCTCACCCTTCTCTCCTCCCCAGGCCGTGCCCCACATCCGCCCCCTCCCCGGGGCTGCTCGGCTCCTCCACACCACCCCCGCCTGCCTCAAGGTAAGCCCCGGGGGAAGGGGGGGGTGCTCCCCTCATCCCCTGCCCCATAGATGCCCCCCCTGACCCTCCGTGTCCCCCCAGACGCGGGCGGCGCGGGTACGCGTGGGCAAAGGGGACAAGCCGGTGACCTACGAGCAGGCGCACGCCCCCCACTACATCGCCCACCGCAAGGGCTGGCTCTCCCTGCACACCGGTGGGTCACCCCGCGGCGTGACGCTGGGGAGGGGGGCACCCAGGGGTGGGGGGAGGGCAGGGATGGAGACGTATGGGGCACAAGGGCATAGCAGGGGGAGGCTGTAAAGTATTGTGGGGAAGAGGGATGTGTGGGGTGCTTGGGCATGGCCGGCATGGGGCGTGCAGGGACAGGGACACGTGGGGCACGAGGGCATCTGTGGGGATGGGGACCTGTGGGACACGTAGACTTTGGGGGGTACAGGGACATGAGGGGGACGTGGGCACGGTGTGGGCAGGAACATATGGGGGATGTGTGGGCCACATGGGCATGGTGGGGATGGGGCTGTGGGGGGCACATGGGCGTGGTGGGGACGGACATGTGGGGCACATGGGTGTCATGGGGGATGACGTGGGGCACGTGGGTGTCATGGGGTGGGGACATGGGGGTCACAGGGGTGTTGCGGGGATGGGACACACGGTGTGGCCAGGGCTGTGTGGGACACATGGGCATGGTGGGGATGGGGCTGTGGGGGGCACGTGGGCGTGGTGGGGACGGACATGTGGGGCACATGGGCATGGTGGGGATGGACATGTGGGGCACAGGGGTGTCATGGGGATGGGACATGGGGCACAGGGGTGTCATGGGCTAGGGACATGTGGGGCACATGGGTGTCATGGGGGACAATGTGGGGTACGTGGGTGTCATGGAGGGGGGACATGTGGGTCATAGGGGTGTCACAGGGATGGGACGTGGGGCACACAGGTGTCATGGGATGGAGACATGTGGGTCACAGGGGTGTCACGGGGATGGGACACATGGTGTGGCCGGTGCCGTTTGGGGCGGGGGATGGCTCTGGGTCCCATGTCCCCCGGTGGGGGGGATGCGGGGTCCCACGCTGTGGGTGCCTGCAGGGAACCTGTGCGGGGAGGTGGGGGCGGCGGAGCGGGCGCTGGAGGACACCTTCCTGCGGCGGTTCCTGCACGGCACCTTCCCGGGTCTCCTGGCCGACGCCGCCCTGGTGAAGCGCCGGGGGAACCTGCTGGTGCTCTGCCTCCTGCTGACACGGGGGCTGCCCCCTGCCAAGCTCCACTTCCTGGGGGGCTACGTCGAGACCCTCCTCACCCACTTCTACAAGTGCCCTGTGCGCCTGGAGCTGCAGACGGTGCCCGCCAAGGTGCCCTACAAGTACCTCTAGTGCCCCACGGCACAGCCATGGCAGGGGGGAATAAAGTGGGGTCTGTGCCCACCCTGCCCCGACTATGCATCTTGGGGGGATTTGGGGGCACCTCAGCGCCCTGGCGACTGGGCACATCCTTCTGCCACCCCCTGGATCCCTAAAGCCACCTCATGTGCCCCCCGTGCCACCTCATATGCCCCAGATCCCTGTGCCACCCCATGGGCCTCATGTCACTGTGCCACCCAACGTGGCCAGGGTCCAGTGCCACCTCACATGTCCCATGTCCCTGTGCCACCCCACATGTCCCATGTCCCTGTGCCACCCCACGTGCCCCAGATCCCTGTGCCACCCCACATGCCCCATGTCCCTGTGCCACCCTACATGCCCCGTGTCCCTGTGCCACCCGCCCTGCCCTGCGCCCTGCAGAGGTCAGTGAGGGCTGTGGCATTGTAGGGGATGTCCCAGTGGGTCATGGTGTCCGTGAGGCCGGTGATGATGGTGATGATGGTGGCTGTAGCTGCCTTCAGCCCTCACTGATGACCCCACCGATGGGGAGGGAAGTGGGGGGACCCCACGGGTGTCGGTGACCCCCCCCATGTGGGGCTGATGCCACCCACTCCGTCCCTGGCTTGGTCCCCATGCTGCCCCTCTGTGCTGTGTCAGTGGGGGCTGAATTTCCTGACCCCTCCCTCTCCAGTGGGGAGCTTTGGGTGGAATGGTTCCTCCTGGGCTGCCTCTGCTGGGAGCGGAGCGGGGTGCTCCCTGTGCCTCCCCCGGGATCATCCCACCCTGTCTTCTGGCACCCAAAGGTGGAATATCTACCCTGACTGGAGCCATTGGGTCAATGGGAGTGAGTTATAGTCACAACTTGCCTCGATGTCCCCTCACTCGAACTGCTTTACCCTGGGGGAGGGCTTAGGGGTTTCTCTGAGGACTTCTCAGGTGTGCTGGGGGTTGAAGCAAGACCCACACCCTCGTGGTGCTGCTGCACGTGGCTGAGATGCTTTTATGGACAGAGGGTTGTTTCTCCAAGGGATGGTGATCCTACAGCATGTTGGCAGCTCTGGATCCATGGGGTGGGCTGGGGGGGTGTGGGGCAGGGGGTCCAAGGTGACGTGGGACAGGGGGATGTGGGATGGGTGGGATGTGGGATGGGTGGGAGATGGGAAGGGGGTTCAGGGTGATGTGGGACAGTGGGATGTGGGGTCCAGGGTGACATGGGATAGGTGAGACATGGGAAGGGGATCCAGTGCGATGTAGGATGGGGGGACAGGACTGATGTGGGACATGGGGATGTGGGGCTGGGGGAAACATGGGATGAGGGGTCCAGGACCATGTGGGAAGGGGGCAACATGAATCCAGGCTGATGTGGGACAGGGGGACATAGGGTCCAGGGGGATGTGGGATGGCTTTGGGGTGGGAGCAAGCCCTGGGCGAGTGCAAGGCAGAGACATGTCCCCATGGAGTGGGACACTGTGCTACCCACATGGGGGTCACCTACAAGAGGTCTGACAGCAGCGGTAACATGACAGGATGGTTGGGATTTCCTTTGGTTCTTCTAGTTTTGTTTTTGGTTTTAACTGGTTTTAAAAAATAATATCTCTCTGCACTATTTCAGGAGATTTTTAATTTTCCCTTTTTTTTTTTTGTGGAATCAGGCTCCGAGCTCCCCGAGAGAAGACCCACCAAAAAATCCCAGAGCTAAAGGAGATCCTGTACCCACCCCCTGCCAGAGCGAAGGCAGTGGCCAAACGGAGAGCTGTGAATGGGGGCAAGTCTGTGCTCGGGGTGGCAAGCGAACCCCCTCCTTGCCCACCCCAACACCCAGGTGCCTCTACACAGTAGGTGTGAAGCCCTGGAGGGGGTGGGCCAGCCCATGGATGATGTGGAAGAGGGTCAGGCTACACCAGAAGAGCCACCAGGACCAGAAAGGCCCTGTTTAACAACCACCTCCCCAAGGAAGAAGAGGCGGGTTGTAGTTGTGGGTGACTCCCTTCTGAGGGGAACAGAGGGTCCGATGTGCAGGGGAGACCCTCCTCTCAGGGAATTCTGCTGCCTCCATGGGTCAGGGATGTCACTAGGGAGCTTCCCAGTCTGGTTGGTCCCTCGGACTGTTACCCACCACTGCTCTTCCATGTGGGTGGTGATGAGTGGCCACACGTAGCCCAAGGGAAATCAAAAGAGACTTGAAGGCCTTGGGAAGGGCAGTAAGGGAATCTGGGGTGCAGGTAGTCTTCCCTTCTCTTCTCCCAGTTACAGGCAGTGACTCTGGAAGAAGCAGAAGTGCTCAGTCTGTCAATACGTGGCTCCATGGACTGGTGTCACCGTGCCACAATTTTGGGTTTTTTGACAATGGGATGGCCAGCATGGCACCAGGCAATCATCGGATGGGATTCATCCTCCTGAAAAGGGGAAGAGGATGTTTGCTCATGAATTAGTGGGGCTCACTGACCGAGCTTTAAACTAGGGTTGTTGGGGAAGGAGGATATTGCCCTGCTTGCTCGAGGACAACAGGGCACAAGTTGGAACATGGGAAGTTCCATTCAAATGTGAGGAAGAACTTGTTTGGGGTGAGGGTGGCAGAGCCCTGGCAGAGGCTGCCCAGGGAGGGTGTGGAGTCCCCTTCTCTGGAGATCTTCAAGCCCCCCCCGGATGCTCCTGAGTGATGTGCTCTGGGCAGCCCTGCTTTGGCAGGGGAGTTGGACTGGAGGGTCTCTAGAGGTCCCTTCCAACTCTGACAATTCTGTGATTCCATGATTCCATGATCTCTTCCCACTCTATCCATTCCTTGACATGGAGGGCAACACCTCTACCCCTCCTTCCCTGCCTGTCCCTTCTGCTTGTAGCCATTAACAGCCACACTCCAGTCATAGGATTCGTCCCACCAGGTTTCAGTAATGGTCACTATGTCATAGCTTTCCAGCTCCTCCTGTTTGCTGCCAATGCTGCGGGCATTTGTATAGAGGCACTCCAGCTGGGCTCTTGGCTGTGTCACCTTCTTAGGGGAACACTCCTCAAGGTGTTTCATGGGTGTTTCCCTGTTGACTCCAATGACCTCAGGAGCCTCTGGCTCATCTCTGTAAGACTTTGACTGCAATGCAGTGTCCCCAGCATGTCTCAGGGCAACAGGTTGAAGGCCCTTACCAGCACCCCGTCCCTATAAGCCTGATGTGATACCCCACATCTTGTCACAGATGAGCCTGATATTATTATCCCCCTCCCCTTTCACATCTAGTTTAAAGCCCTGTTGATCAGTGCCAAATCCCTTGGGCAAGAACCCTCTTCCTCCTTTGAGAGAGGTGTCTCCCATTTGATGTCAGCGAGCCCAGTGCTGTATAGGCCATCCCATTGTCAAAAAAAAACAAAATTGTGGCAGTACCACCAGCCATGGAGCCACATATTAATAGACTGGATCCATCTTTTCCTCTCAGCATCATTGCCTGGAACTGGAAGGAGCGAGGTAAAAATAACCCGTGCCCCGGATTCCTCACCAACCCTCCCAATGCCCTGAAAATCTCCTTTGATTGCTTTTGGACTACAAGTTGTAGCTTCCTCCCCATCTACATGGAAGATCAATAACAGGTAATAGTCTGAGGACTGTACCAAGCCAGGAAACTTCCTGGTGACATCCTTAACCTGGGCCCAAGGAAGACAGCAGACTTCCCTCCGAGGAGGCTCCACCCGGCATATATGGCCCTCCCTTCCCCTTTATATTGTCACCAACAAGCATAACCCTTCTTTTCCTCCTTGTGGCTGTGGTGGTGACATGGGCAGTGAGCCTTTCTGACTGTGGAGGCATCTCTGGTGTCGATTGCCCACCATCCACATCCTCACTTGACTGGTCTTCCTCAAGCAAAACCTCATATCTGTTCTTCAGAGGTACCGGGAGGTCAAGGTGGGCAAGGAGGAAGCTGGTCTGCTGCCCCAACCATGAACTTGCCTCCATTCACTCTTTTCATTTGGCTTCTGCCTGACCGGGGCAGGAGACAGGGGCTCCTTGACCCTGGCTACTTTCTGATAGGTGCCCCTGTTTTGGTTTCAAGGAGGGCAGAGCCTGGCTCCACCAGCCTATTTCTTGTTCAGCCCCCCTAAATGCTCCTCAGCCTTTTGGCTTCCTCTCTCACCTCTGCTGCCAGGCTGAGCAGACTGGTCACAACACACACAGCAGTTCACAGAATCACAGAATCTTCATGGTTGGAAGGGACCTTTGAGATCATCGACTCCAACCACAAAAAAACCAAACCAAACCAAAAAAAAACCACAAAGAAAAAACCAACCAACCAAACACACCCCCCACACCCACACACAGACACAACCCAACAATCTCTGGCACTAGAGCAGGCCCTGAAGTGCCATGTCTACACGTTTCTTAAACAGCTCCAGGGATGGTGACTCCACCACCTCCCTGGGCAGGCTGTTCCAGTGCCTGAGCACCCTCTCAGCAAAGTCATTCTTCCCAAGATCGAATCTAAACCTCCCCCGCCCCAACTTCAGACCATTTCCTCTGCTCCTGTTGTTATTCCCTTGGGAGAAGAGGCCAACCCCCACCTCTCTGCACCCTCCTTTCAGGGAGTTGTAGAGGGCAATGAGGTCCCCCCTCAGCCTCCTCTTCTCCAAACTAAATGGGCCCAGTAGTTCTCATGGCTGCCACCCGTTCCCAGGGAAAGGCTCTGGCACTCCCTGCAGCCTGTTTACGTCTGTGGGAGCTCTGTCTGGGTTCCCACATCCATTCTGGCTAAGGGTGAGAGCGTCACCTTCCTCCGGGGGGAGACCGGCCCCCACAGCCATTCTGCATCACACTCAGTATAAATGCTGAAGATCAAAGGGTCAGCTCTCCTGCTTTCATGGCTGATGTCCAAGAAGGACTGTCTGTTCGTCTCCCTTTGATCCCGATCCGTGTGTTCCTGAATCCAGATCCAGAATCCAGTTCCCGACTGTTGCAGGAAGGATGCTGAGAAGAAGGGACTTCTCACAGCCCAAAGGTTTCAGCAAATGTAGCTGCTCACGCTAAGCAGAGCCAAGCAAGCAGCACAAATCACACCAAATTATGATCCTAAGGAATTTAGTCAACTCTAAAACTTAAACAATTCACAAGCCTCAGCAGCTGTCCTGCAGGCAGCAGTAGAGGCCAGGGACAATGCTGTCAGCTTGGCACGCTCACGCTGCTCCCTGCGTGAAGGACACTGAGGGACTGGGCTGCTTGGTCCAGCTTTATTCACGTGTGGCCAGTTTCACCAGGGGACCTTCATCACTCCGTGTCTCTGCAGAACCCACAGGTCAGTATTCGTCGGGCCCACCCTGACTTCTTTGGTGTTTCCAGGGTCAGCAACGTCTGAGCTGCCAGGGATTGGATCATGTGTTCATCATCAGTCGCCAAGGGCTTGAGGGCTGTGGCAGAAAGAAACAGAGCAGTGGTGAAACCCCGCTGTCTGCAGAGACCCTGCCATGCCAGCCCCATGCCTCTCTTTCTCTGGCCAGGAGGAGCAGGTGAGACCAACGTTTCAGCTGGAAGCTCCTGCTCAGGAGTGCCCCAAGTGCCCCTGGATGCATTCCTTGGTCCCTGGAGTGGGGCCAGGGGTGGCAGTACCCTGCCCAGGCTCTGGCCCCTGCCCCACCAGCCCCAGCCAGCCCAGCACTGCCCCTGCTCACCGTTGCAGATATCCTCCAGCTGCTTCTCATTTCGGCCCCTCAGCTGCCGCGCACCAAGCCCTAGGCATAGAACTTTGTCAGGCCCCTGCTCCCCAGCACGCCCCAGCAGCCCGGCATCGTCAGCTCGGCTGCATGCCCTCCTGGCCCCCAGCAGGCCTGACCCCAGGGAAGGACAGTACCCGAGGGTGGTGGGACTCAATATGGTGGCCACCAAGCCCACCCGCATGGGGCAGGGCTGGGAGAAAGAGGCCACCAAGCCCTGCACGGGGCAACCACGGGTCTGCTGCTCGCTGCCAGTGCAGCACCAGGACTGGGGACAGGCTGCCAGCAGAAGGACCCCAGAGGCTCACCAATGAACCTGACGGCCATCTCTCGCAAGGGGACCTGAGCATTGTTCAGATATGGCAGGCTCTGCTCCAAGTATTCTCTCGACCTCCTCCTGTCCTGCAGCAGCTGGGGAGAGCACAATGGTACAGGCATGTCACCGTCCCTCCCCAGTTATCCAGACACATCCCTCCTCCCAGCACCCCTGTTGCTAAGGGTGAGAGCGTCACCTTCCTCCGGGGGGAGACCGGCCCCCACAGCCATTCTGCATCACACTCAGTATAAATGCTGAAGATCAAAGGGTCAGCTCTCCTGCTTTCATGGCTGATGTCCAAGAAGGACTGTCTGTTCGTCTCCCTTTGATCCCGATCCGTGTGTTCCTGAATCCAGATCCATGTTCCATCTGAGGAGTTCTGCTGTAGCAAGGAAGGCTTCCTCGGAGGCCTGCAGAGCGGCAAAAGCTGGGAGATGGCCCCACAGCCTGGGGAAGGAGACCTGGTGGTCCCCACTCCTCTTGGCTTCCTTCCCGGCGTGATCCTGCCCTTGGGGTGCTGGGACATGCCCTGGCCTAAACCTCTGGGGTTCTCTTGGGCACAGCCTGGGGGGACAGGGATTGAGCCTCCAGGCCATGGCCTCCAGCAGCTGCAGGGACAGCAGGGAAGCCTGTGGGGACGCACGTATTCACACCTCGGGCCACGGGCAGGGCAGGGGTGGGCAATGTCTGTGCCAGCTTCTCTGCCCCTGCTGGTGCTGGGTCTGCAGGGCCCTTCCTCTGGGCTGCGCTGGAGGAGGGCTGAAGGGAGGCAGCGTAGCTGGGAGGGGACCCCAGGACTGTTGCAGGAAGGATGCTGAGAAGAAGGGACTTCTCACAGCCCAAAGGTTTCAGCAAATGTAGCTGCTCACGCTAAGCAGAGCCAAGCAAGCAGCACAAATCACACCAAATTATGATCCTAAGGAATTTAGTCAACTCTAAAACTTAAACAATTCACAAGCCTCAGCAGCTGTCCTGCAGGCAGCAGTAGAGGCCAGGGACAATGCTGTCAGCTTGGCACGCTCACGCTGCTCCCTGCGTGAAGGACACTGAGGGACTGGGCTGCTTGGTCCAGCTTTATTCACGTGTGGCCAGTTTCACCAGGGGACCTTCATCACTCCGTGTCTCTGCAGAACCCGGGGAGAGGGGGACTTGAGAAGAGCCCCTCCCTGCATCCTGGGAGCATCAGCCCAAGGGCGAGAGCCTGGCAGATGGGAGGGGAGATGCTCCGGGGCCAGATTCTGCAGGAGGGAGAAGCCCTGCTGGGCTGCAAAGCCCAGAAGCCATCCCAGCAGAACCAGGGGAGCAGACCCTGCTCCGAGTGCTGCCCACGGGGCTGGGCTGAAGGGCAGCTCTCATCGCAGAGTGCCCATCTGCAGGGCTCAGTCTCCCACATCAGCCTTACAGCATCAAAGATGGGCAGGAGGTTCTCTGCCAGCTGCACAGCAATGGAGCTGGCCTCCTTTGTCTCCAGGTGATGCATCACATTTTGGAAGATGACCAGGACATTCATCTTGATGTTGATGTGACCTAACTGGAGCAACTCCATCAGGTGTGGCAGGAGGACCTTCATTTTTATTGCCTATAGGAAAGACAGTTTTCTTTTTTGAGAAATGTTCAAAGACCACCCCAGCAAAAATGCTCTGGTCACTGAGCACCAGCCTCCTGTCCGGCGTCCTGGCAGGTGGTGCCACAGGAATTTCTGCAGCAGCCTCCTGGCAGGTGGTGGCCATGGGCACACTGATGGGGATGCAGGAGAGCAGAGGGAGAGCAGGAAAGCAAAGACTCCCCGTCCCCTGCTCAGCCACCTCATTTTCCTACAGGCCCAAAGGGGCACATGGATAGGTAACCATTTGTGCCTGGAAAGCTCCCCAGGCAGCCACCAAGGCCCACCATGGCAGGGAGGGCATGTGGAGCAGTCATCCCACTGCCCGTCTCCCAGCCACCGCCAAGCCACCACCTCACCCACTGCCCCAGGCCCCGGCTGCCAACGTGCCTCCCCTTAGTGACACCCTGCTCACCAAGTCAGGTGTCTGTGAGAGCGGGATGAGGCATCTGAGCAACTGCAAGGCTGTCACCACGTTCGTATTGCTCTGAGAGGCATTACCCCAATCATCTGATTGAAGCTGAGTGGAGGCCATCAGCTGAAACAAACACAGCAGTGAGATATTGGCACAGCCTGCAGGGCTCGCTGAAGGCGAGCAAGGCTTTTTCACTTTTGTCAAGGTAACTCACAGCCAAGTGAAGGATGTAGGCCTTCTCGGTGGCCATGGGGACTGGGCTGCACGATTTCCTGCCCTGGAGTTTGTCGAGGAGCTCCTCTAAGATCTTCTCCAAAGTCTGGGGGATGCAAAACATCGCCTCCCACATTGCCCTGCCGTCGCTGAAAGCCAGAGCACTCTGTCAGCAGGGCTGCCTCGGCCACAGCAGCATGGCCGCAGCCAGCCCCGCATTGCTATGCCCTGCCCCTCGGTTGGGATGCCCTGGGCAGCCAGAGGGGGCCGAGCTCCCTGTGGGGCTGGGAACCCCACACCCGCTCTGGGCTGGCTGGGCTGGCTCTGGCTGCTGCAGCCTGGCCGACCCACCAGGGCTGGAAAGTGTGGTGGGATGGAGGGCCTTGCTCCACAGGGATGTCCTGCAGTATTCCTTGGGTCTGGCAGCCAGAGCGCCTCTGGGTCCGTCTCCCACAGGGAACAAACCCGCATGGCTTTTGGGGCCAGTACCTGTCTCTGGTTGCCGAGAACTTCAACAGGCTCAGGAACACTTTGCTGGGGTCCAGGTGAGTCAGCGCAAGAAGCAGTGACTCCATGCTTTGCCGGGCTGACTCCATGTTGATACGTTCCAGGTTTTCCCGGATGCAGCTCATGATCTTTGGCACCTGGAGGGGACACGGGTGAGGATGGGGCTGCCACTGGAGCCAGCTGTTTCCTCAGCTGCCCTTCCCATCCCTCTCTGCTGGCTGAAGGTGGCTTCAGGTGCCCGAGACACCTGGGTGTGGGAGGGAGGCAGGGAGGAACAAGGCCTGACAGGGCTCAAGGCACGGGTGAGGATGGGGCTGCCACTGGAGCCAGCTGTTTCCTCAGCTGCCCTTCCCATCCCTCTCTGCTGGCTGAAGGTGGCTTCAGGTGCCCGAGACACCTGGGTGTGGGAGGGAGGCAGGGAGGAACAAGGCCTGACAGGGCTCAAGGGCAGGGCAATCCAACCACAGTCACTTACATCCACCAGCCAGAAGCCGGGGTATGTCATGAACAGATCCAGCATGTTTCTTGCCGCCTCCTTGTCGAAGATGCTGGAGTCTCTCAGTGCCTCAATGGCCACACAGACAACGTCAGCCGCCTCATAATGTGTGAGGTGTTTGGCAAACTCCTGTGGGAGGGAGGAAGGAAGGGAGCAAAGACGTCACGCTGAGTCCCCTGATGGTGCGGCTTAGCTGGGCCATGTGAGCAGCCCTGGCGAGAGATGCCTGGCAGTGCCGGTGGCAGTGCCCGCAGGAAAGCTGGCAGCAGGCGCTGCAGTCCCTGCAGGGTGGCGGATGAGAGCAGAGGGTCCCCAAGGTGAGGGAGGAGGCTTGGGTTCATGGGCACAGCGTGCTGGCCCTACAGAGAACCAGGGCTCGCTGGTGGCCAGGAGGGCTGGAGCTACTGCTGGGACACCGGCGTGCAGCCTTCACAGCGTCCCTGCTCGGGGACAGAAGGAAGCCTATCACCAGGGCCAGTGTGGCCACCCCACCCCACTGATTCTGGATGCCTTT
Source organism: Calidris pugnax (assembly GCF_001431845.1). Classification (NCBI taxonomy): domain Eukaryota; kingdom Metazoa; phylum Chordata; class Aves; order Charadriiformes; family Scolopacidae; genus Calidris; species Calidris pugnax. The sequence continues at coordinate 2,290,065 of NW_015091141.1, forward strand.
GCTTGCTCAAGTCCTCTCTTGATGCCTCAGACAGGAGGCCCAGCAAGGGGAAAATCATTACCATGGCAAAGTCTCTGGCGGTGCAGAGCTTCATGTAGCAGCTGGTGTCAGTTTTCCCATCACGCCTTGATGCTCCATCCTTTGCCACTGACCTGCCTAAATAGCAGGGGAAACACAGAAGAGTCCTTCATACACAGCAGCTTTGCCAGCAATCTTACCAAACTGCCCTGAGATCCGCTTGCAAGACGGCAGGACACAAGCGGTCCAGGGCATTTCTGGAAGGCATCAGGGACAGCTTCAGGCACTGGAGACCAGCTGGGCTGATGCACAGATGGATCTGCTCTTCCCCAACAGGGAAGGCATGGCTTTGGGACATGAGAATCAATGGTAGCTTTGGCTGTAGGGACCACAAAAGAGCGAGTGGGGTTCAAGATGCTGAAAGGAGGGAGGAAGGAGAGTAGCAGAGAACAGATCCTGGATGGCAGGAGAGCACTTGGCTTCTGCAGCAAAATGACAGCTGGGAAGCAGCTGTGAAGGGCAAAGGAGGTCAGTGAGAGAAGCAGACCTATCAGGAGATGTCTGTGTGCAAAGGGATGAAGCCCACCATTGCGGGTTGTTTCTCTTACTTTTTTGGTTATGGACGAATCTGTGGAGTTCGTTAAGAGCATCAAAAGCTGGAAAGTGTGTCCTTTCCTTGGAAGAATAGAAAAGGAGGAGTCGTCCCAGCAGCGTTCCCAGAATTGGGATCTGCAGATCTCCATGGTAGACAAGGTCATATGTGTCTCTTCCAAACTGTGAGGGAAGGAGAAAGACTGAGGTGGTGCCAAAGCCCTGAACCCAAGGTCAGGGTCAGGGCTCTGCAGGGCTGTGCCGGCCACGGCCCCCAGAGCAGCCGTCGCGTGCAGGGAGAGCTGTGGCTGCTGTGGTGTGCAGGGAAGGGGAGATGGCCTGGCGGGAGAGGGCCTGGCTCCTTACCTCCAGGGTGGCATTGTCGGCCACCAGATTGCACAGCACCTTAATCCTGTCCAGGGCCCTCTCCTGCACAGCTACCATCTCGGAGTCGGTGAAGTCCAGCAGCATCTGGGAAGAGAGAAGCTGCTGGTGAGCCCTGCCAGAAGCACCACTGCTGACCTCCTGGGCTGGACTCACACAGCCCATTAAGGTTCTCAAGGAAAGCCTGTAGTTCCTGCCCTAGGGGAGCTCCCAGGCTTGGGACAAATTCCCCGGACCAACCGTGTGGCCAGGCAGGAAGGCAGATGCCACCCTCTGCAGCCACTGCGCTCGGGAAGAGCCTGTTGGGCAGCCCCTGGTGGCCCAAGGGAGGTGGGCACCCTCCCGGCAGTATGCTGTCTCTGCATGGCACCTGAAGCAGGACCATCCACTCCAGAGTGGACACCTCCTTCCCTCCGGGGTGAGGAACAACCCTTGTGAAGTCCACTCTTTGCACATGCCAGACCTGCAAGATCATCTGCACCAACTCGCTGATTCTGAAGACAGGACAGTTGAGCACCAACGTTTTCAGCATGGTGTCCATGGTGTTCATGGTCTGCAAAGAGGGCAAAGAGTCATGCCGGGGATTCTGCTGTCCCTCTCGCCCCCAGGAGACTGCTCTGAACCCCCAGAGCCAAGGGAGGGCTCCCGTGCTGCCTCGCAGTGCCCAGGAGAGACCCAAGGGCAGACAATCTGCTGCATGCAGAGCAGCCTGCAGCACTGGAGGTTTGCCAGGCCTACGCGAAGGGGACAAAGGGATGAGGATGGGAAAGCAAAGCCAAGACCCTACTCTGCTATGGACCTCTGGTCATACCACAGCTCGGGCCAGGGAGCAGCCCAGAGGGACTAGGGGCTCCCAGCACTTACCAGCATGTAGAGGTTAGTGTCCTGCATTTCCTCTTTAGGAGGAAGGGACAAGACCCTCGAGAAGCAGGCTTCTAGGAGGCTATCCTCTTTGCCCTCCAGCGCTATCCTCACTGAGCTGCAGAGAGAAAGAGGGGCCTGTCAGACACTGGTGCAGTGGACTGGAGCAGCGCCTCGAGGCCTCATGCGGGTGGACATGGGCCTCTGGGGCAGGGATGGGCAGGTACCTCAGTTCGGCGATGGCAAGCATGGCTTTCCACCGCACTGCTGTGCTCAGGTTGTCCCTGGGCTCCTTTTCCAGCAGCATCTGCAGAGGACAACCGGGATGGGACCTGGCAGCTCCCAGGGCCACCAGACCCTCGCCCTGCCCCAGCGTTGTCCTCAGCGGGGGCCGGTGCTGGGGGGGCCTTGCCCCCTTCCCCAGAGCCGCCCGGTGTGCTCTCACCTTGACATTCTCTGCCAGCTCATATTTGTAGCAGAAGTCATCGAGGCCCTCTGTCAAGTAACGGGCCTTGGCTGCTCTGAACAGCATGTAGATGCAGTCAAGAAACTCCATCTTCTGCTCCGTGTCCTGGCAGCCGCGGGGACAGAGAGACAAAGGCAGCGTGAGAGGGGGGCCCCACGGCCGGCGGGAGCGGAGCCTCGGGGGTGCAGGGCCGTGTGGCAGAGCGGGGAGAAGCAGCTCTGCCCAGCCAGCACACCTCCAGCAGCCCGGCAGCAGAGCCCCTGGCAGGAGATGTCGGCAGAGCTGCAGGGGAAATGGCCGCCATTACCTCTTCTGGGCAGCGGACAAAGGCCCGGATAAAGTCCATGGTCGCCTTTTCCTCTCTGTAGAGTGGTACCTGTTCGAAATCTACAAAAGGAGGGGAGCAGGGAGGGCTGTAGAGAGGGGCTGCTGGCAGGAGGGCAGAGGAAGGAGATCTGCCCTCCGTCCAGCCCCGTGCCCGCTCCCCTGGCGCCTTCTTCCCACCGGTGTCAGGGCCGGAGGGTGCCCGGCAGACGGGCTGCCATGTCGGAGCACGGCGCAGCGGGAGAGGCTGTGCCGGGGCCCGTTCCCAGCCCCGACAGCCCCGGCCTTCAGGCAGCACCATGCCCACCACCCATGGGACTCCCCTGCCAGCCTGCCAGGAAAAGGTGACCCTGGCCTGGAGCAGGGTGCCCTCGCTGGCCCCAGCCCTGCCCAGACCAACAGGGCCCCTCACTCACCCATCTCCAGCGGCTTGACCATGGTCACTTCATAGGGCTCCGGTGGAGATCTGCGCTCCCGGGGAGCCCCCTTCTCCTCCCAGGCCACCCTGGGGCGGCTGGGGGGTCTCTCTGCCATCCTGTGGGATGGAGGCAAAGGGAAGGGGAAGGAGGAAGCCTTGGCGCAAGGCCTCGGCACTGTGAGGCTGCCAGGGGCAGCAAGGAAAGACACGGGCTGCGCTCGGGGGCTCTGGGCTCGCTCCGCTCCTGCCCTGTCCTGTGGCTGTCCTGCCGGACACTGCGGGCAGGGGGCCGCAGCCACGCTGACCACACGCAGAGCAGCGGGGTGTCTCCAGGTGAGGTCACAAAGGGCCCCACTGTGACCTGCCCCCCAGGCAGGGAGGGGCAGGCATGGAACACATGGAAGCGGAGCATCCAGGATCACAGAATCACAGAATCTTAGTGGTTGGAAGGGACCTCCGAGATCATCAAGTCCAACCACATAAAAAATAAAACCACAAAACACAAAAACAACATCCCAAACCCACCACCTACCAACTAAACCCCACACCCACAACCCCACACACTACACCCCACCACAAACCAATAATCTTGGAAGCGGAGCATTCAGGATAATGGGGGGAAAGAGGGAAGAGAAGGTGCAGCCGAAAATGAACCGGGGGCTCCGGGGGCTCCCAGCCCAGCAGCCCTCTACCTGCCAGGGCAGCCTGCCGCAGGAGAAGCAGCCTGTTGCCCTGCCTGTGCCGCCCGTGTTTTTTTTATCAACAATAGAGACCGAGGGATTGAGAGCACCATCAGCAAGTTTGTAGATGACACCAAGCTGTGTGGTGTTGTCGATCCACCAGAGGGATGGGATGCCATCCAGAGGGACCTGGACAGGCTGGAGAGGTGGGCCCAGGTGAACCTCATGAGATTCAACAGAGCAAGTGCAGGGGTCTGCACCTGGGCCGGAACAATCCTCGCCATCATCAGTACAGGCTGGGGGGTGAGGTATTAGAAAGCAGCCCTGAGGAAAGGGACTTGGGGGTGCTGATGGACATGAGCACCTGGACATGAGCAGGCAGTGGGACCTTGCAGCCCAGAAGGCCAATTCCCCCATCCTGGGCTGCATCAAAAGAAGTGTTGCTAGCAGATCCAGGGAAGTGATTCTGCCACTTTGCCCTGCTCTGGTGAGACCTCACTTGGAGCGCTGTGTCCGGGTCTGGAGCCCTCAATACGGGAAGGACAAGGACCTGATGGAGCGGGTCCAGAGGAGGGCCACAAAAATGCTCAGGGGGTTGGAGCCCCTCTGCTACGAGGACAGGCTGAGGGAGCTGGGGTTGTTCAGCCTGGAGAAGAGGAGGCTCTGGGGAGACCTACTAGTGACCTACCCTGAAGGGGGGGTACCGGAAAGCTGGGGAGAGTCTGTTTCCAAAGGCCTGCAGTGACAGGACGAGGGGCAATGGCTTGAAGCTGGAGAAGAGCACATTTAGATTGGATCTTAGGAACAAGTTCTTTACTGTGAAGGTGGTGGAACACTGGTTGCGCAGGGAGGTGGTTGGGGCCCCTTCCCTGGAGATTTTCAAGGTGAGGCTCGATGTGGCCCTGGGCAACCTGGTCTAGTTGGGGATGTCCCTGCTGACTGCGGGGAGGTCAGACTGGATGGCCTTTGGATGGCCCTTCCAGCCCAGACCATTCTATGGTTCTATGTGGCACCACTCCCCAGCCCTGTGCTCCCACCCAGCTGGACACCGAGGGGCTGGGATCACACCGGCACCCAGCGTGTCACAGAGGAGGTCACAAAGGGCCCCGCTGTCACCTGGGCTGGTTGCCACATGCACACAATGGCTGGCAGGCCAGAACGTGGCTGAGATAAAATTGCAGGGAAACACACCAATCTGTTGGGTTTGCACTGTTTTGTGGCTTTCCTTGTGTTTTGTGGATCTTCTCAAAAGAGGCTGAGGGGAGACCTTCTCGCTTTCTCCAACTCCCTGAAAGGAGGGTGTAGCCAGGGGGGGTCGGTCTCTTCTCCCAAGGAACAGGCTATGGGACAAGAGGAAACGGCCTCAAGTTGTGCCAGGGGAGGTTCAGATTGGAGATTAGGAACAGTTTTTACCCTGAAAGGGTTATTAAGCCTTGGAATGGGCTGCCCAGGCCAGTGGTTGAGGCACCATCCCTGGAGGGATTTAAAAGCCGGGTTGACATGGTGCTTAGTGACATGGTTTAGGGATGGTTTTTGTCAGAGTTTGGTTGGTGGTTGGACTAGATGATCTTAAAGGTCCCTTCCAACCCGAACAATTCTATGATTCTATGATTTGAGACAGAAAAGTCATAGCTTTGTCTCTTCTACATCTCTGCTTCCCACAGAGCTCTGGGTTTCATTTTCCAAAGAGGCGGTGGGACAGAGCCACCCTCAGGAAGGCGCAAAGACCCTCACAGCAAAGAATTTCCCCCTGACACCTCCTCTCAGTCTCCCCTCTTCCAGTTTAAAACCGTTACCCCTTTTCCCATCACTATCACCCTTGCCCTATCACCCTGGTAAAGAGTCCCTCCTCATCCCTCCGTCCCTCCGTCGTGGCCCAGGGCATACCGCATAAGGCAGTATTTGTCACCCTCTGCTGGGTCAGTGTTACGGTTTGAGAAAACCCTTAACAACCTATTGTCGTTTAGACACTTACTCTGTCACGCCATGACCCCTCCCCACCCGGAAAGGGGAATTGGGGAACACAAAGAAACACAAGGGTTGAAATAGAAATAGATTTAAGAGACCAAGACTAAATAATTAACAATAATAGTAAAGAACCAGTATTAATCCCGATACTGATATAAGACATACAGGAATTAGACTCAGCCAATTCTCTCAGCAGGAAGCTGAGCACTCCCAGCAGGGACAGCAAATGGCGGACACTGCGAGCGCAACGGCTTCAGGAGGAAGGGAAGGCCTCAGGGCTCCGGCACCGGGACAAGGAGTTGTCTGGACCCACCGCCACCAAGGGGGAGAGAGCTACGCAGCAAACTTTGCTAATTTAGATTGAGTGTGACGTTCATGGCATGAAAGAATCCTGTTGGGCAGCCTGGGTCAAACGCCCAGGCCTTGCTCCTCCTCATCCCTGCACCTGGCAAGGCTTGAAAACACTAAAAACTTGAATCCCGCAGAGCCTGGCTGGCGAGAAAGTAAAAATGTTCACAAATTCCGACACTAGAGTCTTCTAGAAGTGCCATTTTCCCCAGCATTAGAAGACAAGTTAGTCCTGTGTCTCTCAACCCAGGACAGTCAGTGACATGTCTCTGTGTGGCGGTGGCTCAGCAGAGCTGGCGCAGCCCCAAGACCCTTTCCTCTCCCCGTGCGCCAGCCAGTGGAACCGGGGGGCACAAAGCCGGGAGGGAGCACGGCCAGGACCACTGACTGGGGCGGACGCTGGCCCACACCACCTCATAGCCCGCTCAGCGAGAGAATCTGGGGACAGGAGGAGGAAGGGGGATGTATGATATGGAATACCTGTGTCCTGTGCCAGCTCCTTGGGAAAATTAACCCTACCTCCTCCAGAACCAGGACTTTATCCACCCCTTATGCTATAGCATCTATGGCAGGCCCGGATCTTACCGTTTCCAATTAACTACCACCACCTTTCCCTGTCTTGGAAGTATGTATATCATAGAATCATAGAATCATTGAGGTTGGAAGAGACCCTTGGGATCATTGAGTCCAACCATCTCCCCTACTCTACAAAGTTCTCCCCTACACCATATCCCCCAACACCACATCTAAACGACTCTTCAACACATCCAAGGACGGTGACTCAAGCCCCTCCCTGGGCAGCCTAGTCCAATGCCTGACTACTCTTTCTGTGAACAACTCTTTCCTAATGTTCAATTTAAACCTACCCTGTTGCAGCTTGAAGCCATTCCCTCTTGTTCTAACACTCATTACCTGGGAGAAGAGACCAGCACCAACCTCTCTACAGCGTCCTTTCAAGTAGTTGTAGAGAGTGATGAGGTCACCCCTCAGTCTCCTCTTCCTCATCCAGATGTAATTCTCGTAGTCCATGGGCCATCCCTCTAAAATATCCCTTGAGTTCATTGACTCCAGGACTTTGGGATCCATCTAGTAGAACAGTCTCTTGGGGCAGGCAAGATGGTGTGTGGGGCTGGGCTGTTGCATGTCACCCTTATGTTGCCAGTCCAGATCCACCTGAGCCACTTCAACCTTAACATCCCAGTCCACCTGCTGATTGTTCTGAAGTTCCTCAGTGGTCCGACTCTTGGGTACATGGGCATCTACGCAACGTACATTCACAACCAGATTCTCTATCCGGGCAGCAGTATCTTGCCACAGTTCTGGCACCCAGGTGGGCTGGATGGCTTTCACCACCACAAACTGGCTCGATTCACTTTATCCTTCAGTGGCTCCTGCAACCTGTCATGTAGGCCTCCAAACCTCCATCCCTGGAAAGATGGTGGAACGACTCCTTCTGGGTGTCATCTCAAAGGATATGGAGGAAAAGAAAGATATCAGAAGTCGTCAACATGGAATCTCCAAGGGGAAGTCATGTCTGACTAACCTGATAGACTTCTACGATGGCATCACTGGCTGGATAGAAGAGGGGAGGGCAGTGGATGTTGTCTACCTTGACTTCAGCAAGGCTTTTGACAGCATCCTGATAGATAAGCTTAGGAAGTGTGGATTAGAGGAATGGACAGTGAGGTGGATTGAAAACTGGCTGAAAGACAGAGCTCAGAGAGTTGTTACTCGGGGCACAGAATCTAGTTGGAGGTCTGTAGCAAGTGGAGTCCCCCAGGGGTCAGTACTGGGTCCAGTCCTCTTCAATATATTCATCAATGGCCTGGCCAAGGGGATGGAGCGTACCCTCAGCAAGTTTGCTGACGATACAAAACTGGGAGGGGTGGTTGACACAATGGAGGGCTGTGCTGCCATCCAGAGAGACCTGGACAGGCTGGAGAGCTGGGCAGAGAGGAACCTGATGAACTTCAACAAGGGCAAATGTTGGGTGCTGCACCTGAGGAGGAATAACCCCCTGCACCAGGAGAGGCTGGGGGTGACCTGCTGGAGAGCAGCTCTGAGGAGAATGACCTGGGGGTCCTGATGGACACCAGGATGCCCATGAGGCAGCAATGGGCCCTGGTGGCCACAAATGCCAATGGCATCCTGGGGGGCATCAGGAAGAGTGGGACCAGCAGGTCAAGAGTGGTTCTCCTGCCCCTCTGCTCTGTCCTGGGGAGGCCCCAGCTGGAGCACTGGGACCAGTTCTGGGCTGCCCAGTTCCAGAAGGACAGGGAACTGCTGGAGAGGGGACAGCAGAGGCTACAGAGATGCTGAGGGGCCTGGAGCATCTCTCTTATGAGGAAAGGCTGAGGGACTCGGGTCTTTTTAGTCTGGAGAAGAGGAGGCTGAGGGGGGATCTGATCAACGCCTCTAAATATTTCAAGGGTGGGTGTCAGGAGGATGGGGCCGGCCTTTTTTCAGTGGTGGCCAGGGACAGGAGAAGGGGTGACGGGCACAAACTTGAAGGTAAGAAGTTCCACCTAAACATGAGGAGGAACTTCTTTGCTGTGAGGGTGGCGGAGGGCTGGAAGAGGCTGCCCAGGGAGGTGGTGGAGTCTCCTTCTCTGGAGACATTCAACCCCCCCTGGGCAAGTGCAGCCTGCTCTGGGTGGACCTGCTCTGGCAGGGGCTTGGAGGAGATGATCTCCAAAGGTCCCTTCCAACCCCTTGTGATTCTGTGATTCTGTGATGCTGTGAAACAGCCACCTTCCAGCAGTGGGGAGGCCACTGTGAGGTCACAGAGTGGCGCTGTGTCGTGCCCTGGTGTGTGATGCAGTGCTGCACCACAGGCAGCATTCCAGCAGTGCCAGGAGGAGCACAGCAGCAGCAGCAGCACGGTGCAGGTGCCGGGGGCCATGACCCCCACTCGCCTCCTTATCTTCCTCGTGGTGATTCTGCAAGCCCCTGGGGCCTGGGCTGCTCCGTGGGGAGCGTGGCGATTAGGTAGGTGGGCTGGCCATCCCCCAGCCCTGGCAGCGTGGCGCAGCACCCACTGCACCTCGGGGTGGCCGTGGTGCTGGGGTTGGCAGAGCCGGGTGAGCCATGGCGGGTGCCAGGAGGGAGATGCCTCACAGGGAGGTGGAGGGGGCCATGGCTGCTGTGGGGGCATTTTCCAGGCAAACTGTGGGGCCGTGAGCGGTGCTACAGGGTGAGAAACCGTCCCTAAAGCTGTCCCTGTGCCGCCCTGCCCCGGAGCAGCCGGAGTGGCGCCGCAGGAGCTTCTTCCCCAGCTGGTCACAGCTGTGCCCGGTGCCATGGCTCTGCTGTTCCTCAGCTGGATCTCGGCTTTCAGCCTCGGGGACGTGTGTCCCTGGGAGGTGTCCGCTCAGGAAAACAGGAGTATTCCTGCTCGAGCCCTGCAGTGCTCTCCTGGGGCCAATCCAGGCCCCCGTGGGACACAGAGCCCCAGCCCACAGCCAGGGAGCAGACGTGGCCGTGCTGGTGCAGGCTTCCCCTGGCCAGTGGGCTCTTCTCCACAAGATGTAGGAATGGTCATTGTTGCCCCCGGTGCTTTCCCGTGGGCTTCTTTTGTGGACAGTAGAGATCTCCCAGGAGGATTCCCCAAGGGGCCGTACATTTGTCCATCCGACTTTTGAGGATGGACATGCACTTGGCCTGGAAACTGTATTTTGAGAGCCACCAGGCGCCAGCCACCAGGCCCCTCTGCAGCTTTGAAAATCTCCACATGCATCTGGGTCCCAGGTCATGACCTGACCCCCTTCAGTCACTGCGGGTCACTGAGAAAAGAAGGAGGTCACAACATCTAATGGAAACGTGCTTCATTACAGCTGTAGCTGACGGCCACCCAACTGCTCAGCTGGATCTTGTCCAGGTGCCTCAGGGTGATCCCACAGGTTTGTCGCTTGAATGAGTCAGTATTTATGTTTTAATAGCCTGTTGATACGAAGTTTGACTTAGTATTTTCTTGGCCTATGCTCAGACATGCAGAAGAGCTGAGAGGGAGTGGGTCGGGCTCAGTGATGTGCCCTGGGACACTGCCTTGCAAAGAGCATGCTTTGGTGTGAGCAAGCAAGCCCGTGTTGGAACTGCAGTTGCTGCCATTCAGATTGGAAGAAGCCTCTTGATGATATTTCACGGGAGCTGCTCTGTTCTGTTTGTTTCCAGACGTGGCTGGAGGCCATGGATATCCACTTCCCGGCTGGCTTCCTGGGCTGATGCTCAGGGAGATGGCATGGGTACATCATGGCTTTTGAGGTTCTTTGAGAGCTGCCAGCTCAAAGCCCAAATGGGAGCGAGGCATCTCTTCTGGGTCTGTATTCTACAGAATATAGGCCTACATCCTGTGTGCCCTGTCATTACGTGGTCCCCTGACGTGTTCTGCTGTTCAGTTATGAGGGTGGATATGCCAAGGCATGATGGCAACTTCTCATGGGTGTTTCGTTGCAGATGTGGGTACAGGGAGGGCTTTTCCAGCTTCTCAGCTGGAGCTCACCTGGCATCGCAGGGGCGAGTCGTCAGTTTTGACTGACTTCCCAGATGAAGCGCTCTTTTTCAGTATTTGATTTGTGAGAAATTTTAACTTACTCCTTTCCGTTAAGGTCCTCAAGGAGAAAAGTACGAAGCTGAAAAAAGACAATCTCAGTGGTCACTACAAGTCTTAAAGGAACTCCTGAAAGAGCTGGACAAAGCACATGGTGGGCATATATCACTCTTAACCGGAAGGCTGGGGAAGCTGAGGTTTTAGATGCCTGTGTGGAGAAGCCGTAGCCTCCACAGCTGGAAGGGATGGATCAGAGCCTCCCCGCAGTGACGCTCCGTTTCACGCCTTGCAGGCACTGGGAGCTGCAGGCAGAGATGGTCCAGGGTCTCTGCTGCCAGTTGTGCCCCAAGCTGAGTCCCCAGGAGAGCTGCTGCCCCAGTTATAGCCTTACTCCTCAGAGCTGTTCTGGGCAGACGGTGGTGTCCAGCTGGCAGGAGCTGGAGGTGCTCATGCCTTGAGTGCGTGAGGCACTTGCCAAGGAGCTGATGGCAGAGAAGCCGTGAGAGGGCCAGCACCCTGCCAGTCGCCGGAGGGGAGAGTGCCCTTGGGCGGCCAAGAGGATGCGCGGGCAGTTTGGGGTTGGCAGACTTTGCCTGGGCTGCAGGCCTGCCCTGCCCAGGATGGGAGCAGCCCCAGCTTCATAGCTTCACAGCTTGCTCCAGCCCCGTTGTGCTCCTTGATGTCTGAGGACATCCCTATCTCGCGGTCAGGGACACGTGAAAGCTGGACACCCAGCTTGAGGCAGGACACCTAACAGGAAGGCAGCTCAAATGAAGGGCTGTGAAGTCCATCTCGGGGGGAGGGGGGTGTTAGCAGTCTGTTCCCAGTTGTGTTTTAGGTAACTTGGGTGTGGGTTTCCACTTCTCTTGGGGCACTGTGGGCTCTTGTGTGCACTGGTAAACCCAAAAGTGTCTAGCGCTTAAATTGTTCTCCATGAAGGACACGTTGTTTGGACTAGTGACTGGGTGTACCCACAAATTCCCAGGCTTAGAAGCGCTTTAATGTTTCTTAATGCGTTCATGTATTTTGAGAAGTATTGCCTCCTGAAGATACTGTGTTCCTGACGAGGAACCATTGCTTCCAATTAAACTGACCTACTTTCTTTCAAAAGTGATGGACCAGAAGGTGCTTCAGAAAGGAGACAGTCGGGCAGCGCCCATCTCTGATGAAGAAACAAGGGCAATGCAATCACCAGGTGTGCCAGGTAATTGCTGTCCCACAAGTCATCCAGCCTCCTGAATCGCAATCCCTGGGCGTCTGCAGGCTCTTCCCCTGGTGCCCGCTACCGCAGGAGGTGTCAGCAGCCAAACTGTTAGCACAGAGCAATGGTACTGAGGCAGCACAGAGCACAATGAGTACAGAGAACAGCTCTCTGAGGAGGACTGTCCCCTCTGGTGTGTGGAGGTGATGGCCAGCAGTGTGCCAGAGAGACGCTCACACATAACCCGCTGCGGGTGCGGGAAATGCTCACCGACCTCCACAGCCAGTCCACCAGAGTTTCAGGACTTTGCCATTTGGGGAACAAGGCCGCCTGAACCACGCTCAGCAGATGGGGGGAAATAGGACTCTTAATCAAATGTGCCTCCTGCAACACCTGCATCCCAGAGCTGGCCGTAAGTCACAACAGCAGGGGATCCTTCCTGTCAACTGGGGTCCCAAAGGGTGCACTGATAGAAGGGGCACGGCGTAGAGGGACCCTGCACCGTCCTTCTGCACCCTCTGTGCCTGAGCCACGCTGAGGCTTTATGTTTCTCTGGTTTTTGGCAGTGCGGTCCAACCCTGGGGAAGCCCGCTTTGCTGGGATGGATAACTCTTTTCCACAGAGTCCAGGTACTGAGCAGTCTCGCAGGGGACCAGACGTGGGAGGCACGTACTGAAAATGAGGGGCACACAAGCTGTGCCCACGCTGGAGAAAAGGCAAAGAGGGAGAGTTTGGGGTGTCTCCCGGGGGGGGCCTGACTCTGTCCCTGACTCTTGTGGGTGTGGGTCCTTGGCTGGGGAGGGAGAGCTGGGGGCGGGAGGAGAAAGATGCTCCAGAGTGTCTTGATCTGCAATGGCTTTGGGAATTCCCTTTGCTTCTACTGAAACGAGGGAAACGTGGCAGCCCCAGGATGTTCCCTCGCTCAGAGATGCTGACAAGGGGAGAGAGAACATCTGTTGGCCCCGTGGGACCTCCTGTGAGACCAGCAGTAGCAAGCTGGACACACTGACGTACAGAACTGTTCCTCCAGGTGTGGATGGCACGAGAAACGCAAATGCCAAGGAACCTACAAATTTCTGGAAGTACTGCACAGAAGGCATCATGGCCATCTTAGGCACCATGCTGTTTGGGATGGGTCTGTGTTGGGGGATCTGCCTGTGGAGGGAGAGAAAAAAGTAAGTTGTTGCAGGGGTGAGGTGCCAAATTTCTGTATTAGATGGCTGCTCTGAGCCGTGAAGCATGTAGAGTTCGGGTATTCTGGAGTGCTGAGTTAGGTCCTGGCCAAACTCCATCAGGTGAGGCCAGAACTCCCAGACACTCACCTAGACCAAGGTGTCCCAGCAATGCATGGTCCCAGCAACGGTGAGGAACCTTCCCTGCTATGGGCCTTGCGTTGGAGAGAGTTGGTCTGTCCCACCTGCACCCCAAGACTGCCAGCGTGCGTGTTATCAGCAATGGCAGGGCTCTTGTCATAGAATCATAGAATGGTTAGGGTTGGAAGGGACCTCAGAGATCATCGAGTCCAGCGGTCTCTAAGGTTCCTTCCAACTCTAACCATTCTACGTCCCTGCAGCGGTGTGTGTCTCTTCAGATCCCTCCTCTGAGAAGGGGATGGAGAGCACCTCACCAAACAAGGAGCCGAGGGCTGTCCCCCTGTCTGGCCAGGGGAGCCGAGTGCTGCTCTTTGCCAGGCACGCCAAGAAAGAAGAGCAGGAGGCTCTCCTGGCCCTGCAGAGCTGTGCCCAGCTCTGGTCCCCTCACTCTCCTTCCCAGCACGTGCAGAGCAGCTGAGTCAGGGTGATTTAGACTAGATATCAGGAAGACATTCTTTGCTGTGAGGGTGATGAGAGCCTGGCCCAGGTTGCCCAGAGAAGCTGTGGCTGCCCCATCCCTGGAGGGGTTCAAGGCCAGGCTGGAGGGGGCTTGGAGCAACCTGGTCTGGTGGGAGGTGACCCTGCCCAGGGCAGGAGACCTGGAACCAGATGATCTTGAAGGTCCCTTCCAACTCTAACCATTCTATGATTCTGTGATAGATTCTGTGATTCTATGATGTGCTGGGGCCTCAGCAGCCTCCTCTCCCCACAGGCGCCTCGCCAAAGCCAAAGCTTTAAAAGCTCAACCCAGCTTCTACTACTAAGACTTGCACCTGTCCCAGCACCTCAGAGAGACGGACCCAACAACAGCAGCCATCGCCTGTGCCTGGAAAATCATCCATGGAGACCCAGAAACCACCCCCCTACCTCCCTCGGCCAGCCAGCCCTTGGGGACGGACCAGCCCAGCACCCCTCTGCCCCCACAGAGACTGAACCCCAACCCAAGCCCATCGTCCTCATCCTCCTGCAGGAGCATGAGGCGGGCCCACTAGGGTACGGGCTTGGGCTGCAGCAAGACTCCCCACCGATGGCTCCAGGCATCAGCCATTGGTTTCAGAATAAAGACATTGCAATAAATACAGATCAGTCGCACTGCTGTGTGGGCCGTAGTGGCAGCAATGCACGCAGTTTGAACAACAAACAGGGGGAGCTTGAAGCCACAATGCACCAGGAAAACTATGACATAGTGGCTATCACAGAAACGTGGTGGGATGCCTCACACGACTGGAGTGCCACAATCGAGGGCTACAAGCTCTTCAGGAGGGACAGACAGGAAAGGAAAGGTGGCGGAGTGGCTGTGTATGTCAGAGAATGCTATGATAGCTCAGAAATTAAGTGTAGTGACAACAGGGTTGAGAGTGTTTGGATTAGGGTAAGGGCAAATAAAGGTGACATCGCTGTGGGAGTCTGCTATAGACCTCCCAACCAATGCAGTGAGGTGGACGAAGCCTTCTATAAGCAACTCGGAGAAATATCACAGTCGCTTGCTGTTGTTCTTGTGGGGGACTTTAACCTCCCCGATATCTGCTGGGAGTACAACACAGCTGACAGGGAACAATCCAGGAGGTTCCTGGAATGTGTGGAGGATAACTTCCTCATGTAGCTGATAAGTGAGCCGACCAGGGAAAGTGCCCTCCTAGACCCTCCAGGGAGACCTTCGAGCCCCTTCCAGTCCCTCAAGGGGCTCCAGGAAAGCTGGAGAAGGACTCATGATGAAGGAGGGAAGCCCTAGGATGAGGCGGGAGGGGAGATTAAGATGACATCTGGGGAAGAACTTCTTTGCTGTGAGGGTGGTGAAACCATGAAAATGGAGCCATACAATGGGCTGTTAAACACCACCCTGAAAGCAACGGGTGGTGGAACCATTAAAAATTGGGAAAAAACATTTAGCAGAAACACCTGGTTGGTTAACACTAGGGGATCCATTGGTCGAGCTGATCCTGTTCAATCGGACCTTTTACACACCGTAGAAGGGGATGAAGTCCCTGTGGTGCATGAAAGGAATATGCCGGGGAAAACTGTTTGGCTTTTTCCTGCCTCGGGCAAAGGCAAACCCATTTGTGGGACAGTTTTTTCTCAAGGACCTGGATGTACTTGGTGGGTGACACTGGAGAATGGAGAAATTCAATGTGTACCTCAAGGAAATTCAACCCTGGGTGAGAATACTCTATCCTGAGTCTGATGTAATAGATGAGACCCTGCAATCATGAACTAAGTAGACTTAATGAACTTTTGTGTACAAAGATAAATCATAAATGACTGATCCGTATCTGTTTCATTATTTCCTTTTTATTTTATTACTAATATTTCATTAAGGTAGTTCAGTTTTTTTCTAAACTCACAAGTCTCTTTATCTCTCTTGCGAGTTTTTCTCCTACAGTGGGCAGTTCTTCATTCTCATAGCCCCCAGTTTTGCCTTCTGCAACTTCAGCTGTATGGCTGGAGCCCTTGCCGGTAAAGACCGAGGTGAAAAAGTCATTTAGTACCTCAGCCTTCACCATATCCTGGGTGACCAGTCTCCTGTTTGCTTCAGGAGAGGGCCCACATCTTCCCTAGTTTTCCCTTTGTCCCTGACATACAAGTTTGTCTTGTTGTCCTTGATCTCCCTGGTCAGATTTAATTCTATCTGATCTTTAGCTTGCCTAATCTGGTTTCTGGCCACTCCAACATTTTCTCTGTATTCCCCCCAGTCTACCCGTCCCTGCTTCCACCCTCTGTAGACCTCCTTTTTGCTTTTGAGCTTGTCCAGGAGATCCATCCTCATCCTTGCAGGCCTCCTGGCTTTAGACTGAACATTAGGAAGGAATTTTTCACAGAAAGAGTGGTCGGGCATTGGAACAGGCTGCCCGGGGAGGGGGTTGAGTCACCATCCCTGGATGTGTTTAAGGGCCGTTTAGATGCGGTGTTGGGGGACATGGTGTAGGGGAGAACTTTGTAGAGTAGGGGAGATGGTTGGACTCGATGATCCCAAGGGTCTCTTCCAACCTGAATGATTCTATGTTTCTATGATTCTTTCCTGGGATGCACCTCTCCTGATCTTGAAGGGGGTGATCCTTCAATACTAACGAGCTTCCTTGGGCCCCTCTCCCCTCCAGTGCTTTATCCCATGGTACTGCACCAGGTAGGTTCCTCAAGAGGCCAAAGTCTGCTCTCCTGAGCTCCAGGGTAGTGAGCTTGCTGCACACCCTCCTCACTGCCCTGAGGATCTTTAATCCTACCATTTCATGATCGCTGCAGCCCAGGCTACCCTTGAGTTTGACATTCCCCACCAGCCCCTCTTTGTTGGTAAGGACAGGGTCCAGTATGACTTCTCTCCTCGTTGGGCTCCTCTACCATTTGCGGAAGAAAATTGTCATTGACACATGCCAAGAACTTCCTGGATTTCTTGTGTCCCTGCTGTGTTGTCCCTCCAACAGATACCAGGGTGGCTGAAGTCCCCCATGAGGGCCAAGGTCTGTGAATATGATGCTGCTCCTATCTGTCTACAGAGATAGACATAGGTTATCTCTATAGCTATAGAGATATGGGGCTATATCTCTATAGCCCCATAGGCTCCATCTTCCTGGTCAGCTGGCCTGTAGCAGACCCACTGTAACATCACCTCTCCCTGCCCTCCCTTTAATCCCAACTCGTAAATTCTTGGTCAGCTCTTCATCCATCCCCAGGTGAAGCTCCATGAACTGCAGCTGGTCCTTGACAGAGAGAGCAACACCCCCTCCCCATCTCCCCAGCCTGTCCTTCCTGAAGAGCCTGTATCCTTCCATTTCATCACTGCAGTCATAGGAGTCATCCCACCACGTCTCTGATGCCAATGAGATCATAGCCCTGGTGACATGGGCACATCTCTGACTCCTCTCGTTATTCCCCACACTACATGTGTTTGCCCAGCGGCACCTCGGCTGGGCCCTTGATGGAGCTGACTTGCAGTTCCTTCGTAGTTCTTCAGGTAGTTTGGAGGTGTTTTATCTGTGACTCCCCAGTTCCTATTGCCTCAGGGGCCCCTGGCTCATCCCCATAGGACTTGGAGCGTGCTGCAGGGTACGCAGCACATCTCAGAGCAACAGGCTGAGGGCCTCCACTGGTGACCCATCCCTCAGACCTTAGGGCATCATCCGTTGTCCTCGAGCAAGCAGGGCAATCTCCTCCTTCCCCAACAACCCTAGTTTAAAGCTCGGTCAGTGAGCCCCACTAATTCATGAGCAAACATCCTCTTCCCCTTTTCAGGAGGATGAATCCCATCCGATGATTGCCTGGTGCCATGCTGGCCATCCCATTGTCAAAAAACCCAAAATTGTGGCACGGTGACACCAGTCCATGGAGCCACGTATTGACAGACTGAGCACTTCTGCTTCTTCCAGAGTCACTGCCTGTAACTGGGAGAAGAGAAGGGAAGACTACCTGCACCCCAGATTCCCTTACTGCCCTTCCCAAGGCCTTCAAGTCTCTTTTGATTTCCCTTGGGCTACGTGTGGCCACTCATCACCACCCACATGGAAGAGCAGTGGTGGGTAACAGTCCGAGGGACCAACCAGACTGGGAAGCTCCCTAGTGACATCCCTGACCCATGGAGGCAGCAGAATTCCCTGAGAGGAGGGTCTCCCCTGCACATCGGACCCTCTGTTCCCCTCAGAAGGGAGTCACCCACAACTACAACCCGCCTCTTCTTCCTTGGGGAGGTGGTTGTTAAACAGGGCCTTTCTGGTCCTGGTGGCTCTTCTGGTGTAGCCTGACCCTCTTCCACATCATCCATGGGCTGGCCCACCCCCTCCAGGGCTTCACACCTACTGTGTAGAGGCACCTGGGTGTTGGGGTGGGCAAGGAGGGGGTTCGCTTGCCACCCCGAGCACAGACTTGCCCCCATTCACAGCTCTCCGTTTGGCCACTGCCTTCGCTCTGGCAGGGGGTGGGTACAGGATCTCCTTTAGCTCTGGGATTTTTTGGTGGGTCTTCTCTCGGGGAGCTCGGAGCCTGATTCCACCCATTGCTTTCTCGCACTCCCTCATGCTCCGCAGCCTTTCTGCTTCCTTTCAGCTCTGCCACCAGACGGACCACAAAGACCAACCCGGACTCAGGACAGGAGTGTGCCAGCACCCAGAGCCACTCCGAAAGCTCCCACCAGCACCAGATGTAGCACACAGCTGGCCACCAGTCCAGCAAGTCTCAGCAGGGCTGCCCCTCCTGCCATCATGCCAGCCAGGAGGTGGCTTTTGGCCCCAGGCCATGTCCACTCACCCCACATCACCCTGGATCTCACATCCCCCTGGACCCCCTTCCCACGTCCCACCCAACCCACACCCCCCTGGATCTTGTGCCCATTGCCCCTCGTCCTGTCCCTGGGAGGCACTGAAGAGAGTCCGGCTCGATCCTCCTTCAACCCACCCTTTAGAGACTTGGAAGCATTAATAAGGTCTCCCCTCAGCCTTCTCTTCTCCAGCCTAAAGAGCCCCAGCTCTTTGAGCCTTTCCTCGTAACGGAGGTGCTCCAATCCCTCCACCATCTTAGTGGACTCTCTCCAGCAGTTCCCTGTCTCTCTGGAACTGGGGAGCCCAGAACTGGATGCAGGATTCCAGTTGTGGCCTGCCCAGTGCAGAGCAGAGGGGGAGAGTGACCTCCCTCCACCTACTGGCCATAGTCTTTATCCCTCACACCTCGCTTAATCCCACTTTGCTTCACCCCCTCTGCGTGGCCTCAGGCATTTTGAATTCACTGGTCACCTCCGAAGGGATTTCCCCCTTCCCCGGGATGATTCTATGGGTTCATAAATACCAGCCCAACACTGGGCACTTGGCGCCAGTTCGGGGAACCAACCAAAGCTGATGGAAACCCCCTTCTCTGGAGATCTTCAAGCCCCGCCTGGATACAGTCCTGAGTGACATGCTCTGGGCAACCCTGCTGTAGCAGGGGAGTTGGACTAGATGATCTCTAGAGGTCCCTTCCAACTCTGACAATTCCATCAATGAAACTTCTCAGGGCGAACCGACACTTGGGTACTGGTTATTTAATGCTGCCAAAAGCTGAATGTCAGAGATGAGGAGGGGGACCCTGAAGGCTCTCCCCAGGTGGTCCCCGAGGATGGGGGGTGGACACCAGCCAGCCAGGGCCGGAGGAGGAAGAAAGGCTCACCAGGAGATCAGATTCAACACAGACACACAGGCGAAGATGTACACATGTGCATCTAAGCTAGTGACCTTCTGCCTGACTAACCTAGTGGCCTTCTATGATAGAGTGAGTAGGTCAGTAGATAAGGGGAGACCTATGGATGTGATCTATCTGGACTTCAGTAAGGCCTTTGACATGGTCCCCCCACAACATCCTGCTTGCCAAACTGGAGGCATACGGATTTGATGGGTGGACTGTTCAGTGGATAAGGAATTGGCTGGGTGGTTGCATCCAGAGGGTAGTACTCCATGGCTTGAAGGCCAGATGGAGAGCAGTGACAAGTGGTGTCCCTCAAGGGGCTGTGCTGGGACCAGTACTGTTTAATGTTTTTATCAACAATATAGACAGAGGGATTGAGAGCACCATCAGCAAGTTTGTAGATGACACCAAGCTGTGTGGTGTTGTCGATCCACCAGAGGGATGGGATGCCATCCAGAGGGACCTGGACAGGCTGGAGAGGTGGGCCCAGGTGAACCTCATGAGATTCAACAGAGCAAATGCAGGGGTCTGCACCTGGGCTGGAACAATCCTCGCCATCATCAGTACAGGCTGGGGGGTGAGGTATTAGAAAGCAGCCCTGAGGAAAGGGACTTGGGGGTGCTGATGGACATGAGCACCTGGACATGAGCAGGCAGTGGGACCTTGCAGCCCAGAAGGCCAATTCCCCCATCCTGGGCTGCATCAAAAGAAGTGTTGCTAGCAGATCCAGGGAAGTGATTCTGCCACTTTGCCCTGCTCTGGTGAGACCTCACTTGGAGCGCTGTGTCCGGGTCTGGAGCCCTCAATACGGGAAGGACAAGGACCTGATGGAGCGGGTCCAGAGGAGGGCCACAAAAATGCTCAGGGGGTTGGAGCCCCTCTGCTACGAGGACAGGCTGAGGGAGCTGGGGTTGTTCAGCCTGGAGAAGAGGAGGCTCTGGGGAGACCTACTAGTGACCTACCCTGAAGGGGGGGTACCGGAAAGCTGGGGAGAGTCTGTTTCCAAAGGCCTGCAGTGACAGGACGAGGGGCAATGGCTTGAAGCTGGAGAAGAGCACATTTAGATTGGATCTTAGGAACAAGTTCTTTACTGTGAAGGTGGTGGAACAGGTTGCGCAGGGAGGTGGTTGGGGCCCCTTCCCTGGAGATTTTCAAGGTGAGGCTCGATGTGGCCCTGGGCAACCTGGTCTAGTTGGGGATGTCCCTGCTGACTGCGGGGAGGTCAGAGGCTTTGGAGGTCCCTTCCAGCCCAGACCATTCTATGGTTCTATGATTCTGTGTGGGAGAAATAGCCAAGACCAGAACCATCCCACACCAGCTGCCCCACGGCTGCAGTTCCAGTCCAGTATTCCCCATTTTATGCGTTAAAAAGGACAGCAACCAACCTGTCAGACCACCAGCTTGATGGTTCAGATGCCGCTGGCCTGGGCATCGCTCTCCAGGGCTTGAGCACATGGGACAGCTTTAATAGCAGCAATCTGCTTTTGAAACCCCCATCTACTCCCAGGAGGAGCTCGAAGCACTCTGTCTTGGGGGGAAAAGTGAAAAAAACCCAAATTTCTGTCCCTGGGGGATAAAGGAGGGGGGGAAATATATAATATTTTTACCACTTTCTGGGCCAAATCTAAAGCTAAGAGGAAAAAAAAACACCAAGCAGAGGCTCCAAGCACAGACCACGACCAGCAGAGAGAGCGGCTTCCTCTGAAGGGCTCTGGGAAAACTCACAGGGTACCGTGGTGCTGGGCTGACCCTTCAAATATCATCAACAAACACACAGAAACACACAGCCATCAGAGACAATTCGTGCCCACAGCAGCCTCCCCTAAACCCGCAGCTGGACAAGTTCATCCCCCAGCAGTTTGGGACGTTAAGAGATGCTGCGAACACAAAAGAGCAGCAAAAAAAGCACCAGAACCCAGCTCTGCCCACTCCCTTTTACCCAGGAAGGCTCTTCATTGCGCTGGATGCTTACTGGTCTGAGCCCAGGCCTGGGGAGGGTGAAAAAAAGGTGGGTTTGGGGACTCCATTGCCAGGGAAGCCCGGAGCCCCAAGGTTCGTGGGGGGATGAAAGCACTTCCCAGGGACATTGAGAACCAGCAACCATTTTTCCTCCTGGCACTTTTGGTCTGGGAGCAATAGCTGGAGATGGTGGTGGATGGAGCCTGAAATGGCACCGCTCCACGGAGGAGCCGTGGCCGGATCCAGCCTGGGGAGAGCCCCAGGGGTTTGATTCGGGGGTGCTGAGCCCTGGCCCGGCTCAGTGCCAGCCCAGACAGCTGTGGTCATCGGGGGCTGAGGATGGGATGGGGCCCCTCACCCACCCAGGGGCACCAGCACCCAGGCCCAGGGACCCTCAGTTGTGGAGCAAAACCCACCGAGTTGGGGGGAGAGGGGTGCCGGACCCTTCCCGGCAGCAAAGCTCTGTCCTATGGACATGAAAACATGGAAGCAGGGGATGGAGGCTCCAGAGCCCCCCTGCTGCCATCTCCCATCCAGGAGACATCCCTGGGAGCCTCCTCTTTGCTTCCCGAGGCAGCGGCCAGCACACCCCTTTTCTTTCATAATGAAATAATTTATTTTCTAACAGTCAAACAATACCGAAGTATCCATATACACAGCAAAGGTCTCCTAAAACACGTAGTTTCTAAAAATGCGTGTGCTAACTGTAATAAAAAGCACCATTAGATGGTCTTGACACAGGATTCCGAATGACAACAGGGTATTTACAGCAGGAACTGAATGGCTGGAAACAGAATTCCTATTCTCCCATCTGCCGCTCCCCGGCTCTTGACTGACCAAAATAAAGCCGATGCTCTACAGGTTCGCTTCTCGGGAAGCAAAAGGTTAGGAGAAAAAGATGGAAAAGCACAAATAAAATGCGTCAGAGAAAACCCAAGCAATGCCCGGATGGTTCTGGATCTGACATTTTGGACGGCTCACATACCGCTACGCTGGAGAAATTAAAAGGATGAAAGAAACGTTGCGGTTTTCAGCCGTAACCATGGCAGAGCGAGGACACGGCGCTTCCTGGGGAGCAAGCGACGGCAGGCGATGTCCCAACCTTCTTTATGGGGGGGACAAGTCAAGGAGCAAAGCACCGGGGCAGCAGTGGGCTCCGGAAGGATTTGGATAGAGCCCCGTTCCCGGCAGCTTCCCATTCTCTGCCTGGCCGCGGGTCCTGTCTCTCGCCACCCAAAGCAGCGGTTTGAGATCTGCCTTCTGCAAGGAAAATGGAAAGAAAAAAAAAAAAAGCCAAAAACCAAAAAAAAAAAAACAAACCCCAAAAAGCGTGTTTTCGACTCACGTCTGTCTGTGCAACGATCCGTCGTAAACATGGGGTGCGCGAGCAGCTCCTCGCATCCCCTTTTTTATTTTAATCACAATCTACAAAAATGTCCTTCCTGCAGCTTATTTCTTAGGAATGCTGGTGGATCAGTGAATTCCAGGAAAAGGCTGGCACAGCCGCCGGGCGCCTCGGCCGACAAAGACCCGGAGAGAGCAAAAGCCGCCAGAGACGGTCCTGGCCGCTCACCGGGAATCAGCCGCCGGATTTCCAGCCTCCTACCAGGTTAGTGCATCGTTTTGGAGGGTTCCCGTTTCTCTTCGCCCACAGGCTGGAGAGGAGCACATCCCAACAGTGCAAAGGTCCGATAATTATTAGTTAGGGAGAAAACAAAAAAAGAAGGGGGAGAAAAAAAAAAGAAAAAAAAAAGCAACCCCCACGCAGCGTTTCACCACGAGAAAAAGGTGGGCAACTCAAAAAGGCACAACACTGAAGAGAAATAATTATTTACGCCAAATTGATACCTTAAGACTTGGCCTATCTAAACAACAAAAATCCACTGTTTTCTACCTCCTGTTGAACCCCGACGGTGCTTTCCCGATGCCGGACGTCACCCGTCCCTGCTCAAGGGCAGCAAGAGCTGTGGCTCTGGGGGGATTCCCAAGGCGGTTTTTGAAAGAGGGTGAGGGAGGGCTCTCGGCAAACCCCTCAAAGTGCTGATATTCCACTTCCTTTTCTCTGTGCTTCTCATCTTTTTGCCTTTGTTCCCCCCCTCCTTTTTGAAAGCGTGGGGATTTTGAGCTTGGGCAGCAAAGGCTGGTGGCCTCGGGTGTTCCAATGCTAAAGGCATCCGAGCCACAGGTGAGTGCAAATCTGTTGGATGTCTGAAAAATTACGGCTGCTTTAAAAAAACCAAAAGAATCCCTCATGGGTTTGATTTTTTGTTCTTCTTTTAAAATCCAGAAGGTGCAAAAAGAGCTGAGACTTGGGAGCTTTTATCAATCCGTTAGCTCTGTCTCCCATCCTTCTTGCCTCTCAAAGATTTCAAATGATCCAAAAATAGACTGGGGATATTAAAAAAAAGAAAAAAAAAGGAAAAAGAAACTGAGTTTTATATTGTTCACTTTGTGGAGTGTCTCAGTGGCTTTCGGCATTTCGGAAACTGCGTTTCTTGAAGGGACTGGTACAGACCCCGGGTGCAGGGGATGCCTGGTTTTGCCTCCCACCACTAAGAAAAGCCCTTGGAGAGCAAAGCAGCTCCTTGCCAGGTGCCAACGGGGATCAAGCGAGAGGTTTGCCGAGGGGATGGGAAGGACCTTTGACCGGCTCAAGGGGAAAAGAAACGTCTCTGTTAGCGGACCTCTACGTATCAAAGTTTCCAGAACATCTATAAAAGCATTATATCGTAAGAATGTTATCTTCAGTACGTAGAAAAAGGAATAAATACTATTTAGAGCTTGCGTGTTTTCTGTACACTTCTGTGTGCTCTCAGGTCGGGAACCCCCAGTTGTCGGGGCAGTGGGAAGGGCTCTGGCCCTTTCTTGGCATATTTGGGTTTCTCTCCCTAAGGCGGCGACCAAAATCCTTCACGAGCCCATTTGAGTGCCTGAAAAGATCTCCGCCAGCCGGAGAAGTGCTTGAGTGAAGATCCATGGGGTCCCCTTGGGCGCTGACAGCTGGAGGCTGCCCCACTCCCCCTCACTGTCGGGTTATTGCTAAACTGTCACGCGATGGATTTGAACGGGGCCGGGCATTGCTTCTGTGAAACAAATGAGGCATCATCTTTGTTTTTTGTGCTAAAGGGATGGAGATAATCTTTGTTCATCTCTCCGAGGTAGAAAAAATTTGTCCCAGAGACAAGAAGCGTGAAAAAAATTCCAGGAGCGCTTGCCTGGAACAGCGATGTGCAGCCATGAAGCAGGAGGTGGGAGGTCGCACAGGACAGGGACAGGGACTGTTTGGTTTTAGGTAGGACAGAAAACTTCCCAGACCGAAGGCGTCTGACCTCAGCCTCTGTTAGACAGGGGATGGGGAGTGCCAAGCCCTGCAGCCCTCCCCGAGCGGCGTTCCCTGTGCCGGTGAGGCTCCGGGATGACGGCAGGGCAGGGCTGGGCTGGGCTGTACGCGGCTGCGCTGCCACCCTTGATATTTCGAGTTGGCGGAGAGGAGCCCTCTGAGCAAGGCGCCGGTGGCTGGCGGTGCAATTCCTGCACCCACCTGAGATGAGACACGGATGAAACGCTCCACTTGCCGATCACCAACTCGCCTCCTCTCTATCCCAGACCTAAACTACACAAGAGGTCACCTCTGCCTTCAGATCCTCGCCCAAAAAACTCTTACATTTGGGCCCTGCCACCGATTATTGGGTACGTGATATTGCTGCGGGCATATGCAGAGTAGATTGGGAATACTGTGCGGTGACAGCAAGCCAAAAATCCCAGCAGAGGGCTTTTGAGGTTGCTGTTACTGCTGCGATATTCTTCTTGGGCGCACCAAAATGTGGCTGGAATGTGGGGTCTGGCAGAGAGGAGTCTGGGACGGGAAGAGACGCCAGCAGATGCAGGCGGAGGCGAGCTCCAGGGAGCAGGTTGCCAACCGCTGCCCTACGCCAGGTTCTGGGACTTCAGCAAAGCTCAGCTTCATTTCAGTCGGCAGTTCGTTAAGATATTTTTTTTTTTACGTGCAAGAGAATGGTGGGACGGTCCGGTGTGCTACCTAACGAGATCCAAAAGGGGAACGGCGACGGGCGAAACAGCTGCGGGAGTTGCTTCTTATAGACCGAGAGAAGGCTTGTGATTGCTCTGCAACTTCAACCTCTTCACGCTGGAGCTGGAATAACCCTCGTCGCTACAGATGCTCTGCAGGCTCCCTCTTTCATCTGAGTCGCTTGGGCTGCTGCTGCTCCAATCGAGGTCCGCAGGGAGATCATCCGTGCTCTCCACATCCACATCTATCTCTT
Organism: Calidris pugnax; assembly: GCF_001431845.1. Taxonomy (NCBI): domain Eukaryota; kingdom Metazoa; phylum Chordata; class Aves; order Charadriiformes; family Scolopacidae; genus Calidris; species Calidris pugnax. Next base: position 2,315,623 of record NW_015091141.1, read on the forward strand.
CTGCAAGAAGAAGGGTTAAGCGTTACAGCATGGCCGGACAGACCTCCTGCCAGCCGGCCCCGCTCCCTCCCGAGGGCAGGGTCTCACCTCTATCCGAGTCTGAGCGCTCCGAAGACACAGTGGATCCGATACTGTCCATCCTTATCCTCTCTATCCCCAGCTTCTCCAGTTGCCTTTTCAGGTGCCGCTGCTCCCGCTGCAGCTTGTCTATTTGGTGTACGGCTTTCCTCTCATAGTCTTGAAGCTGCTGCAAAGGATGAGAGAGAAGGCACCCTGAGCTCCTCAGCCTCCAGCCACACGGGAATCACAGAATCTTAGTGGTTGGAAGGGACCTCTGAGATCATCGAGTCCAACCACAAAAAAAAAAACAAAACAGAAAAACCCCAAAAAAACACACCACACCAAACGCCCACCAAAAACACCGCACCCACCAACTAAACCCCACACTCAACACCTCGCCATAAACCAATAACCTTGGGCACTAGAGCATGCCCTGAAGAGCCATGTCTATACGTTTCTTAAATCCCTCCAGGGATGGTGACTCCACCACCTCCCTGGGCAGGCTGTTCCAGTGCCTGACCACTCTCTCAGGAAAGTAGTTCTTTCTAATATCTAATCTAAATCTCCCCTGCCCCAACTTCAGACCATTTCCTCTGGTCTTGTCGTTCGTCCTTTGGGAGAAGAGGCCAACACCTGCCTCTCTACAACCTCCTTTCAGGTAGTTGTAGAGGGCAATGAGGTCTCCCTTCAGCCTCCTCTTCTCCAAACTAAACATGCCCAGTTCCCTCAGCCTCTCCTCATAGGACTTGTTCTCCAGACCCCTCCCCAGCTTGGTGGCTCTCCTCTGGACACGCTCCAGGACTTCAATGTCTTTCCTGTAGTGAGGGGCCCCAAACTGAACACAGCCCTCGAGGTGAGGCCTCACCAGTGCTGAGTATAGAGGCACGATGACTTCCCTACTCCTGCTGGCCACGCTATTCTTGATACGAGCCAGGATGCCATTGGCCCTCTTGGCCACCTGGGCACACTGCTGGCTCATGTTAAGCCTGCTGTCTACCAACAGCCCCAGGTCCTTTTCTTCCGGGCAGCTTTCCAGCCACTTTTCCCCAAGTCTGTAGCGTTGAATCATCGCTTTCCCTACCCACACCACCCAAATGCGACCGCTGCCAGCTACCGAGGGGCTCCCCGGCTTCACCACGCTCAGGACATCGAGCACATGAGTCGCATGGATGCAATTTTCATCCTTCCAGGAGCTGATGGACATCAAAGCAGGGTGCAGCCCCTGGCCTAGAGATGGAGAGGTCCGGACCTGCCCCAAGGCCGTTGGAGAAGACGCATAAAGGCCACTTCCCCCTCCAAATAATTTACATGCCCAGCTAGGCTGGAGCCAGCCCCATCCTATTTATAGATTTTTAGAGTCTTTGATAACCAGGAAGTCGAACACAGCCCGATGCCCCCGTTATCTCTCAGCTCATGGAGATCTGAATACGCCCAGTGAGGAGAGCCCTGACAAATCAAAGTCTAAAGGACAAAGAGTGAAGTAGGAAATACTGTAGAAAAGAACGGAGAAAACCCCAGCTGTCCTGCAATCCTGCAGCCAGTCTCATCCCTGCGGCCTCCAGGCATTGCTGTGGTGTGGGGTACGAGGCAGAAATTTGGCTGTAAAACAGCATGGCAGCCCTCTGTTAGCCTGTTGATAAGGAGAATCACACGGACTCACTGTGCCAGCTGCGAGAAGGGCAATACCGACCCGCGACACCATTAACTGCTGTCAGTATTTCCAAAACAAGGTCCTGACCTGCCTGTTACTTTCATCCCAGCTCGAGGATCCAGGCACCCAAAGCCCTGCGCCCCAGGCAGTGGTGCTGCTCTTCAAACTGAGCTTGGAACCCACCCCACGGGGATGGAGCCCCATTTCTTGTGTCTCCCACAACGGGTGGGTTCAGTGGCACTAAACGAGTCCATGCTCACCTTGATGTGCAATTTGGCTTTCGTTAGTAAACTCAGGGTGGTGTGTCTGCTGGCTTCGGGTCCGAGTGGTACAATCCCCTTCAGCTTCTCCAAACAGAGCCGCAGATGGGCACGCCTGTGAGAAGAACACACAACATGCTCAGCAGTCAGGTACCTGCTTCCCAAATGGCATTTCACCCCTGCGAGCGTGGATAATCAGGGTGGTTGGAAGCTAAGCCAAGCCAGACGCCTTCCTACACTCCGGTGGGTTCCATACACTGGGTGAAAACTGCAGCCAGACAAAAGGACATCTCTCAAAATCCCTACTCCAGCTTTGGCCAACTCTGACAAAACCTTGCCGGGCTGTCGGGACACTTCCTGGTGAGGAGCTGCCAAAGACATTGACTTTTTGGGTTAGAGTATCCACTTTTGGTCTTTCTTCTCCCAAAAAGCTTCCCTTACAGAGATGCTGTTTGGTCATCGCTCTGCCGACAGCTGAAGCCGCCTGGGCCGACGCCACGCCGCTGTAAACCCAGAACATCCCTTGGGAGCGCTTTCTTTCCCTGTTTTTAGTAGGGACGGGCTGGTTTCGGATCCATCGCCTTGGCACGCGTGGCTCAGGTCAAAACAAACCCAGCTCCCTGAGGGAATGCTGGCCCTAAGTAGTACCACGTTCCTCGGCTGCCAGGAGCCTGCCAGGAATCCCTCCCTCCATATAACACCTGGATTTTGTCTGCATTAATACGCCAGCTAACGCTTCACTGCGTGCATGCCGCTGCTGAGGGAAACTCTTCCTCCTCCAGGAAGTTCCCTTTATCCGTGGATAACCAGGATGCTCCCAGCATGGGCTGGTTTCCCTTCCATTCAGCACTCCAACCCCAAGATTTAGGTCACATTCTTGGGCACTGGTTGCAACACCCACCCTTGTAACACCCAATCGACACAGGCAGCTGCAAATTGGGATTTTGCAAGTACCTGCCTATCTTGTTTTGGGCACACTAGGAGTAAACAGGCATTTGCCTACACAAAGTACCTCCTGAATTACAATTCAAACAAAACACGTGATTTTGACTCTTTGGGTGAATCCCAAACACCGACAGGCTCAAAGATGAGCCTTTGCAAAGATTATTTTCCTGAGCAGGGGCAGGAAGAGCTGCCCGGAGCGGTGCAGACCTGTCTGACCACGCTGTGGTGGCTTACAAGCGATTTACCTGCGAGATCTACCGATAAGGAGCCAGCCCAGCCACACTCTGTGAGGGCCGTGGCAGCCAAATCAAAATCTTCAGCTACCTCTGCTAAAAAATAAAGCCTTGTCACACTGGCCGTTCACACCAGAAAAAACAACAAATGGCACCAAACCAGCCCGCCCTGCCCAGCAGAAGTTACGCAGAGGGGAGGGAGTGCAGCAAGTTTCTGGATTACACAACGCCAGCGCCGGAGTCAAACTGGGGTTTCTGCTCCGAAGTCAGTGGCACAGCATATGTAAAAGTTTCTGCCTTGCTTCACCCAGCTGAAACTGCTGCCAGGCTTAAACCCCACCCCCAAAATCCCCCTGGCTCTTAATAAAAAATAAAGCCCTCGAAGGATTCGTTTCCTGGGCAAAGGACCTTCCAAACCCCTCGGCTTATTTCATTGCCCTTGTCCTTACACTTCATGAGGTGTCCATCTTCTCATTGGTCCCCCTCTCCATACCAAGCCCAGCTGCTCCTCATGCTGGGGAGGGGGGAAGCTGGCAAATTTTGGTGATTTGCTGGCTTAACCGTTGGCTTAAAGCATCTCTAACAAGGAATGAAGAAGCGCGTAATCTCTGTGCAGAGAGAAGCCCATTTCTCCAGCCACCCTGTTTGAAGGGGTGGAAAAGACGGAGCATTTACTGCATTCACTTGTGCAACGTTACCAGCGGGATTTCGACACAGCTCTGCTCTAAAGAAGACCAGAAGGAGGCAAGGTGAGCCTGAAGTAATCAAATTAGAACTTTCTCAGCCTTCTCAAATGAGGAATAAATGGCCCATGCCTTTTCTAAGCTGTGTCACTTGGGACACTGCCTCTTAAGATACAAACTGACCGAGTTCACAAGAATCCTCTGCTGGCAGCAGGACATGGCAAGGTTTGAGCTGCACCCAAGCCATGCTGAGAACAAGAGCAGCCCACGGAGGCCACAAAGCCATCTTTCAGCTGGACCGTACCAATCTGTCTCAAATAATCACAGTTATTTGTGTGCACAGCTCCAGCCGTGTACCTACAGCCCGACTGCGGGCAAGCAGAGGATGCTAGCCATCCCCTGGCACAGGATTGCCCCCAGGAATTGGGAGAGAGCTGGAAACCCTTCTCCCTGGCAAGCTGAGAGGCAGGACAAAGGGTTTCGCTTGTCAACCAGAAGCTAGCAGAGGAGAGAAATATCATTCCCACTTCCTTATTGCACAGCTGCTCCGGCAGCCAAGGACAAGGAACGCCTCAAGTTCAAGCACTCACCTTGGGCCACGTCAGGAACCTCCTTGGTGGTCACTTTATCCCGCCATCCCGTCCCTTTCCACCCACTCCCCACCTCAACCCTGCCTCGGCTCCCCAGCCCCAGTTGCAAACCCCTGGAAAAACAGCGATTCGCCCAAACCCAGCTCCTGACGAGGCTCCGACACTCACCTATTCTTTTCCATCTCATTGTGTGTCGACCTGAAAAAGAAAGAACAATTGATTAACTCCTCCATCTGACTAAGTACACCGCAATTAGGATTAACACACGGGCCTTAGTAAATGCTCCCCAGAAAACTTGCCAACCTCAGGGGTTTTCAGACCCACTTGGTAGCCCGGGGACGGTGATAACGATGGAAGGGATGCAGACAGCCCAGCACAACAGAGAATTTGCGAGATAAATGGTAATTAAAAGGCCAGTGAAACCATAAAATGGGATTTTAATGAGGAGAGCCTCCAGTTTTAGAACAAGGACTAGGATCAGGACTAGGATTAAGCAGCGGTAGCAGTACCATGACGCAAGAGAGGGTACGCCACCCAACAGCGAGCGTTTGCTGGGCCTGTGGTGGAAAAGGGGAAGCACCAGCCCTGAGAACACAGGGCAGAAGGGCTGATACCCAGGCAGGGGGAGGGAAGTTGCTCCATCACAAGACAAACCTGCAACCGAGCCTCTATCAGAAAGAAAGCAGGTTTTCGGACAGCGCAGGTGCGCTGCTGAGCTTTTTTTTAAAGCAGCTTCTTAAAGACTTCTTGCGCAAGAAGGGCAGAGAAAGCAAGAGGAGAATCTACATATAAAGTGGCATATAAAGTGAAGAGATGGGGGCCGACAGCTCGGGTGCTCGGTGCCACCTTTGGGGAAAGCATACTGCTTTTTGAAGGCTGCACAGCATCCAAGAGGTCGTGTCTTGTGCCAGGAGCCCCAAACCAGCCCAGGACACGCCAGCCATACAAGATGGGGACTGGGAGGGAGCCCCCAAAGTCCTGATGACATTCATGCCTGTCTCCACTGCTCAGCTGGTTGTCTCTCTGCAAAACCAGGGTGAGCTGCCAGGAAGACAAGACGTAAAGAAAAGATTCCCTGTGTCCAACAACGGGTTAGCAGCTCTTAACAAGAAATGCCAAACGTGATGTTAAAACCCAGGTGGGCAATACGTCCATTTACGAGTTCCCCCCAAGCTCCTAATTTCGACAAAGCTAAGAAAAGGCAGAAAACAAGCTACTACTTATTTTCTCTCCATCGGAACCCAGAACAGCTACAAGGCCATGTTGCTTGTGTCACCAGGACTGAAACCCAGGGAAGAGCCACTTCCCTGCCCAGGCTCTCCTTAAAAGTTTGAGAAGCCACCTACTCTAATTCAAGGAAAATGTTATGTGCTTGAAAACCTAAGGAGGTGGAAAATCCACTGGTGTCCAGATAAGGACACCCCAGGCCCTGACACTGAAGGAAAACAAGGGATGCCACCGACACACTGGTTGAAGACACCTGCTGGAGTCTTCTTCGCTTGGCCAGCAGCATTTTGCGATGGATCACCATGGGTCAGGAAGCCATCACAGCCCTCCCGTCTTTCTAAGTAGACTCATCTCAGCCCAGCTCCTGTTTTCTTTCCGTTGGCACCAGTTGAAGCAATCTGCTCCCAAAGGCCAGCATCCTGCTCGCAGGAGATTGGAGAGTCCAGAACCATTCAATTCCAGTGGAGAAGCTTCTCACTTAAACAGACAGGCGTTGTTCCGAGTTCTCCTGAGCAGAGCATCTCCAAACAGCTGGGAAGGACTTGGGCCTTCAGCTCCCATGGTGTCTATCTCTCTATTGAACTTTTTTTCTGGATAAAAGTCCTGTGTTTCACACCAAACCTTTCACCCCAGTGCTTGCAAACCCCATGCAAGGCGATGGATTGCAGCAAGCCTGAGCTCTCCCCTTGATCATAAATAAACGAAACACCTTTTGAGCATCGGTGCTGACAGACATGAAGGCTCCCATCACCCCTACACTTTTATTAATAACAAATCCCTTCCCTCTTCCACAGCTTTGTTTCAGACCCCCTTAGCCTGAGGGGTTTTTTTGTTTTTTGTTTGAATCCGCAATTGCTAATATTTAGAAAAACGGTTCCCTAGTTGACAGATTTTAATTTTGGATAAAGTAAAAAGGGAGAGGGGATCAGAGGGGATGGCAGCTTTACCCCAGGGCTGGCAGAGTGCTTGGCTCCGTGCCCCCAGAGCCCGTTCTGAGCACCTTCCTGCCCACTGAGCCGCTGACTGTGCCTCTTGCTAGCTGAAACCTTGCCTTCAAGCCCCAAAACTTCAGCTGGTCACCAGTGTTGCCTTCGAAACACAGTCTTCTGCAGACCATAACAACAAAGAAGGTAACAGCATGGGCTGCAGCTATCCCTTCTTTTCTTAACACAACGCAGACCTTTGCTCTGCTGTTACGATTTAAGTGAAGAACAACCTCTAAATCTTCCGAAAAGGAAATCTGGAGCGTGTGCAGGGGCAACAAACACCCATTAATTCACTCAGAGCCTGCTTGAGAGGAGATTGAGAGACCTCATCTGCCTCCTGCACCCCTAATGGGGACCCAGCAGCCCCGAAACCCCGGCTTGGGAGGAGACGGGAACGCCCCAGCTCGGGGAGAGAACGGGATTCAGGGTACGAACAAAACTCATGGGGCGTTCCAGGTGGTATCTGTTGTTACAGCAGCTACCAAAGGTCAGCTGTCACTGCGTCACGCAGATGAGTTTGCTCCCAACCAGGAAAATGTGACATATCTGGTGACATCGCCTCGTTGCTCCTCCCTGGGCAAACAGCCTAAAATAAGCCAGTCAGAAAGGAAGTGATTGGCCACCGGTGACGTGTCGGGATGAACCTGCTCAGACTTCACTCTGCCCGATGAAATTTCCCTCATAGGAGTTTCAAGGGGCTACATGTGCATGTCCCAGCACAGAGGTGGCATTCCAGAGCTGGCCCTCCTGAAAGTCAGCCGAAAATTTCCCCTCAACAACACCTTAGTGATTTTAATGTTATTAAAGTGAGCAAATAAAGCACAATGGGTGCTGGAAAGAAAGAAGTCCCCATGGTGACTCTGGTTTGCACCACAGCTCTGAGGTGACAGTTTCTGTCCTACAAAACAGATGAGCAAGTGAATAAAACGAGACATGGGAGAGTTAAGTGATTAATCCATGGGCATGGGGAGGCATAATTAAATATTCCCCCCCAAAAAAACCAAATCCAGACTGGTGGGACTTGCATATTTAACATCAGCAAGGAATAACATGCTTCAAGGCTCTGAATGGATTTCAAGGAGGATAATTAAGGAATTTCCTTTTTTCAAAGGAAAGCAGGACCAGGTGATTTAAATTAACCGTCAAACAAAACCCAAGCAATTCCCTGCACTTGGCCAAAAGCATATTAGAAAAATGTTGCTTTCTTTACAGAGAATCCTCATGGACTGAGAGCAGTTTCACTTCCCGAGCTTCAGCATAAGCAAGCCTGAAATCAAAAGCCCAACTTCCACATTCCCTTCAAGCAAACTCCTCCGCCACGTCAAATGGTTGCACGTTTCCTACCCAAATTTGCCCAAGACGGGAGGTTTCCCCTCGCGTCTCACCGGGATGTTCCGGAGAGACACTGGCCTGGGCCGGTCCAAATTTGGGGACGGGGGGACCGGAGGTGCCAACAGGAATCTCTCAGCAGAGGCATGAAGGGGAAAGGAGTGGCAGATAGTGGTGGGAGACCATGGAGCTGGCAGGATGGTAGCACAGCCCAAGCACCTGGTGACAGGAGGGCCAACAGCCCATGATGGCAGGACCTTACTGGATCCGGGCACCCCATGACAGGAGGGTCCCCCAGCCCTGCCAGGTGCCCTGTGCATGGCAGGATCCTACCAGATCCCAGGCACCCCCTGACAGGAGGGTCCCCAGCCCTGCCACAATCCCCACGATGGAAGGACCCTACTGGATCCAGTCACTCAGTGACAGGAGGGTCCCCCTAGCCCTGCCACAATCCCCACCACGGCAGGACCTTACCGGATCCAGTCACCCCATAACAGCAGGGTCCCCAGCCCGGCCACAATCCCCACCACAGCAGGACCTCACTGGATCCAGTCACCCCCTGGCAGGAGGGTCCCCAGCCCGGCCACACGCCCTGTGACAGTGGGACCTCCCTGGAGCCCCAGCATCCCCCTGGTGACAGCAGGGTCCCCCCAGCCCTGCTTGGTGCCCTGTGACAACAGGAGCTTCCCAGGTTGGCTCATCCGGTGATAGGAGGTTCCCCCCCGAGCCGGGCCAGGCCCTTTAACACACCCTGTGACAGCAGGACCTTACCGGGCCCAGTGGCCCCGGTAACAGGACCCCCCACCCCCAGGCCTGCCAGGCGGGTCTCCGAACACCCCGCAACGGCCAGGCCAGGCCCCACCAGGCCTCGGGGGGTGGGGGGGTCCGTCCGCCCACGATCCCTCCCCAGCTCCCGGGGCAGGGCCCCACTTTGTCCCCCCCCGCCCCGTACCGGCCGTTACCTGCTACCGCCGCCGCTCTTCCTGGCCTTGGCGCGGCGCCGTAGGGCCTCCCCGTCCTTACCGCCGGGAAGCAGCGAGGCGTAACCGTGCTCGGCTTCTGCAGAGACACAACGGCGGGCGGCCCGTCCCCGCCGGGCCCGGCTGAGGCGGTGGGGGGGGGAAACCGGGCCGCACCGGACGGGGGAGTGGG
>NW_015091141.1:2324764-2335009 GCF_001431845.1 Calidris pugnax
AGGCCGGCACGGGGGGGAGGGAGGGAGGGGGGCAGTGCCCGAAGCCACGCCCCGCGCTCGCAGCTATTGGCTGAGAGCAACACGCCCTCGCGGCGCCCCGCCCACTCACGCCCGGGGCCCCGCCCACTCCGCGCCGCCATTTTGACCTAGAGCTTCCCTCAGCTCCCCCACCCGGGGCCGGCCGGCGTTAATTAGTGAAAAACGTTAATTAGCAAACGGCGGAAGCCACGAAGCGAGCGGAACGCCGTGCTGTCAGAAAACACCCAGCCGGGCTATCAAAAAATAAGCAAAAAAACAAAAAAAAGAGTCGTTTTCTGCAATAAAAGGCCCCAAATGCATGCATCTTCTGCCACACATTTTAAAATTTATTTACATAAATGTGTATGTGTGAGATGGGAATCGAAGTGCTTTGGGGTGTCAGGTCCCCACACCACCACAGCAGCTCAGGGAAACAGGTGGAGACTTGCAGCAGCCTCTTTGCTCCTGGGCGTCATTCCCGAATTAGAAAAATAAAAGGAAAAATACACACATTTTATTGTAATGGGCAACAAACACCGTGTCAAAAAAACATGAGGAAAACCACCATGAAATCGCATCGAGGAACGAACCACGGAGGATATTGTAAAAAAAAAATATAATAATAATAATAATTATAATCAAAAACTTCAGGAAACGGCAACTTGTACCCACTGCGGGGCAGGGATTTGCTGGGAATAACCCAAATTCCTGGGAAATCCGGTCTCTGAGAAAGCAAAGTCTGTCTCGGTGGGTGGTTTCTCGCCCCCCCGAGCGAGCCCAGCGTCAAGCGATGAAATCCAGGGGTCTGTTGAATCCTCCTTTTCTGTTCATGTACTGCCTGCGGCCAGAGGGAAGGAACCAGCGTCAGCACCGGGGCACCCACCCCCCGCACAGCAAATCCCCACAAAAGCACCCAAAAGAGGCCCGTAATGGCAGCCGCAGGGGGTGGAATTCCCCGTGGATTTGCCCAAGTCTCCCACCCAGGAGGCACGAGCGGAGGCTGGGCTGTTTGAGGTGCAGGTCCGAGCCCAAGCCCCGCAGCGCAGCCTGGCCATCCATCAAAATGTACTTTTTTGACGGCACTTTCCATCAAAAAGGAGACAGAATTGACAAACTGAGCGGTGTTTTGGGGGGAAGAAACAGGGAAACTGCGGTGCTTACGCAGCTCCCACCCACTCAGGCCACACTTGGGACATCCTGCCTGCACACAGCGTGCTCTTTTTCTCCTCATCTCTCTGCTTTCACCGTTTCCAGGAGAAAACAGAGGCTTCTTACCTCCGTTTGACAGTAAAAACTGCAAACTTTGCCTTTTTCCAAAGGCCCGAGAAGGCGGATCACACGACAAGAGACAGCAGCTCCGACGGACAGCCACAGCTTCCTCTGAGCCATCTTATCTCATCAAAAAAATTCTTTCTACCCCCCACCCCCCCAAAAAATAAGGCTGGGCACAAACCTGTACTTCCTCTTCTGGGAGACATTGATGGCATAGGCATTTGCAGCACCGTCCACCTTCTTCCCCTGAAAGGCATTAAGAAAAATGGTCCCAAACCTCAGCATGTTATCCCCAAAAAAGGCCTGTCAGAGGCGGCTGCGGGCTCCACCGCACTAATCCACACTCACTTTTGTCGTGTCAAAAGAGGCAAAGCCCATCATCTTCATCATCTCAATTTCCTCTTCCGTCTTACCCTGCAAATCTTCCTCTGCCGAGGCAACAAAGAAAAAAAAGAGTTCAACCAACACAGCTGTCAGGTTTCACCAAAAACATTTAAAATTAAGCACCGGGTGTCACCCTGGTCCCAACTCAAGTGGGAAAGTCAGTGCCCAGGACATATTTAAGGAGGGAAATCCCCGCCCCCCCTCACCCGTGATCTGACGCTCTTTGCCTTTGGAGTCCTTTATCTCCTTCTTCTCTTCATCTCGCCTTTCCTTCAGCCGCGGTGGGGAGGAGGAGCTGGATCGGTGCCGTCTCGGGGACCTGATGTTGCAAACGCAGGCGGGTTTGCAGCTTCCCAGCTGTGCCATTACCAGTTTCACAGTGTTAACGAGTTCCCGCTGTCCCCATACTGCCCAAACCACACCTCACCCGGGCCCTCCAACTTGTCCCTGCCACAGCACTGCCATTTCTGACCCTCACCTGGATCGTCTCCTGTGTGGGGAACGAGAACGGCTCCTCCTCCTGTCCCTGTCCCGGGACCGGGATCGCTCTCTTCGCCTCCTCTCCCTCTCCCTTGAGGTGGAGCGCGAACGCCTCCGCTCTGCTTGGAGAAAGGCAAGGTTTAGCTTCCGTTTCCTCACGTTTCTCCCGCTTTTCAATGAAAATCTCATCAACGCTGTGACAGCTCCCAAGCAGAGACCCACACAGCAACTTCCTCGCACCTCCTCCCCTCCATGGCTGAGCTCAGAGTTCCCCCCAGCACCCGCACAAGTCAGAAGAGCGGTAGGAAAAGTCACCCGGGGGTGAGGTGACCAACCTGTCGGCACATCGGTCCCCCAAAAGCTAAGGTGCCTGGAGGGGGGCAGGAACCGGTGTGGGGAGGACGAGGAGGAGGAGGAAAGGCCCCTCTGCTCTCCCCAGAGCAAAGAACTGAGGCCCCATCACCACCGCCCCCCGCCCTGGAGGGGCCTCCCCCCCTTGCCCAAGGGTTGGGAGATCTCCCAGGGCCCGCTCCTACCCCGGGCTCGGCCTGCCCGCCCCCGGCCTGCCTCCCCCTTAGGGCCCCCATACCGCTCCCCTCAACGCAGCCCCGGGGCCAGTCCCCCCCCGGCCTCTCTCCTCCCCCCCTCGGTGTTCCCCCCGTCGCCCCTCACCGCGCCGCGGCGGCGAGCGGGAGCGGCTGCGGCCCATGGCCGCCCCTCAGCACCAGCACTTCCGGCCGCCCGGCTGGCGCACTTCCGGCTCCGGCATTCACCCCCCTCCCCCCACAACCCGCACCGCAGCGCTTTGGTTCCGCCGCGAAAACGTTCCGGGTGCGGGCCCCTGGGGCGGCTGAGCTCCCCCTTCCCGCACCCACAGCCGGGGGGGGGACAGGGTTGGTGGGGCCGTGACCCCCCAGCCCCACAGGGAGGCCCGCCACACCTTCTCATCGCCCCCCTCTCCCCATCCAAGCTCCACAGCACGAGCAGGTGCCAAACACGGGGTTTATTTACAGACAGGCGGTACACAGCGCTTTCCAGCGACGATTGTCAGACACCGGCCCTCGCCAAGCCCGCGGGGTGAGGGACACCCCGCTCCCTCCCCGCCCTGCTCCCCCCGGGCCCTAGTGACCTGGGGACGGGGCAGCCTCTTCTCGGCCTCATGTCGATGGATTTTCAGCAACCACATCCTCGCCAGGGACCACTGGGCCTGGGCCAGGGATGTCTGCCAGCCCCAGGAGGCAAAGTGGGTGCTGAAGCCAGCTTGAGCCCCGGCGTCGCCCTCCTTTCTTGCGGTGTGTTGGTGGATCTGTGGTCAAAGATGACCCTTTCTCTTCAGCTGACGGTGTAAACGTGGAGGGCGATGAGCACCGAGCCTGTGGGCGGCAATTGGCACCTCTCGGGGTTACCGGATCGACGGTTTGCCTCGTGGCCAGGGGTACGTCCCTGCCTCCCCGCTGCCAAAAACCCACACCCAGGGCCTGGCCTGGGGCACATGCGTCCAGGCAGTCCGGCCTAAAGGAGGTGAGAAGGAAAGCAGCAAGCCCAGGGGCTGACTGTGAGCAGCTGGCAGCAAAACGCTGGCAGGGAGAGGGGGAGAATTATCTGGAGGGGTGGTCCTGGGGATGCCCTAATGGATGGGGAAGCTGTGGCATGGATCTGATCCTGTATCTGTTTTCTTCTAGCTAAGGGGTGAGGATGCACATCACAACAGTGGCCATTTGAGCCTTCCTCCCTGCTGAAGGTACCGGTGTCTCTCACTTCCCAACACCGCACTAGACACCTAATGCACACCAGACTGCCACAGAGGGGGGAAATAAATCCCTGTCTCCCCTGCGAAGCCCATGGCTCACGGAGAAAAGGGGTCATGAAGCCCCTGGGGACAGACCCTTGGAGAAAAAGGGGCTGCAGCCGATCCGGTGGTGGGGCATGTGGCAGTGCTGTAATTCAGGTAATCGCTGGGGGAGTGACCGTGCTGGCTGAAGGAGGCAACACAGCTGCCTCTGCTGGGGCTTTCCCAGCCAGGGTTGCTCAGAGGGATGGTCAAGATGACAAAAATGGCCTCAAAGAGCCTTAAAATCAGTGGCAGTAAACAACACCCCATGGGAAACTGTCTGCTGAATAGATGTTGAATATAGGCACCAACACCAGTTGGTCCATCAGTCACAGGCGGTGGATTTAGGAGCTCAGGGTCCCCCTGGTCTTTACAAGAGTGTGATAGGGACCTGTGGCTCTGACCCCGGTGCTGACTCTTCTTGAATACCAGGCTGAGGTCGGCCCTGGGGCTCCAGGTGTGTATTTTTGCAATTTTTTGCTTCTTACGTTTTACTTTTTGATTCAGAATTTAAATGCCTGTCACGCCCCATATCGCAGCCCTGCACAGAAAACCAGCCTGCCTTTACAACCTGCCTCTCCTTGACCCACAGCTGCCTGCACCCCAACTCCCTGCCTGTGCCCTGCTGCCCTTAAAGTTGCCACTGGGCTTTCAGCTTCTCCAGGGGGAAAAACAAAAGCCAAGAGATGCCTCACAGCAGTTCAAGGCTTTGAAAATAGGGTGGTGGCGTGTGAGAAACCCAATGTCCTCAGAGGGGGGGATTCTGGGGGTCCCCAGCTACAAGCCCAGCCCACATTTGGGCTGTGGTGGGGAAGCCCCATCCCCACAGGCAGCACTGCCTGCGTAGGACCTAGGAAAATGGGAAACCTCTGGGGCTTGCGGGAGGATAGGGGCTGATCCCATTGGTTTTCTCCCCTAAATCCCAGCGCTGGAGCAGCTGCGAGGCAAATGGGCATCACTGGTTTTCTTTTTCCATTCTGGGAACGGCCGGGATGGTGTAACGATGGTGGTGTCAGCGGAGGGAGCGCCGGAGGTGGGGAGGGCACACCAGGTAGGATTGAAACTTGTGCTTGGGAGTCCAGAGCTGGGGAAAAGCAATGATCTGGCCTCAGGTGTGTGGAGGGGTGCTCGCTGAGCCCAGGGTTGGGGCGAGCAGAGACCCGGCCCAGCCTTGGCCGTGCCGTGGTGGTGGGGAGGGGGTGGCGGCGTCGGCAGTGCCTCTGGCTGAAGTGAATTGGCAGCGTGTGTTCATCCCGAAGTAGCACTTAGTGAGTGAAGTTTTGCTCAGTTTTAAATAACACAGACAGTTCCTGGAGGCTCTTTTCTTCTCCCTTCTCAGGTGTGGTTGGTGCAGTGCAGCGAGGGGCTTTCCTGGCAGCGTGAAATCCTGGGATGGTGCGTACTTGAGACGGTGGCACCAGGAGAAGGGAATTGAAAGTGGCTCCGCGGCCCCAGGGAGAGGAAGATTACGATCCGGGAAGGAAAGGCTCCCAGGCCCACTGCCTCGGCCTCTCCTTCGGGGAGAGCAACCCACCCCCCCCTCCAACGTTCAGCTCGACCTGATTCCCCACAGTGAAGCGGCAAACAATTTTACCCAGGGGGTGAAGCCAGCGCCATTCCAGCGGACCTTGAAACAGAAGGTTTAAAAAAGAAAAAAAAAAAACCCAAAACCAACAAAACACTCTTTTCTTCCTCAAACCAAGTGGATCCCCACATTTCACGAGGGCTCAGCAAGCGGTAGGTGGGGAAAAAAGAAAAAACAAACCAACAACCCTTAGCCCACACGGGAAGGAGAAGGGACAGCTCATGGGAGGAGTGGGTGTTTCCCCAAGCGGCAAACAGGGGCCACACTCTTCATAAACCTCGGTGACCGTCTCCAAAAGCGGGTGACAGGAGGGACGAGGTGCCTCGTGCCAGGAGTACCCAGAAAACAACTCGCCTCCAGCGTTTTCGCCTGTGCCTCAGCCAGACACACGACGCAGGAGCCGTCCCTCCGCCTCAGCCCCTCCGTCCGGAGCGGTGCCTGGCTGCCGCTGGGACGGGAGGCCTCAGAAGAGACTCAAGATTCGATCTTTTCTTTCTTTTTGCCTTTTTTCAGGAAAGACGGGGTCCGGAATTTCTTCTTCTTCTTGGAAGGTGATTTGGAGGGTGAACCTTCGGGGGAGATGGGGTTGCTGGTCACCGTCTCCTTCTCCTTGGGGGCATCTGGGTCAGCATTAGCAGGGGAGGTCGTCCGCTCCCCAACTTTGCCCAGGTTTTCTTCAGTGCTTTGTTCCTCATCCTTCCCGTTCACCACTGCCGGCAGCTCCTTCTCGGCAGCGGAATCAGCCGGTGCTTGCCCGCCATCTGCCTTCTTGTCACCTTGGTAAGGGGAGAGCAGAGAGGTGAGGGTTGGGGCATCAGGAGGTTTAATTCCCACCCCCACCCCACCCTCCAACTCGCTGGTTTGGCCTGGGTAGGAGCAGGATTTGGCCCCTGGGGATGGAGAGATCCACTCCTGCCACAGGCACCGCTTTCCTGAGCCTTCCCCCTCCCCCTTCCCTGCAGGGCAAGCGATGGTGGAATGGAGAGCTGGGAGAAGGCAGGCAGAGAGGGCAGCTGGCTCCATCCCGGCCTCGCCGCTGGAAATAAAGCGAGCGGGAAAGACAACAAGGCGACCCAAGGCATTTCCTTCTGCAAAACCCTGAGCGGGGCACCGCTCCTCGCGGGAGCGTGTCCGAAATGGGCCACGGAGAGCAAGGTCACCGCGAGCTAGCCGAGAGCACGGTCACCCGCGTCCCTCCGCCTGCAGCAAGGCTCGAGGACGGCCTCTCCGTACTTACTACAGTGACAAGTATTCAGAGGTAACTCCTTGGGGGAAAGCCACACATGGAGGAAAGAGAAAGGAAGACGTTGTGGAGACAGACAGACAGACAGACACCATGAGACACGATGAGAAAGCGAGAAGCCGCGCGCTTCTGCTGCCCTCTCCCACGCCCTGAGACCCGCCACAGTTTGTCAGTGACAAATTTGCCCTTGGGGACATACAATAATGGGAATATCGCACCCATTGGCACGTTAGAAGGGGACTGAGGTGTCCCTCAAAGCTGCCAGCAGGCACTCATGTCCTCCCACCATGAAGGCAAGCAGCAGCTTTGGCGCCTTTGCAGCGTGAACCCCCGTTGGTGCTCGGCCCCCCCACAGCGAGGGGCCTCCCCAGGGAGAAGCAAAGGGACCCAGGGGTGACATTTATCTGCGTTTCAGCGGGATTTGGCTACAGCCACCCTCATCCCCGCTCCTCATCTCCGCTTGGCTGGTGAGCCCGGGCGCTCACTAGCCCACTCACCCTCCGAGGGCTGGGCCGGCGTCGGGGCCGGGCTGTGCGGTGGGGAGCTGGGGGGCGATTTGGTGGAGGGTGCCTGGCTCTCCTCGGCTGCAGCATCCTTCTCGCCTGCCGACAGAGAGACCATGCTGGCCCCAAGGTCCCAAAGGAGATTTGGGATCGGGGGGCTCCCCCCCACCCCCATACCCCTCTTACCCTGCAGCCCCAGCTTTTTCCTCTCCACCTCCTGCTTGTACTCCTCCAGCTCCTGGTCGGTGAGCTGGCTGAAGGGGTTCGGGGGCTCTGGCTCGGGGGGTGCCTCCTCCCGGGACGCCTCTTTGGCCTCTGCGTCCCCCAGATGACTCTCTGTGGACTGAAACACCCCCAAGAGTGGTGTCACTCCCCGACATGCTGGGGGAGCCAGGGAAGGGCTGAGTGGGCCCGGGGGGCACACGGGGTGACCTACAGGGCTGCGGCTGGTCTCGGCAATGACGCTGGCCAAGAGCTGAGACTGAGGTCCAGCCGACTTCACATCCTGGCGATTTTGCTCCCGGATCTGTAGGTGAGATGCCGAGTGAGGAGGGGGGAAAAAAGCCTCCTCCTTACCATGGGGTCTTGCTGAAACCCTGGCACCCACGTCCGAAAGCCTCTGGGGGCTTTTGGGATGGGCCGGTACCTTGTTCCTCATCTCCAGCACCTCCTGGGGGTCTGTGTAGAGGGGCACAAACTGGTTGGGGTTCTCGATCCGGATGGGGGTCCCGCTGCTGCCTTTTTCCACCTCGTCTGCTTTCAGCCACTGCGTGTCACAGAGATGAAACCCTGATAAATACACATTGTGGGGAGAGGAGACCCTGATGAATGCATCTTGTGTAGAGGAGAGACCCCAGTGGGACTAATGGTACTCAGCCCCCTGGGGTGGGAAGGTGGGATTTTAAAATAAATATTATTACAGGGCAGGAAATAGAGGCAAAACAGAAAGCCTCTGTTGAAGACACTCAATGAAGCATTTCTCGCTTCTGGGGGATCCCTGGTTGGTTCTGCTCACCAAATATTGGTGGGATAACATCCCAAGAGTCCCCCTTCTCTGCCTTTTTTGGGGTTTTTTTGATGTCCCAAAATCCCCACACCATCCAGCCAGCTGATGCCATTCCCAGACCCATTCCCAAATTAACCCAACACCCCCCCGGGATGCCGCAGGAGCCCTGCACCGTTGTCTTCGTCTTCTGGCTGCCGGCGCTGCCCTGCTGCTCCTCAGCCACGTTGACTCTCATGTAGGTGTTGGGGGTGTTGAGCCACCGCGTCTTCTCCTTCTGCTGCTTCTGGGCATGCTGCCGCAGCGCGGGGACGGGGGCCGCATCCTCCTCGAAGATGAAGGCCGTCACGGTGGCGGGGATCAGCACGTCGCTTTTGGGCTTGCTCTTCTCCTGCACGAAGGGGTAGCGGTAGGTGTAGCCCGTGCGGTAACCCTGGAAAGGCAAAAAGCACTTGGTTGTGAGTAACGTAGGGATAAAAAGAGATCATTTTGTGCACGCTGGGGGAGTTTGGCATCGGCCGGTGCTCACCAGGTTGTCCAGCATCCTCATCAAGGCTTCGAATTCGTGCTCGCCCAAGCGGCTCTTCTGCATGGGCCCGAAGGTGCTGCCGGCCCAGCGCACAGAGCCCACCTCGTGGGGCCGGTGCTTGGTGCGCTCCAGCACGATCAGGTTCTCCGTGCCCCCCGCACTCGCCAGCGCCGACACCTGCGGGTGAGCCCGGGGAGACACGGCTGATGCAGCCCAACGGCCTCTGACCTGCCACAGCCCCTGCAGCAGCAGGTCTGTGCTGGTCCATCCCATCCCGGCCACTGTGCTGACTGCAGAGACCTGGCACAGCTCACTGCATGGTCCCAGGACACCAGGCTGGCAGCAGAGACCTGGCACAGCTCAGTGCATGGTCCCAGAACACCACACTGGCTGCAGAGACCTAACACAGCTCAGTGCACGGTCCCAGTGGACAGTGCTGGCAGCAGAGGCCGTACCCAGCTCGGTGCATGCTCTGCGCTCACCTGGATCTCGCAGGCCGCCTGCAGGTGGAAGATGCTGTAGAAGGCCTCCTCGGCGGTGTCGCCCAGCGCCAGCACCCCGTGGTTGCGCAGCACCAGGATCTGCAGCACCCGGGGACATCAGCGGGGCAAAGGAGGGGACGGGGACAGAGAGGTGGCCTTGGCCCCCCCCCCCCCACCTCCTCCCTCCATGTCCCCCTCGTACCTTACAGGTGGGACCGAGGCATTTTTGGAGCTCAACCCGGTCGGCTTCGTCCTCCACCTCGCCACGGAAATCGAAGTAGGCGACGTCCCCCAGCAGCAGGGCGGCGCGGGAGATGGGCAGCACGCCGCAGCGCATGGCCGAC
Organism: Calidris pugnax; assembly: GCF_001431845.1. Classification (NCBI taxonomy): domain Eukaryota; kingdom Metazoa; phylum Chordata; class Aves; order Charadriiformes; family Scolopacidae; genus Calidris; species Calidris pugnax. The sequence goes on from NW_015091141.1 coordinate 2,334,439, forward strand.
ACCTGCAGCACAGCAGGCAGGGTGACCATACCCTCCCCCTCCTCCCCTCCCAACCTCCTTAATCCCCCCCCGTAAATCCACCCCACCCCCCCCAAACCATCTTACAGCGGCGGTGGCCGGCGTGTGCAGGCGGACGATGCAGCGGGCGTCGGGGCGGGCGGCGTAGATGGCAGCGTGGAGGCTGAAGCTGCGGGCGTCGGGGGCAAAGCTGGTGCTGCCCTGCTCCACCACGGCCCCCAGCACGTTCACCTTGATCTTTGGGGTGAGAGGGGAGGGGATTTGGGGGTTCAGAGCTGGCCGGGTGTCCCGTCGTCCCACCCCTGGGAGCGGGGATGGGGACACAGGGAGGGCACGCTCACCAGGCTGGCTGCTGTCACCTCGCTGCACGCCAGCCCCTGCGGGGCCACCAAGAAATGCTCCTGCTCCTTGCTGACGCGCAGCTGTGCCAGGAAAACACCCCAAAAAAGATATAAAAATATTAAAAAAACAACCAAACAAAAACAAACCACACCAAAAACAAAACAAAAAAACACACCTAACCCCCCAAATCCCCCCTGAAATCTCAACACCC
>NW_015091141.1:2337473-2339383 GCF_001431845.1 Calidris pugnax
CCCCCCACGCCGGGGGGGGGTGTCGGGGTGCTCACGGTGACGGCGGCGTGTCCCAGCTGGGCCCACCCGTAGAGGTCGAGCAGGCGGTGGATGCTCCCCACCTTGCAGCGCATCAGCCGCTCGCCCTTGGCCAGCGCCGGCGCGTCGGGGCCGTGCAGGTCGTTGATGGGGGTGACAGCCGTCAGCCCTGGGGGACACCCCACCCCCCCCACCCCACCCCCCCCAAAAAAGTGAGCCCGAGAGATGGCAAGGGACAGGGTTTGATTCACCCATCCCCGGGGGTGGGGGATTATGGAGCTGGGTTCGGTGGCCCCCCCCAAATGTTTGGTAGCCCCCCCCAAGGCCTGGTGGCCCCCCAGATATTTGGTGGCCCCCCCCAAAAGGGTTTGGGGGTGGCTAGTTGGGGTCTGCAGAGTGACACCTCCCCTCCCAGTTCCCATGATCCCCAATCCCCCCCACACTCCCCTCTCCCACCTTTTCTACTAGAAATGACAAGAGAACAGACCCCTGTGAGATGTTGTCACCCACAACTCCACAAATTAAGACAAAACCCTCAAGAATTTCACTAAACTGTTCCATTCTCCCCCCAAAAAAGCCCCTAGCAGGCATGGCCATACCCATGGGGGAGGTGGGCAGGACGGCGGGGGACGTGGTGGCCATGAAGTCGGCAATCTGCCTCAAGGCCCAGATGTGGGATGAGTTGTTCCCCTTCTTCATCTGCTCCTGGATGAGGCTCTCCAACTCCTCCCTGAAAGACTGCGGCACCCCGGCCCCACTGGCGTCACCTCCCCCGGGGAAGGGACACGGTGACCAAACAGGGACCATCCGGTGGCATCAGGGTGGGAGGTACCACCAGATCAGTGATGGCAGCATCACCAGTTTGGTGGAAGTGGCACCACCAGCTTGGTGTCAGCGACACCGCCGGCTTGGTGGTAGGGTGGCAGTGGCCAACTCAGTGACAGCAGCACCACAGGCTCGGTGGCAGTGACACCACCAGCTTGGTGGCAGGGTGGTGGCACCACCAGTCAGGTGAGGATGTTCCTCAAGCCAACACATGGTGGCATTTGTTTGGGGACATGAGGGATGGGGTTGGGGACACGAGGGATGGGGACCAAGAGGGACGGGGTCAGGTCCCTGAGAGGCGCCACTCCTCACCGGGCTCTGGAGGATCATGGTGACCCGCTTCTTCTGCTCCATCATGTTGAAGTCCTGGCGCAGGTCGGCCGCCATGTTCCGCGCCCGCAGGAACTCGGGGTCCTCCTCGGCCAAACGCTCCAAGTAGCGGGGTCCAGGGGCGGGGGGCGAGGGCAGGGGCTCCGGGCTGGCGGCCGTGCTCATCCTGGCTGCACGGACGGACAGACGGATGGACGGTGTCAGTCCCTGCTGCCTTCACCCCCTCCAGAAATACAGATTGCCACGAAGCCACCAAAAATAGCCCCAGCTGCGCCCCGTAGATAAGCCCCAGCTGGCCCCCGCCCTGCCTGAGGGCACGACCCATCAGTGTGATGAGTTGGCAGGCAGCAGGGACTCAGGGGGAGCATGTCCATCCCGTCCATCCCCCCCCGGCCTGCGCCACTGGGGGTCCCCCACTTCCCCCCGGGGAAAGCAGCAGCTGAGAACGGGCAGCTCAGCGCACCGATGGGAGCCGCAGAGGTGACACCCAGCTCCCAATTGAGGCCACGCGTCATCGAGGGGGTGACACCGCAGTGCATTTCAGGGCACTGCTCACCCCCCCACAGGATATGGGGGCTGGCTGAAGGGGGGTGGGCGCACCCCCCCAACATAGGTCCCCTTCCCCCCCAGGTGAGCGGCAGCTGAGAACAGGCAGCTCAGCGCACTGGTGGCAGCATTTACACCCGACTCGGAATTGGTGTCAACGCTGTGGTGTGTTTCAGGGGACGCAACGAACA
>NW_015091141.1:2342072-2349017 GCF_001431845.1 Calidris pugnax
TGTTAAACCAAGGAACCCAGGACTGAATAAGGCACCCGTGGATTAAACCAGACACCCCCAAAATGCAGAGGCAGGGTCAATTCCCACACCCCCCCATAACTTGCTGCCAAGTGACCCAGATGTCCCCCTGACCAGAGCATCCCTGGGGAGTCCCTGGGTGCCACCACCACGGGGTATTGTTTGCAGCCCCCTGGGATTTGGCTTTTGCTGGGGGGTGGTGGTGGTGGTGAGGGGATGCAGACAGGTTTTGGGGGGCGTGGGGTGTCCCCTCACCCTCTCACGCTCCTTGGCGTTGGCTGCTTGCCGTCGCTGCAGCATCTCGGCCAGGTCCCCAGCCGGTTGGTAGCCCCCGGCCGGCTGCCTGCGCAGGCGGGTGATGGCGGCGGCGCAGGGCAGGGGGCCGTAGCGTTGGCTCAGCACCACCTCCAGCACCTCGGGGGCCGGGGTGGGCAGCAGGACCCCCGCTGACAACCCCCCAGCTCCATTAGCCTCCCCCATACCTGGGGATGGGACAGACCCTGTGCCTCAACCTCACCGTGCTGTGCTGTCACCCAAAAAGAGGAAAAAACACTTAAAAGAGGGCCTTATGTCCCTGGGAGCCCAACGAGCTGCAGGTGGGGCTCAGCAGGGCCTAACGAGTGGGGTGGGGTGGGAGGGGGCTTGGCTGTGCCTCAGTTTCCCCCCTCGGCAGCTGGTGGCCACCTACCCAACTGCTGGTGGCCACGAAGCCTTGACCTGAAAAGGGACACGAAAACTTCCCTGGGGGGACAGGAGGGACCCTCACAGAGGGGCCTGATACCCCGGGGATGGGCATTGCCCGGCATTGCCTCCCCCAGGGAGGAAGAGGGCTTTGTCGGGGAGGCTTTGTGTCTCCCAAAAAAATGTGGGAAGCTCTTTTGGGTGGGGAACATGAAAAAGATGAGAGGTTTAATAAAGATGAGAGGTTTGATACCGGCAGGGCCGTCTCGGTAGATGGCAGTGTTAGTCCCTGCAAACGGCAGGAACCTCAGGGCAGCCAGAAAAAGGGGAGAAATCTCCTTCTGCCACCAAAAACTGAGGCCAGGGGTCACCCTGGGTCATTCACCCCGGAGAGGGAACCTCATCCCAGCCCCAGGATGGTTTTCCCGCTCCCAAAACTCTGTCCATCCACCCCTCTGGTGTTTTGGGGGAGAAACTCCCCCCCCCCAACAGGGTGGCTCAGGCCGGTTCTCCTGGGGCTGCTGGTGGGGAGCAGGTCCCCCGTGGGGTGTGTGGGGGACGGATGTGATCCCCCCCATGCAGGGCTGTGGCTGCCGTGCCTCAGTTTCCCCAGAGCTGAAAACACCTGGGGGGAGAGGCTGAAAACTGGCAACCTGCCGCTTTCCTCCTCGCCCCGGGGTGAACGGGGGCTGGAGGAGCAAATTGCAAAACCAACCCAAAACAAGCCTCGGAGACACCTTGGAGACAAACAAGCTTTTAATAGAACCTGGAAAAACCCATTTTCCCCTCTTTAATGCTCCGTAATGAGCTTCCCCATCCTGCAGCCAGATCCAGATAATCACATTATTACTGCCCCGATCGGGGGAGGGGGGTGGGAAGCGGATCTCACTAATTAATCCAAGCACAGGTGGGTTCAAAGCCGCCCCCAAAACAAGGGCTGTGCCCACCTGCTCGCTTTCATTTGGCAATGGAAGCATCTGAGGGGGAATGAGGGCTGCCGAAATCCCCCACCTCCCAGTTTTACAGCTGGGAAAAATAGTCCCGTTTTGGCTGTTTTGTGGATTAAAAATCAAGGGCAAAAATGGGAAGTGGAGGCACCGCGGTGGTGGATGGAGAGTTTTGGGGGTTGCTTGTGCAAATGGGATTTGCAGCAGTCTCACTCCAAGGGGAAGGGAGCAGACCTGGGGGTCGAAATGATTAGGGGTCATGTTTATTAGGAACCATGTTTTTTAGGGGTCATGGTTATTAGGGGTCACAGTTATTGGGGACCATGGTTACTAGGGGTCAGGGTTATTAGGGATCACAGTTATTAGGGACCATGTTTTTTAGGGGTCAAGGTTATTAGGGCTCAGGGTTATTAGGGACCGTATCTTTTACTAGTCATGTTTTTTAGGGGCCATGATTATTAGGGGTCAGAGTTATTAGAGACCATGTTTTTTAGGGGGCCACAGTTATTGGGGACTATGATTATTAGGGGTCTTGCTTTTTATGGGTCACAGTTATTAGGGGTTCATGTTATTAGGCATCCTGGTTATTAGGGGTCACAGTTATTAGGGGTCACAGTTATCAGCCCCTACTCACAGCAAGCACACAGGAGAATCTGTCGGCTTTGTCGGGGAGCAGGTGAGGATATTGCAAAGCCAGACAGGAGTTTAGTTTATTTTATTTTTTGCTCTCATTTTCTGCTTCTGCCAGCCTGGGACACAGACCCCTAAAACCAGCAGCAGCCCCGGGGAGCTGGGGCCAGAGGAGAGCAGAAGTGAAAGGCTGGGGGGAAGGGCAGAGCCCCTCCAGCGGCGAAGCCTCTCTGGCAGGTTCAGAAAAAGGGCTCAACTTGCCCCAACCCAGGCTGAGGGTATCCCCAGGGTTTCTGGGGTTTGGGGGATTCAGCCCAATTTCCCTCCCTGGGGTCGCACGCTGCTTTAACCCCAGCAGGGATGGGAGCTCGGGAAGCATAAAGGACTGAATTCCCAGGAAACAGAATCCTGGCAGCCTGGGGGCTGTTTGCCCATCGGGAATGCTTTGGGCTGAGGCTGTTTTCCAACGTTCTGGCTCAAACCTGCCCGGTTATCCCCTGTATTTTCCCCACTCTGAGTGTGGCCAGAGCAAGAGCCTGGTTTGGGTCCCAAAGTCCCATCCCCAGGCTGCTCCCCGGAGCCGGCCGGCTCTATCCCACCAGCTTCACCCCATCCCAGCCGGCAGCGCCGGGGTTCCGGTGGGATCTGACATTTGCCATTATCACGAGGCCTGAAAAATTACCCAGTGGTTTCTAATTACCGCGGTGGGGTCGGTGCTGGGAAGGTCAGGGGAGACGGTTGGTGCCAGGGCTGTGGCGTGGCCGGATCCTGGCGTGGGGCAGCTGTTGACGTGCGATTAAGCCCAATCTTTCTTGGCGTGGCCCCAAACGTCTTGGAGGCAGCCGGTCCCTGCTGGAGCCACTGGCCTCATGCCCGCTCCGTGCTGCCCGGGAGCGCCCAGGTTGGGTTGGCTGGCCAGATCCTGGCCACCACCTTCATCAAACACTTAATAAAACCTCCCAAAACGCCTGCTCTGCTGGGAAGTTGCACCCGGGAATTGGTGGCGTGGTGTGCAGCCCGGATTCCTCACCTGGGCTGTGGGTGAATTGGTAGATCACAGAATCACAGAATAGCCTAGGTTGGAAGGGACCTTTAAGATCATCTAGTCCAACCATTAAAAAAAACCAAAAAACAACCAATCAACACTAAACCATATTCCTGAGCACCATGTCAACTCGTCTTTTGAATATCTCCAGGGATGGTGCCTCAACCCCTTCCCTGGGCAGCCCATTCCAAGGCTTAATAACCCTTTCAGTGAAGAAATTGTTCCTAATCTCCAATCTGAACCTGCCCTGGTGCAACTCGAGGCCGTTTCCTCTTGGTCCATCGCCTGTTCCTTGGGAGAAGAGACCGACCCCCCCTGGCTACACCCTCCTTTCAGGGAGTTGGAGAGAGCAAGAAGGTCTCCCCTCAGCCTCCTTTTCTCCAGGCTGAACACCCCCAGCTCCCTCAGCCTCTCCTCACAAGACTTGTGCTCCAGACCCCTCACCAGCTCCATTACCCTTCTCTGGACCCACTTCAGCCCCTCAATGTCTTTTTTGTGGTGAGGGGCCCAAAACTGGACACAGTACTCAAGGTGGGGCCTTCCCAGTGCCCAGTACAGGGGGACCATCACCTCCCGAGTCCTACTCCCCACGCTGTTCCTGAGCCAGGCCAGGATGCTGGTGGCCTTTTTGGCCACCTGGGCACACTGCTGGCTCATGTTCAGCCAACAGGTGACCAACACCCCCAGGTCCTTTTCTGCCAGGCAGCTCCAGCCACTCTGCCCCCAGCCTGTAGCGCTGCAGGGGGTTGGTGGGACCCAAGGGCAGGAGCTGGCACTTGACCTTGTTGAACCTCATCCCGTTGGTCTCAGCCCATCCACCCAGGTCCTCGAGCCTGTGGGGGGTCCAAGACCTGCTTGTCATGGGCCTCACCAGTTGACTGCAGGTGGGGCTGGCAGCTGGCGCTGTGGGAAACGGGGCAACGCGGGTTGCCATACAGTCGGCAAAGCCTTCTTAAAGGCTTTTATCCTGCCATTAAAGCCATAAAACCATCTCTCTCACCGCCATCAGCGCTGCTGGCGATATCAATATCTGCGTCTCTCCGAATGCCTTATCTCAACAGAACGTCACCGTACTCTGGCGGGAGGCAGAGCTCTGTCTCAGCCCAGGTTTCCCAGCTCGTCGGGCTGTTGGAGCAGGAAATTTGAAGGCACCTTTGCAAGGAAAAGTCCTCACCCGGCCACAGTGTTGGACACTGTGGGGGTTGCAGCTGGGTGGGTTCCCTGTGCGACGCCTGGGGGGCTGGGGAGCATCCCGTGGGCCTGGGGCGGTGTCCCCATCCTGCCTGCACCCTGGCCAGCCGCTCCTCTGTCACCTCTTTATAAAGAGGCTTAATGAAAAGCAGGAGGTGCCACGCTGGGGAGGTGGGACAGTCCCCAGCCACCCACCGAGGTCCCCAGGGTGGGTCCGACACCAGGAAAGGGCATGTCTCCCCCCTGCCATGTCCTGCATTAAATAGGAGTCAGGAGGGACAATAACGGGGTCTATCGGCCGGGTCTGGCAGATGAACCCCATCCTCACCGTTACGGGGATTCCGGCTGGGATGTGGTGGGAACGGCTGGGCAGTGAGGCTCAGCATCACTTGGCTCCCATGGACCCCGACCCTTTATTACCGTGGGACATGAAATGATCCCAGCTTGGTTAAATAAAAATAATAATTCACATCTTGCTGGGACTGGCATGGGGACTGGAGGGGAGCAAATACCTGCTGGGACCCCCAGCGATGCCCCCAGCACCCTCTCCAGCCCCACTGGCTCCCTGGCACATCTCCCACCACCCAACGCTCACAATTAATTTTATTTTCCCTTTCCTGTAGATTCCGGGTGCGGACGTGCCAGGAGGTGGATTGTAAAGCTGCTGGCACGAGGGCTCGGAGAAGTTTCTTCCACGCTGGCAGCAACAGGGGCAGGGACAGAACAAAAGTGGCTCTGTCCTTCCCCGCTTGAAGAAGTCTTTTGTAAAAGCCGGCGGCCGGCGAAGGGAGGATCCTGGTCAGAGTTTTCTCCACCCAAGGAATTTTTGGAGTTAAAAGAAATTTCCGTGAAGCCAAAGGTGCCACCAAACCGCCCCTGGCACGAGGCAGGTGGCTGCTGGGGGAGACACTGATGGCACAGCTGCCGTCACAGCTGGGGTGACTGTGAGCACGGGGGGGTCTGCAGTCACCCCGGGGTCTGGAGGGGCTGGAGGCTGTCACTGTCGGCCACATGCCCTGGGGATGGGGATGAGATGGGGACAGGGACCAAGACAGGGCTGGGGATGGGACAGGGATTGGGATGGGGACAGGGGTGGTGTTGAGGATGGGGACAGGGATGGGGATGGAGAAGGGATGGGGACGACATGGGGACAGGGATGGTGACAGGCATGGGCAGGGACTGGGATGGTGACAGGCATGGGCAGGGAATGGGGATGGGGACAGGGACCGGGTTGGAGATGAGAATGGGGAAGAGAATGGGGATGGGGATGAGAATGGGGATGGGTCTAGGGATGGCATGGGGACAGGGATGGGGACAGGGATGGAGATGGGGATGGGGATGGGGATGAGAATGGGGATGGGTCTAGGGATGGCATGGGGACAGGGATGGGGACAGGGATGGAGATGGGGATGGGGATGGGGATGAGAATGGGGATGGGTCTAGGGATGGCATGGGGACAGGGATGGGGACAGGGATGGAGATGGGGATGGGGATGGGGATGAGAATGGGGATGGGTCTAGGGATGGCATGGGGACAGGGATGGGGACAGGGATGGAGATGGGGATGGGGACGGGGATGGCAACAAGGACAGGGACAGGGGTGGGATGGGTACAGGGATGGGATAGGGATGGGGCCAGGGATGGGGATGGGATAGGAACAGGGATGGGATGGGGGTGGGGGATGGGATAGGGAAAGGGACCAAGATGGGGACCGGGATGGGGACAGGGTCAGGGATGAGGACAGGGGTGTGGATGAGACCCGGGAGGGGCTCTGCTCTGCCTCGCTCTCCCCAACCTGCACAGCGCTGTGCAAAGGGAAGGGGCTGATCTCAAAGGCTGGGCAAAGATTTAGGGCTGGATTTAACCTTCAGCATATCCAGGTGGTGCCAGAGCCCAGGTGGGGATCCTCCTTCCCCCAAACCTGCCTGGCCCCTTCTCTGAAGTCCCTGTCATGCCCCAGCCACCTGCGACAGGGAAACACGGGGCTGCAGCTCCGTCCTCCTCCTCCCTGATGGCATGTTGTGCCTGGGCTGTCCCGGATAACCACCCTGGTGCTGATCGCCAGCGCTGCCCGACCCTCCGTGCCAGATAATCTCTGTTTGATAGAATTAATAAGTGCATCAACCTTAAACCTCTTTGCTTGGCAGCTCCTCTCCAGCAGTGGGGAGAGGGGACTCACGTGCTCACGGTCACGTAGGGACAGAGCCATGGAGACAAGGGGCTGGGGAGGCTGCAGCAGCTCCCCCACCTCCCCCCCCTCAGCAGCTCCCCCCCCGTCCTCTTTTTGCCCCCATCTGGGTTTTTGGGGGTTCTCCAGGGCGCCCAAAGCTCTGCATAAGCGGAGGAGCCGCCGCGCCAGATCCCCACAGATCCCGATTAAGCACTTTGCTGGGTAAAATCCATGTGGGTGGCCACGTGGCCCTACCCCACATGC
>NW_015091141.1:2350185-2351111 GCF_001431845.1 Calidris pugnax
GAATGGGGATGGGGCTGAGAATGGGGATGGGGATGGGGACAGGGATGGAGATGGGGATGGGGACGGGGATGGCAACAAGGACAGGGACAGGGGTGGGATGGGTACAGGGATGGGATAGGGATGGGGCCAGGGATGGGGATGGGATAGGAACAGGGATGGGATGGGGGTGGGGGATGGGATAGGGAAAGGGACCAAGATGGGGACCGGGATGGGGACAGGGTCAGGGATGAGGACAGGGGTGTGGATGAGACCCGGGAGGGGCTCTGCTCTGCCTCGCTCTCCCCAACCTGCACAGCGCTGTGCAAAGGGAAGGGGCTGATCTCAAAGGCTGGGCAAAGATTTAGGGCTGGATTTAACCTTCAGCATATCCAGGTGGTGCCAGAGCCCAGGTGGGGATCCTCCTTCCCCCAAACCTGCCTGGCCCCTTCTCTGAAGTCCCTGTCATGCCCCAGCCACCTGCGACAGGGAAACACGGGGCTGCAGCTCCGTCCTCCTCCTCCCTGATGGCATGTTGTGCCTGGGCTGTCCCGGATAACCACCCTGGTGCTGATCGCCAGCGCTGCCCGACCCTCCGTGCCAGATAATCTCTGTTTGATAGAATTAATAAGTGCATCAACCTTAAACCTCTTTGCTTGGCAGCTCCTCTCCAGCAGTGGGGAGAGGGGACTCACGTGCTCACGGTCACGTAGGGACAGAGCCATGGAGACAAGGGGCTGGGGAGGCTGCAGCAGCTCCCCCACCTCCCCCCCCTCAGCAGCTCCCCCCCCGTCCTCTTTTTGCCCCCATCTGGGTTTTTGGGGGTTCTCCAGGGCGCCCAAAGCTCTGCATAAGCGGAGGAGCCGCCGCGCCAGATCCCCACAGATCCCGATTAAGCACTTTGCTGGGTAAAATCCATGTGGGTGGCCACGTGGCCCTACCCCACATGC
>NW_015091141.1:2353270-2359785 GCF_001431845.1 Calidris pugnax
AGGGACAGAGCCATGGAGACAAGGGGCTGGGGAGGCTGCAGCAGCTCCCCCACCTCCCCCCCCTCAGCAGCTCCCCCCCCGTCCTCTTTTTGCCCCCATCTGGGTTTTTGGGGGTTCTCCAGGGCGCCCAAAGCTCTGCATAAGCGGAGGAGCCGCCGCGCCAGATCCCCACAGATCCTGATTAAGCACTTTGCTGGGTAAAATCCATGTGGGTGGCCACGTGTCCCTACCCCACATGCACATGCACATGCAGCACACACACGTGCACACACATGAAAACCTGGTGCCCTGGGACCATGTCCACAGGGGTTACCAGGATTGGGGCCATGTGGACCCGGCGCAGCTTGGGGCTTGCAAACACCCCTTTGCAAACGCATCCAGCCCAGCCCAGCATTAATTTCCCCATTTTATTTTCCCTCCCCAGGAAAAAGGAGAGAGGAGTCATCAGTAAAACTGTCCCCACTAAAATTCGGGTTGGGGGGGGCAAGCAAGCCAAGTCACACCCCCACGGGGATGGGGCATTGCAGGGGTCACCCACGGGCTGCTATTTATTGCTGTGGAAAGGGGTACGGCGGGGAGGGATGCTCACGGGGGGTGTCGGCGAGGGTGATGGAGCACAGTGCAGGACAGGAGGAGCTCAAACCCACCGGCACCACCCATTAAGTGTCGCATCCCAGGCAGCTCCGTCGGGCTCCCTCTGCAGCTCCAGGATTACAGCGGTGCCGCTAAAATCCCATCTTTATCTCAGTAGTGCCCAGCCAATGACTTGGAGGCTGACGCGCAGAGCCTTCCTCCGTGGGGATCAGAGATGATAAAGCTCTCCTGGTCCAGCTCGCCGTGGAGCACAAGGTCCCAGCAATCGGGCTCGGCTGCTCCAAGGATGACGTCTGAGCACGCGATGGCCGGGATGGACAGCGAAGCCTTCCCCCAGGTAAGGGGATTTGCTCTGTGGATTTGGGTTGGGTTTGTTTTTGTTTTTTTTTTTCTCCTTGCACCTGGCTGAGGAGCTGCGATGGGCTCCGGTGCGAAGGGATGCGAGGCCAATTCCGCTCGTGGAAAGGGGAGTCGCTGCGGGTCGCAGGGAATCGCAGGACGGATGCCAGCGAAATAATTCATGGAAGGGTGTAGGAGGGCTGTTTCCCAAACCTCTGGCCCCGAGCCAGGTGGGGTGATGTTGAAGCAAAGTCGGATGTAATATTCGGGGTGTTTTTCTGCCCGGCAGGGTGAATTGAAGGAAAAATATGTGAGTGGGGGCTTTGAGACATGGTCCTCACTGCGGGGGTGAGATGTGAGATGCTGCTGTGGGTGAGCACGGGTGCAGAGGAGAGCCCGGCTCTGCTCTTGCATCCCAGGAAGAGACAGCCAGGCTCTGGGCCAGGGTTAGGGATTGCTTTTCTCACCCCAGAAGCAGCAGCGTTTCCCTGGCAGGATGCTGAGCGTCTGTGCTCGGTGTGGGACTGCCCAGCAGTTTCTCCCCCATTTGGGAAGTTTCCCTGGAAAAGCAGCTTTTCTGCTGTGCCTGGGCAGCTGTTCACCCTTTCTAAACCACCTTCCCTGGAAAGCGCAATAAAAAAAAAAAAAAGCTATTTTTCATTTCCAACCTCTCCTCATTTCACCCAAGCAGCAGGAAGGGCCGGGAGAGCGGGAGCCCCTCAGCTGCAGCATGGGGTCCCCCACCCCGATGTGCTCCAGGTTTTAAGAGGCTGCCCAGCTCCTCACCCCCTCACCAGCTCTGCCACCATCTCACCGAAACACCGAGGATGGGTTGGGAGGTGCATCCGTCTGCACCGGCTCTGCCGTGGTGACGTGGATGTTGGTCAGGGCTAAAGGGTGGGATCCTGCTGTAGCTGTGCACCCACATCTTCCTCAACACCGAGTTTCGGATTATTTCCTGCAATCAGGAGGCGAGGGGTGAGGGCACAAGTTGGAACATAAGAGGTTCCACTCAAATATGAGGAAAAACTTCTTCACAGTGAGGGTGACAGAGCCCTGGAAGAGGCTGCCCAGGGAGGGTGTGGAGTCCCCTTCTCTGGAGATCTTCAAGACCCTCCTGGATGCTCCTGAGTAACATGCTCTGACAAGCTCTGGGTGGTCCTGCTTTAGCAGGGGAGTTGGACTAGATGATCTCTATGGTCCCTTCCAACTCTAAAAATTCAGTGAAATTCAGTGAAATCATTGGTGCTGAGTGGGAAGGATTTTCCAGGGATTGGCACAGGGGGAGGCTCCAAGGGTGGTTCCATTTGGGATTTGACCCCAGCTCAGTCCCTGGGCTTCCCCCAAGGCTGCAGTTTACTGCTTCACCTCAGCAGCCCATCCCTCTGGCATCCTGGCAGAGCTGGAGACTTCCCACGTGCCCCCAGCTTCTGCCGGCCGGGGCTCGAGGACTGACCCTGCACTGAGCTGGATGAGGCCACGGCACAGGGGCGTTTCAGGGGTCCTGGGCAATGGTGGGGTTACCCCACTGCCAGCAAGCCCCGGGGTGGGACCCCTGAGACCCAGCTCTGGGAGCCTGGTGTGGCAGGGGAAAACGCAGGGGACCTTTAGATCATCCAAACTCTTTGGATCAGGAATAGGGATGGCACCTGCACACTTAACATGGGCTGCGAATCCCCTGGGCTTGCTCGCACCCGGAGCTCAGGGGTTCCATGGAGGAGGAGGGGCAAAAGCCCCTGGCACTGAGCAACCCCTGCCTGCTGCTGCCCGCTCTCTCCGCAGCCTGCCTGCTGCCGCCTGCCCCGCTCATGCCCCAGCCCCGGTTCGGTGGCACTGGGGACGTGCGCTTGCCCCACGCCGTGGGGACACGGTGGTGACCTAGAGCCTGGGAAAGTGCCTGGGGGAGGCTGGAGAAACCTCCTCTTTCCGCTGCGATTGAGAAAGTACCGCACGCGGGAGTTATTCATCACGGGGCAGCATGAGTCAAGATCCTGTGTCCTGGCCAGGACTTTTGACCTCAGAGGTGTGCCAGGTTTGCCCCGTGCCCGGCACAGCCCTTACCAGCCTCGGCGCTGCCTTTGGGATGCCAGATGGTCCCCAGCTTTTCCTCAGTTTGGCCATGTCAGTTTTTGCGGACACTATCCTTTCCACCAGGGCTTCTGCCAGCTCTGACATCCCCTCTGGGGCTTGGGGACCTTGGTGGGACTTTGAGGATGGTGCTGCTCATGGAACTGCAGGGGGCTCAGATGCCTCCTCTCCCTGTTGTTTGGTGGGGCTGAAGCCAGAGCACCCCAGGCTGGTCCCATGGGAGATCTGATGTCCTCTCAGATCAGGAGACATTTGATGGAGCTGACAGGCTCCTTGGCAGCTGGACAAGTCAAGGGCTTGGGGCTGGTACTGCCACGAGGGAGGTCAGGGCAGGCAGCAGAAAGCAAACGTCAGCCTCATGTTGCAGTAACTGGTAGGAGACAGAGGCACTGGCCACGGCAGAAGATTGGTGTGGAGGGGACAATCTGGATTTGTTAGTGCAAAAGTCCTCCTGGGTAGGGGAGGCTGTGTGGGGATGGAGATGCTCCCAGGGCTGAAGATGACCATCACCCACAAGCGGGTGGGTGACCACCACCAGCAGAGGATGGCCATAACTAGTGGAGGATGGCCATCACCAGAGGTGGGTGGCCATCACCCATGGATGATGACCATCATCACCACTGGTCCTGTCTCAGCAGAGGTCCAGTGACCTCCACATATCACACATTCACACCTGCCACTGGGTGCCACTTCCCAGCCAAACCCTATCTAGTTTCCTCCTGTCCTGGCTGGTGGCCCCGTGGCTTTGATTGGAGCAAAGGGGTTTGAGGAGAGCAAGGCAAGAGCCAGAGCAGAGTCCCAGGAACACGTGAGGAAGCTAAAATTAGGTGGCTACATCTAATCTAATTTAATCTCCCCTTTTCCATCTGTATAATGGAGATTAGCCTGGTTGTGAGGGTGGGAAAGCTGGGCTGCAGAAGCTCAGGATGGTCCAGCCTGGGAGCACCCAGTTTCCTGGTCACTGCCTGACTGGGAGGGAATCCCTCCAGCCATTTTGGAGAGGGATGGCTGCTTGGGGCAGGATGGCCTTGGGATGCAGCCAGATGTTTTAGGATGGGTGGGTTGGAGGTCTGTGCTGTGACCACTCGCAGAGGAGCGGTGGTGGGATGGAGGGATTCCCCCCCAGCCCCCCCCAGCCCAAACAGGGCACAGTCCTCCCCTCTCCTTCCACCTTGGTGGAGCGGTTTGGGATGGGCGAACCTCATCTCTTGCTGCAGAGCTGGGGAAAAGCTGTTTCACTGAGCTCAGCCCCAAGGTCACGCACTCCATCCCATGGCTGCCCAAGGCAGAATACCTCTCAGACTGGTTTTCTATTCCCAGCCCCGTGCGAGGGCTGGGTCCGGCCAAGTTCAAGGTTTCCGGTGCGTTGGGTGACCAGGTAAAGTAAATAAATGGTCACCGGTGTCATTCTTCTGCCGATGGGTTCATTTGGGATGTGTGTGTGTGTGTGTGTGTGTGTGTCAAATGAAATGTTGTTGGAAACTATGTAGAGCACCGATGCAGCATGAATCACGGGGCAGGTGATCTGAGATGAATTAATGCCTCTCCTGGAGCAGCTCCAGCTCGGGGATCATCCCGGCTGCTCCGTGCCGTACAGCGGCCTGGAAAAATCCACTCTGGTTCCCAGTTCCTCTATCCCCATCCCGAGCCATGCCTCAGTTTCCCCAGTATAAAAGTATTGCCCTTGTCAGGTTTGCAGCACTCTCTCGGGGGCGTCCGGGCTCCGGGGGAGTTTTCCCCGTGCCCTGGCTCGGCTGGACCCGCTTGCACCCAGAGCCGGTCCCAGGACTCCGGGATGCTCCGTCCCTCCCCCGACCGCTGGGCACGGCCCTTCCTTTCAAGCTCCGACGTTGTCATTACCCCAGTCATTGGTCTTTAAAGAATCGCATTAGAGAAATTAGAGCCGGTTGTAAATTCAGCCCCTGCAATCAGCCCGTTTCCTTGTGCTGAGGAACGCAGCATCAAATGCCGATAGATTATTACAAGCCCATACACAGCTGGGGAGCAGCTGGGAGGGACGGCTTGAAAAGATTTAGATTTTGAGGGTTATTACGTGAAGGGGATTATGAAACGTGTCAGAAAAACTCATTTAAAATTAAAAAAAAAAATCTCTTTAAAAGCAAACACTAATTAGAGGAATGCATGGACAGGAAACCTGCTCCTCCTGACTTTTCTTGGCCAGGGTGTCATCCGGCAAATAAATTGGGTGTTGGGGAATAGGCCTCCCTGAATAAACTGATTTTTGCAGAGGTGAACTGAGCTCCCGAGCGGGACAGAAGGACAGACCCCTCGTTTTGCACATACAGTCATTTCCTTCATCCAGCCGGGCAGGCAGCAGATGGGGAAGGTGGACAGATGAGCTCGGGTATTTTTAGGTTAAATGCTGCTTTAATTTCATCTTAACCGCTGAGAATTTATATATTTAGCAAAAAAAAAAACCCAAAAAACAACCTTCTGGATGAAAGGGTGAATTGTAATAGAAGCACACCGAAAAAGATTAAGAAGCATCAGCTGTCAATATAGGGCTTTAACTGAAACCCTGGCCAAGCTCAGGAGGGATGGGCAGGGTCCGGGAGGACTGGATTACCCAGGAAAATGAGTCTGGCAGCGGGGCTGTCCCAGCTCCATTTCTCTGGCTCCTCTATTTCGGTTGCTTCTCCCCCTTCTCTCTTTGAAATGGAGTTTCAACCCCTTGGAAAAAAAAAAAAAAAAAAGAAAAGAAAAGAAAAAAAAAAAGATGTAAATGACCACTTAGGAAGAAATATTACAAGGCAAAGCTGTGAAGGGTTTGAGCTGCTCAGAACTGGTTGGGAAAGGGCGGCAGGGAGCAGGCAGACGGGTTGGGTAACTCCTGCCCCAGGGCTGCTGAGACCGGCTCTTCTGGGAGCCAGGATCTGGGCAGCCGGAGCCGTTCCGGAGGGCCAGGAGGGCGTAGGACGTGCCCCGGCCCTCGTAGGGCTCCTTGTGACACCCGGCTGCGGGGCTCTGCGGGGCTGCAGCCCTTCCCTTCCCGGCCTGGAGCCTGGAGAAGACACGGTGGGATGGCGGAAGGAGGGATGGCGGAGGCAGATCCGTGGGATAAGGTGGGGAGAGGCTTCCCGAATGTTCGGGGTGCATCAAGCACCCCCCCACACCCCCCCATCACCAGCCTTCCCCCGTGCACGGGGAGCGGCGCACACGCTTGGAGGATGGAGGAACCGCCAGGGGCTGGGGGTTGATGGATACACACTGACGGGTGCACATGGACGCGCACGTTAAGGCACATGTGATGGCACGGACACGGGGTGCAGGGTGCGTGCACACCCGGGCAGCTGCAGGAGCACAGCGAGGCACACGCAGGCACCAGTGAACACTGCGGGGGGGTGTGTGTGTGTGTGTGTGCACAGACACACGCCGACGCACCAACGCCAGGCCGTGTGTGCACACACCGCACATCTCCACACATCTCCAGTGTGTGTGCACATATCCACACCCTCCAGTACATCCTCGATGCA
>NW_015091141.1:2362142-2364088 GCF_001431845.1 Calidris pugnax
TCGGGGGAAAAAAGGCAAGATAACCTCCAGTCCCAACAATCCAGACAGTACACACAACCCAATGCTGAAATAAACCTTCTCAGTTGCAGGGAAAAAAAAATAATAATCCATCTAGATCAAATCCATCTAGATCAAAACTAGAAAACATTAGAAATGGCCAGTTTTATCAGCCTCCTCCTGAGCTACCAGGAGGGCACGGTGCCAGGCGTCCCCTGCCCCTGCTGTGACAGCCCCCCTGCAGCACCCAAAGTGAGAGGTGGCCGAGCACAGGGGGTGGGTGTGTGTGTGTGTGTGTGTGTGTGTGGCTCCGCCCCCCTCCCCAGCCGCCCTGGCGGGAGCCGCTCGGGCCCCCCGCGCAAACACGTGTCGCCGCCGCTTCCTCCCGCCGGCATCCGCGGGCGCGGAGCATCCCCCGGAGCCCCTCGGCGGGACGCCCCCCCGCAGGTCCCCGCCAGGAGCGGGACCCTGGCTCCGGCCGTGCCCTCCCCCTCGGCCCGCAGCGGGGTGGGGGGCACCGGGGGGCGCCGGGGGCGAGTTGCTCCGAGCTCGGAGGGAAGTGCAGCCCCTGGGGCTCCCCTGGGGATCCCCCCCCTTCCCCCGCACCGCCCGCCGTGGAAAACAGGTTCTTGCCTCCCCTCTGCCTTAATTTACGGGTCCTGAACGATCCAGAGCCTGTTCCTGGACCGCAAGTGGAAGTGGAAGCGTCCTGTTGGGATGCACGGAGCATTTGTCACCACGAATTCCTGAGTTGAGGCACTTGAAAAATGCAAGTGTTTCTGCTCCCCGATGGCTGGCGGAGAGCAGCCCGCCTTTGTTTGGGCAGGACAGGGCTCAGGCTCCAACCAGCAAGTATTAAATAAATGATTCCTGGAAAAAGAACTGCTGGCTGGGAGGCTGCGCGTGAAGGCTCATGCTCTGCCCCCAGCTTTTGGGGCATCTAAGGATATATCAGAGAGGGGCTCGGCTCCCAGTCCCGAGGTTGTTCCTATTACTGGTATTACAGAACCTGGGGTGGGGGGGGTGTCGAGATTTGCAAATGCCCCCCTTAAAAAAAAAAGTAAAAAAAAATAAATACAAAATGCATTGGTGGCAGAGAGCCCCGGCTCGCTCCATCGGCCGACGCTGGGGACGCCGATGGAGAAACCAAACTCGCCACGTTGGCCCTTCGCCTGCAGTAAATAGGAAGTAAAACGAGAGAGAGAACATTAAAAAAAAAAAAAAAAAAAAAAAAAAAAATAAAAAAAAAAAAAAAAAAAAAAAGCTGAAGCAAAGTGTATAGAAATAACTTCCCGATGCAAAGCCATCTGTAAGGAAATACGGGCTCAGCTTCTCCCTCCGCTCGCGAGTGGCCCCGGGTTGTGCAACAGCCAAATAAATCCACGGGAAGGGGTTGTGTAACCCGACGGCAGAAATAGGCCAGCGGCCCCACTCCTGCCTCTCAGGCTCTGGGGCAGCTCCGAGTTCCTTATCGGGAGCTGGAAATAATGGGGAGGAAAGGTTTTGGTTTAAGGTATTCAGCTTTGTTACCCGTTGGGAAAAGGGTGTGCAAAGCCTCGGGAACCAGCTTTGTTTCCCCTTCTTCCCCCCTCCTCCCCCGCCCTTCCCCGGCTCCCAAACCCAAAGAAAATGGGTTGCTGAGATGTGGGGTGGGGGGGGGGGAATATCCATAGGGCAGGGTCTGGGCTGTGTGGGAGATGGCTCTGCTCTCCTGGCCCCAAACAGCCACCTCCACAACTGGATTTCTCTGGGATATTTTTAAACAAACGGCTGTGAATCTTCCCGGTAAAGGAAAGCCCCCACGAGAGCACGGAGCTGGGATTCACTGCAGGGGAAGGGGGGGAAGCACCTGGGTTTCTGAGCTGGGTGCTTCCACCGTGGATGCAAAAATTATTCCTGGTTTATAAATCTTCCCAGGCAGGGGGGGGGGGGGGGGCCCCCCGCCCGGG
>NW_015091141.1:2373867-2416004 GCF_001431845.1 Calidris pugnax
GGGGGGGGGGGGGGGGGGAATATCCAGGAGCCATAGGGCAGGGTCTGGGCTGTGTGGGAGATGGCTCTGCTCTCCTGGCCCCAAACAGCCACCTCCACAACTGGATTTCTCTGGGATATTTTTAAACAAACGGCTGTGAATCTTCCCGGTAAAGGAAAGCCCCCACGAGAGCACGGAGCTGGGATTCACTGCAGGGGAAGGGGGGGAAGCACCTGGGTTTCTGAGCTGGGTGCTTCCACCGTGGATGCAAAAATTATTCCTGGTTTATAAATCTTCCCAGGCAGGGGGGGACAGGGAGATGTACAGGCTGAAATTCTTGGAAAGCTGTGATTATTATTAATTATTTTTTTTATCAAACCCAGAGGGTTTTCCTGGAATTTGAGACTCTATTTGGGAAAAGGTTTTAGGGCAGTAGCCTGGGCGTGCTCGAGTTGTGCGTCTTTTTGCTTTGGATCAGGGAGAAAAGGAGCTCGGCCGTGGGAAGAAAGTGCTCTTTCCAGCAGCTGTGGTTTGTGTCCGTGTCAGGGCCTTGAAAATAGCCCCCAAAATAGGATTTTTCTTCCCATTCTTGACAGAGAATGGCTATACCTGCTCTGCTGCCCACCTCGGGGGTTGTCTCATATGCCCCCAAATTTCTCCTGCCCTTGGCTTGCCCAGCTGGGAAGTGGGTTGCCATACTGACTTATCTAACCCCCAAGGGATTGGGCAAACTTTAATTAACCTCAGCGGTGTCCTTTGAGAACCCGGCTTGAAAGTTTGCTGCACATGAACCACGTTCCCTTCGGATGTGCCAGCTCACCCTGGGCTTCCTGGTCCCTCAGCCTCATCATGCGACAGGAGGCAAATGAGCTCAATAACTGGGCTGGTTGTTCTTCATCCCCACTGCTTCTTTGAAAGAAAGAGAAACTGGTGATTGAGTTAGTTTTCCCATATTTGCAGCCGTTCCCAGGCAGGAGCAGGATTTCCTATGGGTTTTTTTTTATTTTCCCTTTGTTGAGGGATTAGGTTTATCTCGCCGATTCCTCCCCGGCTGCCTCTCGCAGGCTCCTCTGTGGCTGTGGGAGGGACACCTGATTGCAAATTCCTGGAAACCAACTTAACAACTTCTCTTAAACCCGCCAAGGTCAGCGGGAGGAAGGCCCTTCCCACCATGGGCACCTCTGGGGGAGGCACCATGCATCTCCCCGCTCCTCGCTGGCTCCTCTGAGCTGCCACGGGTGCTGCCTCAGTTTCCCCAACCGTGGTGGGGAGGCTGCCAGCATCTGAGGGGGAAGGTCTTGGTGCCAGCGAGGCTTCCTGATCCAGCAGCATCCGAGGGGGATGCTGCCCCTTCTAACTGCCCCAGAGACCTTTAAAATGGGAGAGAAAGAGGGTGTGTGGGCAGGGAGGCGGCTCAAAGATCGTCTGGGGCTGCTCAGGGCCAGTGGGAGCCGGGAGCAGTTTAACATCTCCGGTTCCTGAGCTGGAAACCAGAATGTTTTCCTGGTTAAACTGGGTTTTTTGTGGGGCTGCAGGGTCACCCGAGGACAGGTCCCCGGCCTCCGCTGATGCTCCGCAGTGTGATTTCTTCGCCATTGGAGCCAGGCTCCACCTCCGGCATGGGGTTCAGCTGCCGTCCCGGGGGGGGGCGAGGATGGGGAGGAACCGGCGGAGCAGGAAACCATCTGACTCACTCGGGGTTCAAGATGACTCCGGGCGTGTGTCATCAGAGGCTTGGCTGTGGCGGGGAAGGCACGTGGGGTTTAATTCGGCGCGGAGCCCTCAATAGCAGCCAAGGACGTGGGTGCTACCGGGGTCAGGACGGGAGGAGGGTGGGTGCAGCATCAGTCCTGTGTCACCCAAGGCGGGGAGGTCGGGGAAGGGGACGAGCCGGTTCCCCGCGCTGAGTCAGCCCAGGCTGGGTAACGGCACGGTGACACGGGGCCGGGAAATGCTGGGTTTGGGTCCGCGGGGCTGAGGACGTGGCACAAGGTCTGTCCCCTGCTGCGGTGCCCATCCCCGATCTGACAATAAAAGTTGCAAAGTTCTTGTCTGCTTATGGTCCCAAGCCAGGAAACAATCCACTCTCCCTGCTGGATGCTTTCCCGGATTCACCCTGCGACCTCGGTGAACTGTTGTCACTCCCTTTGCCTCAGTTTCCCTGAATCTGTGGTGTCTCAACGCACACCCAGGCAGGAGGGGGGGCGGGGGAGCCGGTTACTGGCTTGTACTGGTAGCTGCTGGGTGCTCACACAGCATCACCCGCTGAAAGAAACAGGGAGAGAGTAGGTATTCTGAAAAATTTCAGTGATTTTTTCAAAAAGTGGCGTGTTTTAAGTAAAAACCTGGGGTAGGGAGGGAAGCAATTTAAAGAAAAAATGATTTCAGGCAGAGATTACCCTGGAGAGAGGGTTGACTGTGCACACTGGGGGGTAAGGAGTACTCAAGCCTTCCCCAAACTTGAACCTCTCTCTGTTGTTCTCGTACACAAATATTTGGCTTTCTGTTGCCAAAAAGGAAAAGAATCCAGCCCAGAACCCAGCCAGTCTCTCTCAGTGTTGCGCTTTTTCCCCAAATGCTGCTGAAATCACACACATCCAGCTGAAAACTACAGCGGGGAGATACCGGAGGACTAGAAACATTTATTCCCAGCCCGGTTCTCATGACTTTGGAAAGAGACTCAGAACGAAACTAAGACTGAAGAGGCTTCCCTTTCCCAGGGCCTGGGATCATTTTTGGGGAAGATGTGGCCAAGACCTTTTTGAACCAGAATTACCAGCCCCGAGTCCTTCCCCTTCCCCTTCCCCGCCGCCGTTTCTGGGCAGGAAGCAGTTGCGCTTTGCCGGAAGCCCCTGTCACGCTGCCATTTCCATCACCCACAGCAACCCTGCCCCGGGTCCCCGGGGGGGGAAGAGGGTCCCCACCACCTCTGTGAGGGGAACAGCATCCTTCATCCTCCAGCCTTTGGACTGCTCGAGCTGGACCACCCCCTCTGCATCCTTCCACCAAGGGGGGACAGTGGCAAAGGACAGATCTCTCAGGGAGGGTTTTTCCACTCCTGCAAGGAGCTGCTTTGATGGGACCATCTTGCAAATTTATAAGCCAAGGAGTTCTTTTTTTTTTTTTTTTTTTTCTCCTTATAAGAAGACTTAATTCCGAGTCCTTCCCCTTCCCCTTCCCCGCCGCCGTTTCTGGGCAGGAAGCAGTTGCGCTTTGCCGGAAGCCCCTGTCACGCTGCCATTTCCATCACCCACAGCAACCCTGCCCCGGGTCCCCGGGGGGGGAAGAGGGTCCCCACCACCTCTGTGAGGGGAACAGCATCCTTCATCCTCCAGCCTTTGGACTGCTCGAGCTGGACCACCCCCTCTGCATCCTTCCACCAAGGGGGGACAGTGGCAAAGGACAGATCTCTCAGGGAGGGTTTTTCCACTCCTGCAAGGAGCTGCTTTGATGGGACCATCTTGCAAATTTATAAGCCAAGGAGTTCTTTTTTTTTTTTTTCTTTTTCTCCATCATAGCAGCATTGAATTGGAATGAAGTTATTCTCAAGCTAATATATTTGCAGCACTTTTCCCTTGGGGTCTAGCCCCGGTGGGAGGGTTAAGAGAGGGCTTCAGGCAGAAGAGCATCATCCGGCTGTGGTGCTGGTGCTCTAGCTGTGCCTTGTTGTCATCATTGCAGAGGCAAATCTGGCTTTTGGGGTATTTTGGGGTCCTTGAAGCTCGGCTCAGCACGGCACAGCTTACCCAGTTTCCAGCTGGCAGAAAAAATTAGGCAACTTGAGGTTTCTTCAGCCTTGGGGTAGATGGACCTTGCCCAACGGTGGCCTTGAAGCTGGGTGCTTCCCCAGCACCCGGCGTAGAAATTAGCTGAACCTTTGGGAACAGCCCTGAGCTAAGAGATGGGGATTTTCTCAGATTTACTTCAAAAAACTCTTAACAATCT
Organism: Calidris pugnax; assembly: GCF_001431845.1. Classification (NCBI taxonomy): domain Eukaryota; kingdom Metazoa; phylum Chordata; class Aves; order Charadriiformes; family Scolopacidae; genus Calidris; species Calidris pugnax. The sequence goes on from NW_015091141.1 coordinate 2,377,792, forward strand.
GGTTCTTCAACAAAATGTCCTGCCCTGCATGCAACTGTCCTCAGCTACGAGCACACCCAGCACTTCTCAGCTTAGATCTGTTCCTCCTCCATTCAGCTTAGATTTCCTCAAGGAAACACTATTATTTATGATGGAAGCTTTCCAGGAATTAAATTGCCTCATTCTGGATACTAACCCAGTGACTTTATTTATTTGGAATTGGCAATCATCTCAAAAAAGGTTAAACAACCAAGAAGTGAAAGATACTCATGCTTCGGCACTGTAGACTAAATTCCCCTGTCTTATCAGATCTTTGCTATGATTCAAGGTGCACTTGGGTGCAGGTGGGGAGGAATTGGAGTAACGAACCAGGCCATGGGGCTGGGGAGCCTTGGGCATGAAGGCCCCATGTCTCTCCCTTGGTGGGGCTCAGGTGCTTGGGAAGGAGCTCAGGTGCTGCTCCCCTGGAGCCGTTCTGCAGGACACCCTGACCTGCCTTAGCTGCCAAGTGGGACGACGTCTACGTCCGTCGGAGAAGATGATCCAGGTTTTAAAGGGCTTTGGAGATTAGAAGAAGGTCACCCTGTTTCTCACGCTGCTGATTATTCCTGGTACAGTGGAGCCTGGAGGACATGGGGAACGTGCTGAACGGTGCCTGTCCTGGAGAAAGGAGGTAAAACCTCCATGTCATTGCCCCACGCTGGGATTGTGGAGGCTGCTGGGTTGTGCATGCAACATCTTTACAGCCCCATGCCTTGGGCGGGAATGGAGGAGCAAACAGCAATGGCTTCTGCTGCATCTGAGCTTCCAAAGCACCCAGCTTCTCTGGGATGAGATCTTCACCTCCTTACTCTAGGAAGAAAAGGAAGGGAAGTCAGGATGGTGGACAGGAGAGAAACACCAGCAGCATGGGGTTTGTGCAAGGGTGAAGCTCTGCCACCCTGCTGTGGTACCCCACTGCTGGGACGGGGACACCGCCTTGGGACCCCATCCCCACTCCTGATGGTCTCACCAGACCCCCTGACCACCGTAGGCTGCCAAAGAAGTCCAGTGAAGGAAGGTCTTGGGGGTGAGAGGCAGTGGGGAGGCAGAACACGCAGTATCAGCTGGGTTTGTCTCCAATTGTCACTGACACCCCAGGTCAGATGTGCTGGAGAGGTGACAGAGTCTGGCTGAGATCCTCCCCATGCCAAGGGACGGGTCGGTGGCTCCTGAGGAGTTTGTGAAAGGCCCCTGCGAGCTGTGATAAGGCTATCTCTCTGACTGATAGACAAGAAATGGGGTTGGCAAGTCTGTTCTGGGTTGATGGCATTGACCGATAATGTCAGGGCAGCTACACAGGAGATTTCCTACCCTGGAGCTGGGGTGGAGGTGGGTTCTGGACCTGGGGCCCCTCTCAAAGCTGGAAGAGGAGGGAGAGGGTGGAGGTGAGCTGGGGCAGAGGCCACTTTCCCTGGGCCTGTAACCGGAGCCTCGGTACATGGGTGGCAATTTTCAGCAAGCAAAAGCAAATAGGAAGGGAAGGAGGAGAGTGTTTGATTTCCTGCTACTGGGGTGGATAAGGAGGGGCTGGCAAACAGCGGCACCGGGAAACCTCCACGTTTCCTTATCCTTGTCCTTTCCCCACACCTGCCTGGTCTCCCAACTGGTGGGCGCTCGCTCTCTGCTCCTGACTAACGGGGAGGAGCTGAAAGCACCAGAGAGAAATCGGGAGGAGAATTTACCCATCACACCAGCGAGGATGCTGCTCCCCAGGGAATGAAGCATCACTCCTGGAGTGTGCTGGGCTGGGCTTCCCTCCACCCCCACCATGGTGCTGCGGCAATGGAGCAACTGGGGACCCAGTAGAGCTGGTGGGGGATAAAGGATACTCTGGAGCATCCCAAGCCTGAAAGGTGGGCAGCCAAAACCACAGCAGAGCTGTTTTGTTGAGCCCAGGGTCTGAGCGGCTGCATCCGTGAGCAGGGTCACGCTGGGGCGGGTGGCTATTACTCGCCCACAAAATGCCCATTTCCTATAGCGTAGCCCTATAAAAGAAAAATCGTGCTTGATTTCTGATGACCTTATGTTACGTGCCTACAGACAGGTGAGCTAACTGGGTGGAGTTTTCCTCTTGACTTCGCAGGGCTTGCAGCTGCCCTTTAATTAATTTTAAGTGAAGTTAATTGAAACAGGGCATAGTTTGGGAGCTGGCAGTCTGTCCACCTCTTCTCTTCCCCTTCCCTGCTCTGGCGAGGCTGTGGAGACATGCACGGTGCTAATGGATGGGTCGGGGAGGAGGTTTTCCCTGCCTTTCCTGGGGAAGACAACATGCTTTGATGTCATTTATAGGAAGAGCTGGGCATCTTCATCGCCTCAGCATGAGGGTATAAAAGATTGCCAGGAGCAAGGGGGGTGGATTTCTTCCCTTTCTGGTCACGGCACCCACTTGTGTCACGCAGCGTTGTTTGCTCAAGGGGGTTGAGTAGCTCTCGGCACCCCTTTGTAGGGGTGATCTCAGCAGCGAAGAAATGAATGGGCAGTGGATTCCTACCGAGCACCCTTCACGTAGGAAGAGGCCCCGGGGGTCAAGGTCAAGGCACGTTGCTGCCACAGCGTAGGAAGGGCTCTGCAGCTGGAAAAACTCGGGCACCGACCTCCTGACTCACAGCCCGGGCAGGGCAGGTTGGAGAGTTTGGGTCCTACTTCTGTTGCAACCTGTTTGGGTGTCCAGAGGTAAAGGAGTAGAGAAGATGCTGTGGAGCATCGGGAGCTCCTCAGGGTTCAGCATTCCCACCTTGGCACCTGTCTGGGCAAGGGGGGCACAGGGTGGCATTTGTGAGATCTTTGGAGAGTGGCTCCCGATGCTCATGAGGAGGTGTGAGAGCGGCGGTGGGCGTTATAGATGTGCCTGGAGATAAGCTGTTGAGGCACCACCAGCAGTGCCATGTCGGCAATGTGCTGGCATGGCCATGTCCTGCCCTTCGGGATGGGTCATGACTTGCTCCTGCTTCTTGCCTCAGCTCCAGCAGACATGGGGGTGACCAAATGTTGTCCTGAATGTGTCACAGGGGTTGTGCCCATGTCCCCAACCCTCTAGCTGACTTTTTGGCTTTATCTCCTCCTTTCAGATCGACAAGTACCTCTACCACATGCGGCTCTCCGAGGAGACCCTCCAGGAGGTGTCCCAGCGTTTTGGGAAGGAGATGGAGAAGGGGCTGGGGGCAGACACCAACCCTACCGCCATGGTGAAGATGCTGCCCACCTTCGTGAGATCCACCCCGGATGGGACAGGTACCATGAGACAGGAGATGCTCCCTGCCACCAAGCAGAGGGACAGCGCGGTGGGGAGGTCTCAGTAGGTGCCAGGAGGCAAGGTTGGGGCCAACCATCCTCATAGTGCTGCCAAAACAGGGATGGATAGCACCCATGGCCACCTTCACTCCTGGTCCTTGGGGCTTCATCCTGCTTCTGCTGAGCAAAGCTTAGTTTGGGGACAGCTCCCATTCTCCGCTCGGTTCCATAGTGGGGGTGGGAACCAGCCCTCGCGTGCTCTTCCTGGCAGGACAGAGACAGTCACGGGTCCGGCTCATCAGGTTTCATTAGACTGAAGCAGGCAGCAGTGCCAGCCGCTCTCTGAATGCCACGAGGGCCACTGGAGGAGAAGGGGGCTCTCCAGACTTGGCTCCTCACAATACAACCTTTCTGGCCGCTTCCTGGGCAGAAGCCGGGCTGCCCGCAGCTCGCTCCCCGCCAGGGACATCCCTGTTTTGGGCTCTGGTTTGCTCCTCTCAACTCCAAAACCTGCTTCCTCCAGCATCCATATGGGAAATTTCCTCGTGCCTCCTCTCCTAGCTCGGTGCTTTGGGAAGGAGCTTTGCCGTGTCCCTGCAGCATCACCCCTTGCCCGCCGATGCTGATGCCACCCAGGACCTGCCAAATCTCTCAGCTCAAAGCCAGTGGAGTGGTGGTGGCTCCTGAAGGGCAGGGAGGGACAGAGAGCCCCGAGCAGCCGGAGCTGCCCCTGGCTCTGCTTCTGGGCTGGCAGCAGCCCTGGGGAAAGACCCCAGGCCAGTCGGTCCCGTTGGCTGGAGCTGGCTCCAGCATCAGCATCTTCATGGGGGTCCTTGCAAAACCTTGGCAGCAGATCTGCTGACAGCCAGCAGGAAAGGTGGATAAAGAGGCAGGGAGCTGCTGGAAAGACCTATCTACCCTTCCCTCCCCATCCCCAGCTGTTTTGGCCCCGCTATATTTTCATACCTGGCTTCTGCAGGTGAGCGGGTCCCAGCAGATACTGTGGGCTGGAGTCTCAAGCGACCTGGCCTCGGCAGGCAGTGACTGGGCAGACTGGAGTTGCGTCTCCTGAGAAGCACGCCGAGCCAGCGCGAGCCTGACAGCGATGGTGTTAAATAAGGTGTACCTGAGAGGTAGCGGTGCTCAAACAGTGACAAAAAAACCCCATTGCTGCTTGTTGTCCACTCTCTCGAGGCAAGGACCAAGGTGATGAGCTGAAGGTTTCCATCACTGGCCAGCTCTGGGTTGGTGTTGGCTGGTAACATCTCGGTGAGATCTGAGGGGAGAAGTCCCTGGGGAGTCACGAGCACCACAGAATGGTTTGGGTTGAAGGGACCTCTAGAGGCCATCTAGTCCACCCCCCCTGCCATGAGCAGGGACATCTTCAACTGGATCAGGCTGCTCTGAGCCCCGTCCAGTCTGACCTGGAATGTTTGTAGGGATGGGGCATCTACCATCTCTTTGGGCAACCTGGGCCAGTGTCTCACCACCCTCGGTGTAAAAAAGTTCTTCCTTATATCTAGTCCTATCTAGTCTGAATCTCTCCTCCTTTAGTTTAAAACCATTACCTCTTCTCCCATTGCTGCAGGCCCTGCTAAAAAGTCTGTCCCCACCTTCCCTTTGAGCCTCTTTAAGTATTGAAGCATCCCTGCACCCAGAGCCTCGTGCTCGCCTCCCCCTTCCCCCCCCCACCTAGTGCACGTACACCCAAAAGCTGGACCTGGCTCCCTGCCCCAGGACAGAGATTTCAATCTATTTAAACATTTGAGAATATTTTTAATTACAGGGATAGCTGGAATGCCGCCCCTGGGCACGGGAATTATTGCAGCCAAAGGTGCTGGGTGCTGGCGGAGCGTGTGTCAGAGCTCCCGAGAGGCAGGAGCAGAGCTGACCTATGTTGGGGAGAAGGTGCAATCCCTCTCCTTGCCCTTACAAGAGCCAGCTTTGGCTTCCTTCGCTGTATCCTCCCCATTCGCAGCTTCTCCGGTGTCCCAGCTAGCATTTCTCACCCAGAGCAGGGGAAAAAAGGGGCACAGCAATATGGAAAATGCCATGCCGAAGGGATGCTGGGGCAGTCATGGGGCTGCAGCTGCCCGGGGACTGGAAAATGGGAGGTTTTTGAGCAAGTCCCAGGGAGCCAAGAGCTGGGATTCCCTGTATGGCTCCGGGTTGTGAGCGGCATCGGTGTCTCTGCTGTTGGGTTTCGGTGGGGGGGACTGGAAGGTCAGTGCCACCGGGTGAGCCGAGGCCACCCGTGGGGCTCGCTGCCAGCTCCCCTGGCTTCTCACTTTGCAACAAGATGGTGTGACAATGGCTCGGGAAGAGGTCAACGTCCAGGCCTGCCTCCTTCCTTCTTCCGCTTTTTATGAAGCTTCTGGGCAAAGTCTGACTTTGGAACGGCACGACATCCCCTTCCCACCCGCTCCCGGTGCCCGCGGCTGCCTCCCACCTGCAAGACAGGTTATTCCTCTGCCCCAGCCAGGCCAGCTCTAACCCAATCCTGCTGCCACACCAGCTTCGGAGGCTCCACACCTTCCTCCTCTGGAGCATCTCTGCCCTTCCTACCCCTCCTTGCTACAGCCTGAGTTGTCTCTGCTTTGGGATTACGCCCCGTCCAACGCGCAGCTCCCAGGGATCCGGGCGGATGAGAGGCGCTTATAGAAATACAAGGTCACATCTGCAGGTTGAAGTCAAAACACAGACACGGCTCCCAACCTCTCCACCCCTCCTCTGCACTCTTGGTGGCTTTGCCATTCTTGAGGCAACATAAAAGGGGTGGAGATTTCTGCTTCTGAAGAAAAAGCAACTTTTCTTGCTTTGTTCGGCTGCAGCACCCACAGAAATGCCCGCTGTGCTGTGCTTGCAGCGAGGCAGTGGGCATCCTACCACAGGCTGATGGGGGAAAACAGATCCCAAATCAGCTTTTTCTTGAAACCCCAGTGACTCTGATCTCCTTGCTTAGTGCAAACATCACCTTCCTCCCTGCTCCTTTCCTGGCGTTTCCAGGTTTTACTGGCATTGCCACGTTTCCTCCTCCGTGCTGGTGCTAACACAAGGATCTTCTGGTGCATCCCCCAGTAAGCCCCAGCAGCTGATATCCATGGCCTGAGGTTTTCAGGAGGATGCTGCAGGACTTTGGTGCTCAAGTTCCTGGAAATTCAAAGGGTGGTTCTAGGCTGGACATCTTGAAGGGTCTTTACAACACCTTTCCCTTGGCTGGTGTTATTCTTGCCGATAACCAGCTGCCTCTGCAGGAAAACCAGCTCGCGTGGCCCATGATCTTGAAGTTTTAAAGAAAAAGCCGTTTTCATGCCCAGAGCCCCCCTCCTGGTGATTTACTGCACTCCCCAGCAAGGAATGGCGAATCTCTGCCAGACTACTCTTGCTGTGGTCACCGTGAGTCGCTCTTTGCTGGACCCAATTCTGTCCAAACCAAGCCACCAGGTTAATCCTGGATTTTTTGGTGCTGCAAACCTGGTATTTCACGCCCCATACATCATAAGCCCCTTTGCTGCTCTCCAGTGCTAAATCGGTGGAGATGCTGATGCAAGCACCAGGGCTTTTCTGTTCCCTCTTCTGCTTGAATCCTCTCAGCTGACTGGAAGGAGCCAGGGTAGGGATGGAAAGGGCGTCCGCAGACAGGGATGGAGTGGGAACCGCTGGGGTGTGCGCCTCCACCTCATCCTGCATCTCCCTGGGGGTCAGAGCCTGGACCTGCTCCAACTGCTTCCTCTTACTCTTTTTTTTTTAATTTTTTTTTTTAGTTTTTATTAAGCCAATTCACTGAGGATTCCTACAAAATGGGATTGTTGTCGGTTGGAAGCCTTGAGATCTGAGGTGGGAGGTGTGGGGTGAGCGACCTCCGAGATGCTGAGGCGTGATCCTGCACATGCTGCTCTGGACCCCTGGCACGGGCTGTATTTCTGGGGATGGCAGAGCTCCTCTGCCCGCTTTGCCCCGTGCTTTCTTCCAGGGAGCACAGGCATTTCTTGAAGCCATGAAACACTCACCCTTAGGTGGTTGGCTGAGAGCAGACAGGCCCTTGAATCAGAGCTCCATGTTTGCCCTTGCTGTTTGGTTTGTGGGCTCAGCACCGAAGCCTCTATCTTATCCTGTACGGAGGGAGCCCTAATCAAAGGGAGGACCCAGAGCAGCCCATCACACAGCCACATTGCTTCAGCCTGGGAATTTTCTAAGGGAGATTTTGCTGCCTTTTTCCTCCTGCAAAGCTGATCCACCCAGGAATCATAGAATGGTTTGGGTTGGAAGGGAACTTAAAGCCCCCCCAGTGCCACCCCCTGCCCTGGGCAGGGACACCTCCCACCAGACCAGGTTGCTCCAAGCCCCCTCCAACCTGGCCTTAAACCCCTCCAGGGATGGGGCAGCCACAGCTTCTCTGGCCAACCTGGGCCAGGCTCTCACCACCCTCACAGCAAAGAAGTTCTTCCCCACATCTCCAGCTCCATCTCCCCTCTTTCAGGGTCAAACCCTTCCCCTTCATCCTACCACTCCTTTCCCTGATCCAGAGTCCCTCCCCAGCTTTCCTGGAGCCCCTTGAGGGACTGGAAGGGACTCCAAGGTCTCCCCGGAGCCTTCTCTTCTTCAGGCTGAACCCCCCAACTCTCTCAGGCCCCCCTCCCAGCAGAGGGGCTCCAGCCCTCCCAGCATCTCCGGGGCCTCCTCTGGCCCCGCTCCAACAGCTCCATGTCCTTGGGATGTTGGTGGCCCCAGAGCTGGAGGCAGCACTGGGGGGTGTCTCCCCAGAGCAGAGCAGAGGGGCAGAATCCGCCCCCCCAGCCCTGCTGGCCACGCTGCTGGGGATGCAGCCCGGGGTGTGGGGGGTTTCTGGGCTCCAGCACATGTTGATGGGTGACGTTGAGCTTCTCATCCACCCACACCCCCAAGTCCTTCTCAGGGCTGCTCTCCAGCCATTCTCTACCCAACCTGTATTTGTGCCTGGGATTGTCCCAACCCACATGCAGGACCTTGCACTTGGCCTTGTCTTGGCACCCCCTGACTGTAGCAGTTGCCACTTGAACCACTTGTACATCTCCTGTGGCTGTAGAGCAGCTTGTAAGGGGGATTTTTGATTTAATAATAGTTAGGTCCTGCTGCTGCTTTGTGGTGAAGGTCTTTGGCCTTTTTCTTGGGATGATGTCTGTTCCTCCACATTATCTCCCAGGAGCTGAGCAACCCGTGACCCTCTTGGCTTCAGCATCCTTACCTCTGGTGTATTTATCAGTCCCCTGTGGTGGTTTTTATGCTCTGCTAAGCGAGCAGAACGGCATCTGTGCCGGCAGCAAGGGAAGCAGGAGTATGGTGTGACCCCTGTTTGGGCCAGAACATGATGCCAGTGGTGCCCAGGCATCGCGTCCAAAGCTAAATCCCCACAGTGGGGCTTACTGGTGACACCAGGACAGCGAGGAGCTTCGCTGAGGGTTTTCCTGGTGCATTTTTCAGCATCTGTGTGAAGAGACATGGCCGAGGCATGCCCTGTGGCTGGCAGACAGGCTGGGAAACGAGCTGCCAAACTGGTTTAAACCTCATCCCTGCAAAGGGTCAACGCGGGTGTGAGGCGAGGAGGAATGAACACCCGGAGTCTGACTGTCCCAGCACACGAGCTCCGGCACTCCAGCGCTCCGCCGGCTCCCGTGCTGTTCTCCAGCCCAGCGAGCGTTGAATTGGATGTCTTTTGGCCACGCTGCCTTGCTCAGAGCTCAGAGCCATGCCGAGGGTGTCATTCATAGAAGAATGAGTTGCAAAGCTTTGATGGGGTCCAGGTTTGGGCTGCTCCGTGGTTCTGGGTTAATGGTTGGTCTCGGGGTGTTACCTTAACCCCCAGGACTGCAGCCAGGGCAGCGTAGCCTGCGATGGTATGGCTTGGCATGGGCTGATTCTACCAAGAGCTGGGACCCCATCTACTCTGCATCACCCAGTGCATCTGGGGTGATGCGCTGACCCCCCTGGAGTGATGCACTCACCCTCCCCAGTGGTCCCCCCATTCTCCATCCCGAGCAGCAAGGCTGTTGGACCCTGCTGAAGACCTCCAAGCCCCTCTCTTATTCCTCATCTTATTTCCTCAGAGCACAAGGGCTGCTTTTAATAGACCTTTTTAGCAGCGGAGGGACTTTATAAAGCTGCTCTCAGCCCAGGCTCCGAGTCTGTCACCATCTGCAGTTCCCTTGCCCCGAGTCCTCGGAGGGTCAGCCCCAGAAAAGACGCCAAGACAGATGGACGCCCTGCAGGCTTGGACAGCGAGCTGCCTTTTCAGCTGGAGTCACTGGAGATGCTGGCTGGCCTGGTGTCATTTGAATACTAATAAACCACACTTTTTGTTTCAACTGTAGCCCCTTTGTAAGAGCCTCAGCCGGGCACAATGCGGCCCCCGGGCGCTGTAATCTGCCCAGGGGAGCCAGCACAGCACATTTAATGTATTCAGAAATCAAACAGTGCTGATAGAGGGCTTTCCCCCATCCCTCTCCCCACACCACTAGGTATTTAAAACAGCCAGCTTGGCACTTTTCCCACATCCCAGGTCTTATTTGGTCTGAAATTCAGCCTTGGTGCCTGCTACAATAAAAAGAAACAGGAGGTGAAACCCGCTGGGCTGAGCCCTTGGGCCTTGGAGGCAGCAGGACATGGGGCTCCTCTCGGCCAGTTCTCTGCGTCCCACGTCTGGCCGGGAAAGGCAGCAATGAAACCCCAAGGGCTTTTGGATTTCTTTTTCCTCCCTGGTTTCCTGCTTACACCTTTCCATCTTGCCTTCAGCGAGAAGCCACATGCCAGGAGCGTGCAGGATTCCTGGGGCAGGGCAGGGGTGGTTGTCCTGCACTGCAACAGCCAACAGGTTTTTATCAAATAGCAAATGTTTAGCCAAACTCTAGTGTTTCACCACCTTGTTTCAACAGGCTTTAACAGCCTGGGCTGGAGATTTAGGTGCTTTTGTGAGCATCCTGCATCAGTAGGGTCAGGAGTGGCTCTGCTGCCTTCTTCCTCATGGAGCCTGAGGCTGGAGCTCCTCTTCCCTGGGAGCGCTGTTGGTTTGAGCACAGGCTTGTCTAGATGGGGCCAGCAGGACGTGTCCTCCTGCCACCAGTGCTCCCAGCTCAGCCAGTGCCTCTGCACACCCTGCCCAGTGCATCAGGATACATCTCAAAGATGTTGCTTTGATCCCCCATCAGCTACGGGGGTGCTGGAGGTGCAGAGGAGGGGCAGGAAATACAGGTACAGCTCTGATAAATTACAAAAAAAACCCCAAAACCAATAATAATAAATAAAACAATGAAAAAATATTTAAAAATAATGCCTTACCCTCATAGTTTGAGGTGGCTGGTTACTTCCTTGCCTGCTCCGGGGCTGTCTGGCACAGGAACAGATGCTGCCAAAAATGGGCTGCTGAATTAATGCTTGTTCTTGTCTCTGGGCTCCCTCAGAGGATGGAGACTTCTTGGCACTGGACCTCGGTGGCACCAATTTCCGTGTGTTGAGAGTGAAGGTGTCCGACAACGGCCTCCAGAAGGTCGAAATGGAGAATCAGATCTACGCCATCCCCGAGGAACTCATGCGAGGCAGTGGGATGCAGGTGGGTTCAACCCCTCTACCCCCAATCCCTGCTCTCCTGGGCAACCCTCCAACTGCAGGGCTCCCCCCATGGGGGAAACCACCCATCTTGGGACAGTTCTCCTGCCTGGAGGGAGGGTTGGTGTCACCCCCAAGGCCCTGAGGTGTGTAATGGGGTTGGAGCAGCATCCTACTGCTGCCTTGCCCGGCAGGATCCAGGGAGATCCTTGACTTCCATTGCCTGGAGCTAATAATTTCTGACACCAAGTAACCATGATGGGTGAGGACCATGGAGGTATCATGCGGATGACAGACCACCAGCCCCTCGAGCAGGCAGGGGTGCAGGTGCTGCTCTGGTGCAGCTTGGTCAGGGCAGCCAGGCAAGGGCTCACTCTCTGCCTTTTTTTCTAGCTCTTTGACCACATCGCTGAGTGCTTGGCCAACTTCATGGAGAAGCTGAAAATCAAAGACAAGAAACTCCCCCTTGGGTTCACCTTCTCCTTCCCGTGTCACCAGACCAAGCTGGATGAGGTGAGTGATGGTCTCCCCTGCCGAGGATTGTGGCTGGGATGCAGTGGGATGGGGTCCAGCTCTTGGTGGTGCCAGTAGCTGTCCCACACCAGTTAAGCTTCTGCTTTTAAATAGGCTGGTTGGGTTTGGGTGGTGTGTAAGGTCTTGGTGCTGATGGGAGCATAGAATCAGAATCTTCTAGGTTGGAAGGGACCTCAAAGATCATCTGGTCCAACCGTCAACCTAACTGACAAAAATAGACACCCACACAACAAACAAGAAGCATCCCCATCACTAAACCATACCTCCCAGCACTACATCGACCTGCCTTTTGAACACCTTCAGGGATGGTGCCTCAACCACCTCCCTGGGCAGCCCATTCCAGTGTCTGAAAATAGGAAGTGTCCCGGGGCTTGTGGGGGTCTAGGAGGTGATGTTTAACGTGCCCTTTGCACGGGTGCCTCCCCGGAAAGCGCAGACAGAGCTGCAGGAGAGCGGCTGCGGCGGGAGAGCAGCTCCAGCCAAAGGCAGCCCAGACGTGCCGAGCATCACATCCCCCGTCATGCGTACGGGGAGAAGAGGGAGGGAGGGAGGGAGGGAGGGAGGTCACCCTCCCCGGCTGCTCGCCATGCTCCAGGCAGCCGGGAATCGATGGCTGTCAGCTCTGCTCAGCCGTGCCGGCTCTCCTCTCCGCCGGGAGCTGGTGACCTCGCTGGGAGACTAAACATCTCGGCGAGCAGAGCCCAGCGGAGGCACGTGGCCCCTCTCCTGCCACCCACGGCCTCAGCCGGGCTCTCGCTCGTGGTGGCAGGGGTTGGGGGGGGGCTGTTACTTTCCTTGCCCTTATCTCACCCGGCTTCCCAGGCAGGATTGGAAAGGAGGGCAGCTCCATGGCGTGCTGACGATCCAGCACGTCCTCCCCTGATGGGAATGCGGTGGCATTTTGTACCAGGGATGGGGCAAGTCATGCTCTCGTGCCTGAGCGATTCAGCAGACGTAATGAGGAAGAAGTTTAAGGCTTGCCTCGTGACAGCAGCGAGGGTTGTAAAAGAAAAAGCATAAAGAAGCTGGGAGAGGAAGCATCTCTTCCCAGTGACCTTGTCCGATTGCTTCCCTCTGTGCCTCAGTTTCCCTGTCCGTAAGGTAGGGCAGGTGTTTCCCTCACTAAGGCTTCTGGGACCCTGGGGTTCGAGATTTTAAATGCCATCGAGTCCTTTCCCTTCCCCCAGGGCTCGGCGTAGCCTCCGGCTGGGTGACAGTGGTGGCTCTGCTGGGTGGGGATGGAGCCAGTACCTCTGGCCACAGGAGATGGTGAGACCCTCATCCCACAGGGATGGGGCAAGGAGCAATTTGTAGGCTTGGGAACAGGTTTTGCTCCAGGGGTCCATAAAACCCAGTCACGGGAATCATGTTCCCTCCCGCTGGCAGGAGAACGAGCAATTCACATTCTGTTTTACGACCATAAACTTTATCTGCTCGGAGACGCGGAAATCATTGCTGATACCGCAGCTCACAAGCTGATAACAGGGAGGGACTCACCTGTGGTGCTGTGTCCATCCAGCCCTTCCCTGCACTGGGGAGCCCTGGAGACACATGGCTTGGTGGGTCTGTCCTCCGAGCATCCCTTCTTGCTGTTTCTCCATAGAGCATCCTGGTGACGTGGACGAAGGGATTCAAGTGCAGCAGCGTGGAGGGGAAAGATGTGGTGTCGCTGCTGCGCAAGTCCATCAAGAAAAGAGGGGTAAGAGGCTGGGCAGGTCTGTCACCTCCTGGGGTGGTGGGACAGTGGCCTGTGTTTCCCTGGGTCAGGACACTTGCAGCTCCACACCTTGGTTCCCCTGTGACAGCAGAGACGTTTTGGTCTGTTTTGACTCAATCTCTCTTCTCTCCACCATCTCAGGACTTTGACATTGACATCGTGGCCGTGGTGAATGACACCGTTGGGACCATGATGACCTGCGGCTACGACGATCATAACTGTGAAGTTGGCCTCATTGTTGGTGAGCTGCAGCAAGGGAGGAGAACTGGGGTTCATCTCTTCACGACCTCCAGAAGATCACATTTATTGCAGATTTCAGGGGTTTTTTTGGTGGGGGGAAGAAAGGTGACAGTGATATTAGAAAACCAGTGTTGTCCCATGTTTGTTTTCTTCCATCTTCACTTTCTATGGTGAAAACAAGCTGGGATTTTTGGGGGGCTGTTCCTAATTATGGGTAATATATGAAGGGCAGCGTCCTCTCACCACATCCCTGTGCTTCATTCAGGTACCGGCACCAACGCCTGTTACATGGAGGAGATGAGGCACATTGATCTGGTGGAAGGGGACGAAGGTCGGATGTGCATCAACATGGAGTGGGGAGCCTTTGGTGACGATGGTGTGCTCAACGACATCCGGACAGAGTTCGACCATGAGATAGACATGGGCTCGCTCAACCCTGGCAAACAATTGTAAGCAGATTCTTGGCTTCGGCTCAGGCTTGGGGTTTGCTCTGCATTGTTCGTCCTCCCATCGCGCTGGCGTTAGTGGGACCGAAGAGGTCGTCCCAGTTAACTAGGTCACTGCGTCCTCCGCTGTGCCAGCTACACCAATGCAAACAGGGGCTGTACCACAAATTTGGGTTGGTGTGCCCAACTGAACCACTCAGCACCCGCTTCCCTCATGAGCTTTTCACTTGAATGTGTTGATTCCTGTTTCTTTGCCCTGCCAATGGAGCTACCTACCAGCCAAGGCAAACACCACCACCTAATGTCCACATCCAAGTCCTACAGATCTCCTGTTCCCCAGGTGGCAGCGTGGGGGGGGCTCTTTGCAAACCAACAGGCGCCCTTCAGGTAGCCGTAATTTCTCCTTGCAGAATGATGGTTATGTCAACACGGCTTTATTTTCTCACTGATGGGATAAACTACTCTGGAAAGAGATTACCTAGATTGCTTTTGGGCCTGGAAGGCTGCCAGGTGTTTTTAAGATCAATCTGTGGCCACCTCACAGCACACGCAGCCAAATGAATGCATTTGTTCTTCTGCCATTGGCAGGTTTGAGAAGATGATCAGTGGGATGTACATGGGAGAGCTGGTCAGACTCATCCTGGTGAAGATGGCCAAGGAAGGGCTCTTGTTTGGAGGAAAGCTCACACCAGATCTTCTCACTACTGGCCACTTTGAGACCAGATTTGTCTCTGCTATTGAGAAGTAAGTAGGACCCGGATGGTTTCCTCACATCCCAGCCCATCTCCTGACCTCTGTGCTGGGGCAAAACAGGACCCACCACAGGCCTATCTACTGAGCAAACCAGGCTACTTCAGATGGCAAAAGTTGTATTTCCATGCATGAATCCTTTTTTGTTCTTTGATGTGCAGGGAGAAAGAAGGGCTGCAGAAAGCCCATGAGATCCTCACCAAGCTGGGCCTGGAGCCATCTCATGAAGACTGTATAGCTACCCTCCGCATCTGCCAGATTGTCTCCACCCGCTCGGCCAACCTGTGCGGGGCCACCCTGGCGGCCGTGCTGCGACGCATCAAGGAGAACAAGGGGGTGGACCGGCTGCGGTCCACGGTCGGCGTGGATGGCTCCGTCTACAAGAAGCATCCTCAGTGAGTCCATGGGGACAGGCAAGGCTGGTGGGGAGAGAGAGCACAAATCTGTTCCTGCCAGCAGCAGATAAAGCTTGGCACAAACAGAGCATCTCCAAATATTCCCCTGGGCACCTCCGTTTGGATCCCAAGGGGTCATTTACAACCCCAGAGGGTCACATCATCCATGGTGACATACTCAGGTCCTCTTTCCTCCTCCATAGCTTTGCCCGGCGCCTCCATAAGACGGTGCGGAAGCTGCTGCCAGACTGCGAGATCCGCTTCGTGAGGTCAGAAGATGGAAGCGGCAAAGGGGCAGCCATGGTGACGGCGGTGGCCTACAGACTGGCTGCCCAGCACAAGGCACGGCAGAAGATTTTGGAGGCGCTCAAGCTGAGCCATGACCAGCTCCTGGAGGTGAAGCAAAGGATGAGGATAGAGATTGAGAAAGGGTTGGGCAAGGAGACGCACCAAGAGGCAACGGTGAAAATGCTGCCCACCTATGTGTGCTCAACTCCAGATGGCACAGGTGATGTACCACAAGCCCACAGATGTGCTGTGTAGGGCAAAGAGCCAGCATGGCTGCTCCCAGCATCTGCAGTCCTTAGGGAAGGGCTGGGACCTTTGCCATGGCCAGTTCCCTCTTTGTGGTGGGAGTGGCACAAAGCTTTTTAACAACCAGTATGATACTGGTAAAAGTGGCTGAACCTCCAGGACGTTCTGCACTTGACTTAAGACAAAGCCTGGCTTTCACTGTGGTTTTTGCCACCGCAGGTGTCTCACCACCATTGTCCTGGGTTGTGCTCCCAGTTCTCTGTGGCTTGGGTGTACACCTGCCCCTTGGCTTGAAATCCTGGGATTTCCCCAAGTCTGTAGGAAACCTCTCCATCACCTTCCTACCTGCAGCTGCACCTCCATTCCCAGCCACCTCTTGGTTTCTGGTCCTCTCCCAGGAAGAGGGCACATTCGGCTCAGCTTTGTGCCACACTCACAATACTCCTTGTCAGGATCTCTCTCCTAATGGTTCTCTCTTGGGTTTCAGAAAAAGGAGATTTCCTCGCCCTGGACTTGGGAGGTACCAATTTCCGTGTGCTGCTGGTGCGTGTGAGGAACGGGATGAGGCGTGGTGTCGAGATGCACAACAAGATCTACTCCATCCCAGTGGAGATCATGCAGGGGACGGGAGAGGAGGTGAGGATGGGCAGCTGGAGGTTGAAAACTGGGGCATCTTCCCTGGGGTGGCAGCAGAAGTGGCAGGCAGTGGATCAGACAGCCGGTGCTGGCTGACCACAGGAGCTCTTCTTGTCGTGCTCTGCTTTCCAGGGTGCAGACCCAGGAGGGTGGAGAAGGCTGCTGCTCTCCTGCCTTGAGAGCAGCCAGTTCTGCCCAAGGCTCCCAAGTTTGTGCTTTAGGAAGCTTGAGACTGTTCTTTAGGTTAGAAATTGTGTTATTCCCAGACATCGCTGAACCCTACCCTGAATCCCACATGCTCCACAAGGGCAGATAAGCATCATCCCGGTTTCCCAGATAGAGAAACCACAACACAAGCAGTAGATGTCTCCAGAGTCTTATTTGCAGGTGGAAAAAGTTTTGCAAACCACTCCAGGCAGTGCTCAGGGACTGGGAGTGTTTCTAGCAGACAGGCACTGGGATACCTCCCAGAGGGACTGGATTCCCGTGTCACCCCTGGGAAGCTGGTCCCTCCATCCAGCTCCCTGGGTGCTGGGTCCCCACCAGCCCCTCCATCCCTTCTGGGTGCAGTACAGGACCTGCAAGGTGGAGGTATCTCAGTGATGTGACTGCACTGTCAGTGGGGGAGAGGATGAAAGAGGAGGTGTTTTGGGGTTGCTCACCTCGTGCAGTGCAGCGGAGAAGCATCCTGGTCTGTTCAAAGCCCTGTTGGCCTGGGAGTGGATCAGCATCTCCAGTAGGTTGGGCAGGCTGGCATCCAGCTGAGTTTCTTGCTGTGATGGTAACTTCTCTTTTTGGCTTTGTGCACCCAGCTCTTTGACCACATTGTCCACTGCATCTCTGACTTCCTGGAATACATGGGAATGAAGGGTGTATCACTCCCGCTTGGATTCACATTCTCCTTCCCTTGCCAGCAGAACAACCTGGATGAGGTAAGCCCCAACCCACCTCATAGCACACATGTCCAGTACCCAGGGCTGGCTGAAAAGCTGGAAACTCTTACCTACCAGAGTCAATGACCATGTGGCAGGTCAGAAGGGGCAGGGGGAAGGCAGGAGCGTGGAGCTGCTGGTGCTGCTGAAAAGCCCCCTTGCTGCATCAAAGCAAGCTCCACTTGAGCTCTGGAGACAACCCAGCTGAGCCATCCTCCACGCATGAGGATCTGACCTTCACGTGCTGGGCAGTGCCCACCAAGAGCTGGTGGACATGGGGTTGTTGGCCCTCCCCCCCAGCAGCCTGGGTGATTTACCGTGGGGTATTTCCACAACAGGGGATTCTCCTGAAGTGGACGAAAGGTTTCAAGGCGACCGGCTGCGAAGGAGAAGACGTGGTGAACCTGCTGAAGGAGGCAATTCACAGGAGAGAGGTGAGTGGCCACGTAGCTGCGAGAAGCTGGTTGCTTGCTCCCACATCCCAGTCGTCTTCGGCATCTTTAATTGGCCTGTAAAGCAAATTAATGGGCTGAGCACAGGGCTAATGACTGTCTGAATTTTAACAACCACCTTAGTCACCACTAGAGGTTGGATTTTCAGACCCCGGAGCTAAGAGCTGGCTTCTGGCCAGGGCTGGAGCAGACTTGTCTCACTGCAGGTTAGGGAAGCACCATGCTTGTTTCTTCAGCACAGACCACCCAAAGCTCCTGCCCTGGGGGCTGTTTCTGGCAGGGCTGTCCCAACGTGCCACCTCCTCTCTAGTCGTGTCCTGCTGGAGGTCTTGAGGTTTGAGTGTTCACCTGCAGACACGTGGGGCTGCAGGGAGTCCCTGGGTGCCTGGACTATTCCCATGCTCAGCAGACAGGGCCTTTCCCAGTTGTGGCAGCAGATGTAGGAAGCTGCGTCCTCCGGGAATAACCCACACAATCCCATCCCTCTGCAGGAATTTGACCTGGACGTGGTTGCGGTGGTAAATGACACAGTTGGCACCATGATGGCCTGTGGGTATGAAGATCCGTACTGTGAAGTTGGGCTCATAGTCGGTGAGGACTGAAACTTTCTTATGGAGTTCCTCTGCCCGCAGCCCCACATCTGCTCCCATGGGGTGCTCCTGGCTGCAGAAGGTGTCTGAGGGCTTTTATCTTGCGTACGCACCACGCTTCTCCAACAGCCCCATTGAAAGATGCTTCTCTCTCTGCAGGCACAGGCAGCAACGCCTGTTACATGGAGGAGATGAGGAACGTGGAGCTGGTGGAAGGGGAGGAGGGCAGGATGTGTGTCAACATGGAGTGGGGGGCATTTGGTGACAACGGGTGCTTGGATGACATACGGACAGAGTTTGACTTGGCGGTGGATGAGCTGTCTCTCAACCCTGGGAAGCAAAGGTGTGTGGTGGCTTTGGGGAGCTGGGAAGGGATCCCCAGTGAGCCTGGGTGTCCAGGAACAGTCCCACCAGCCTCTTGGTGGATCATCAGGGGACGAGTCCAGCTCTGTGACGCACCAATGTGTCCCATGTCCCCTGCCTGCAGGGTGGGGACCGCACTGCTGGACTTGCTCCAGGTTGTCAGGCATCTGGCAGAGCTGGACTCGCGATCCAGACCCAGAGACCCTTCTTGTCCTGATGCCCAGCCTTGCCCTCTCCCTCCAGGTTTGAGAAGATGATCAGTGGGATGTACCTGGGGGAGATCGTTCGAAACATCCTGATGGATTTCACCAAGCGGGGCCTGCTCTTCCGGGGACGGATCTCAGAGAGGCTGAAGACCAGAGGGATCTTTGAGACCAAGTTCCTGTCCCAGATAGAAAGGTGAGGTCCAACAGGTGGGGTGGGCTCCAGCTCAGGCCATACAGCTGCAGATCAGAGCAGAGATGTAGCTTAGGGAGAGCATTCCCAGGGCTTGTGGGAGAAGCCCCAAGCACTCCGTCTGGAGCCAGGATGACACAGGGTGGTGCAATGAAGGTAACTCAGAAAATCCACGTGGTTCTGACAGGGCCAGTGTTGAGAGACAGTGGAACTGGCTGGGGGTGGCAGCACATATGCCTCTTTATCCTCTGCCCTGGACAGAGGTGGGTCACAGGTTCAGTAGTCGTCATGCTCCACATCAATGCCTTTGACCTGAAATGGCCTCACTGATTAGGATATGACATCAGAGCCACATCCAGGTCTGGAAGCTGAGGTTAGAGAGGAGCTGTAGAGTCCCTCCAGTCAGTGTCACAAGTCCCTGGGCCCTGCAGGATGTAGATAAGAAAGGGGAAGCCACACGTCTGAGTTGTTCCATCTCCTAATGCTCCCTGGCTCTTGTGTCCTCCCCAGCGACTGCCTGGCCCTGCTCCAGGTTCGCTCCATCCTCCAGCATCTCGGCCTGGAGAGCACATGCGATGACAGCATCATCGTGAAGGAGGTGTGCGCGGTGGTGGCCCGGCGGGCAGCTCAGCTCTGCGGGGCCGGCATGGCAGCCGTGGTGGACAAGATCCGGGAGAACCGTGGGCTGGACTTCCTCAAGATCACAGTTGGAGTGGATGGGACACTCTACAAGCTGCATCCTCAGTGAGTTCTTGGTGGTGGGTGGTGGAAAGGTGGCTGTCCTCCAAGGAGGCTCATGGCGGTGCCTCTGCTCATCTCAGGCAGATGGGGTGCTAAGAGCCAGTGTGGAGAGCTTCTCAGCGTAGTTGGAGAGGGAGGTACTTTAGGGTCTCAAGGGCGACCAGTAGCTCACTGCTTTAAACTCTGTCAAGGCACAGCAAGAACCAGCTGCTCCCTAAAGGATGGGGCACCAGGACAGATAACACAGCAGGGTCCTTGGACCAGCCAGGACCAGTCCCACAATCCCTGAGGCCTGGTTGACCCAGAAGTGGTGACCAGGTCCAACCAGGAGTCCAGTTCATCAGGCAAAGTCATGGGGAGGAGGCAGGTGGAAACCAAGAAGTCAGTCCATGATCTGGACCAAGAAGGCCCACAGCCAAGCAGAACTATGTGCCTGAGCTGAAGGCTGGTGCTCCCAAGACAACGGAGCTCAGGCAAGGACTAAAGGCACAGGGCTGAGGTTAAGTAAGGCTCAGGGATCCATGGGTGGAGGGGGAGCTCCAAAGATCCCCCTGGGGGGGGCTTGTAAGGACTTTTAGTGCTCTCAGGGCTTGGTGGGACCACTAGGTTTGGCCCTGAGTGGAAGGAGAACACAAGTCTGTAAACTATACTGTGAACTGAGGCTGAAGTGTGGAGCCTTACGCTTCCCAGTGCCTCCTGCCTGGCAGCTCTCTCTCCATCCGCCTTTCTCCCCGGTGTCCGTGGCACCTTGGGTTGAAGGCAACCGTGCAGATAGGTGTGGGCTGGTCCCTGTGGGCTGGTCCCTTCAGCCTCAGGCAGGTTAAATCAGCAGCTCTTCCTTCCTTCCCTGACAGCTTCTCCACCGTCATGCACGAGACCGTGAAGCAGTTGTCTCCAAAGTGTGAAGTGACCTTTCTCCAGTCGGAAGACGGCAGCGGCAAGGGCGCAGCGCTCATCACGGCGGTGGCCTGTCGGATCCGGGAGGCCGGCCAGCGGTAGAAGGAAGGAGGTTTGCCGAAGAGCTTGATTTCAGCAAAACAGGACGTTTCCCCACCCAGTCCCTCCCTCCCTCCGTACACACACACACACACACACACACGGCCTCCCCTTCCAAGCAGACCCTTAGCTTTACTTGTTCTCTTGGGATACCACCCGTGGGACTGGAGATGCTGTGTGCTCGGTATAAAGAGTTGTCTTAGGAGTTTTAGTGCATGCCATAAAACCACCCACCAGTAAAGCTAAAAGTGTCTTTAGGCTGTCTACACTTCCAGTTAGAGCTGGACCTGTCCCACTCGCAGCCTCTGTCAAACACCAGCTCTCCTCCCCACGGCTCCTTAACCACTCTCACATCTTCCCTGACAGCAGCAAGGATAATGCTAGACTAATTAAGACACTGCATTGTCACTTTACAGTAACTGGTACCTATTTATGTCTGTCGGAGTCGTAGTGCGTCCGTGCTGTAGAAAGCAAACCTCTTTAAGATTGGGCTAAAGACCTCCATTAGTCTTTTACCCTGATCAAGGCTGTATTATTTCCATGAAAGTCATGGTAACTCTTAAAGCACAGGGTGCAGAATTCCAACCAGCGTGGTCTGGGTCTGCACTGGGAGATACCAAGTATCTCTGTTGGTGAGCAATATTAAAGAACCTGCTGGAGCCGAGTTAGAGGGGTCCCTTTACCCGCTCCAGCAGAGCACGTGCCTGGAAATAATTGGGGACTCAGGGTCTAATCCCATTTCCCGACCTCTCACCCGCACCCTAAACAGAGTGTAGTAGTGTGGCACGTAGGTATGGTTGTGTTTCACCCCTGGAAACCACTAGCACCCTTCCCTGGGGCGTGCGTGGACGCGGGGTGGTCCCTTCCCCGTCGCTGCGCGCACCGGGGCGGCGCGGCCGTCGGTCTGCACTTGGCGTGGTGAGTTGGGTTTGCTTTTTGTCTGTGAAATAGTTCCTGCATCTTCAGCCTTTTAGGTGACACCTGGATTTGTACACTGTATATTTATGTTTCAAGAGATCTTACATCTTTTTATGTACATAGTCTTGGGGGGGTTATATTGCTTAGTTTTGACTCCACCTTTTAATGTCACTTAAGAATGGTATAGAGTACTTATTTTCTTTTTTTTTTTTTCTTGTGTTATTTTTTTAATTTAAAATTTTCTTGGGGTAAACTGGAGAAAGAGACCCAAATTCCTGAGGGCAGTTGTACAAGAGGTTTGGGCATTCTGAATTTATCACCGGAACAAAAGGAAAACCAGGAAGCCAGGGACAGGACTCGTGGGGAGCAGCGGGGTGCCGCAGCAAAACTTCCAGGGTTAGGCTGCTTTGAACCTAAGGAGAGGTTTTATTTTGCCCTCCCGTGCCCTCCCCAACCTGTTTTGCTCTGGAAAGCCACGTCGCTTCCTACTGGGGTGTGTGGTGACATAACCCAGGGCTCTGTAGGGACATGTGGACGGTGTGTAGGGGCTGGCAGCCGGGCACCGGCAGCCTCAGCTCCTTGGATGAAGTTCACAGCACTAATCAGTGTCACCTCATTTCCATCTGGCATCCTTGGGGCTGGGGGTGAGCGTTCCCGGGGGGTGTGTGTGCCCATAGCATCGCTTTGCACACGTGGGTGAGAAGCAGCCAGTATTTTTTTGCCAACAGAAAAGCCCGTGGATGAGCTGAGCGCGGCAGTTCTCTGCCTGAGCCAGCAGAGGCACGTGGAGGAGGGTGGGTACGTTTCTGTAAATATTTAGCAGAAGATAATGAAATCCCAGTGATGTACAAAAGAAAAAAATAATTAATAATTCCCACGAACAGACCTTCAGTTTGGAGGATAGAGTTTTTGTCTATTTTTATGTATATTTTTATACTGCTTGGGGTAACCGCATTACCAAAAGTATCTCTTCTATGTTGGGGTCAAGTTCAGTAGCACAATTTTAAAGCAAAATTACTCTTTGGGCATTTTAAATGCTTTTTTTTTTTTTTTTTTTATAAGCCTCAAGACAATTATAACAAATAAAATCTGACTGTGTATAGAAATGATGTAAGAAACCAAGTTTAGTGGAAGATTTAGAGGATGATAAATAAATTTTTGAAAGATGATAGAGAAATCCTCTCACATGGTACCAAGCAGTTGTGTGTGATTCTTTCCTGAGAAGAGCAGCATCTTGCCTACTGAAAAATTGTGGTTTTACCTGCTGCCCCACGCAGAAGGTTGCAGTAGTGGCTGCATTTTCAAACTCTTATCCAGCTGTACCTCTTTGGAAATCTAGCGTGTTCAGCAGTTAGTGAGCTAAATTTTATACAACTAGTTTTTTGGGGAGAGAGTGGGAAAGATCAGGACTATGGGGCAGCCCCACTTTTGTAGCTGGTTCAGGCTCCAGTTCAGCAAATTGTTGGAGGGGGTGAGGTGAAGGGTGAGAAGGGAAGGTGGGCAGTGAAGTACCTGGTTAGCGAGGCCGGGGGGAGCAGGGGAACCTCACCCCCCCTCCTTTCCTTGCAGCAGAGGATGGGCTGTGCCTTCACAGCCGCAGGAGCTGTATTTAGTCACTGAGCACTTTCTCTTCTCCTGGAGGAGAGGAATTAAAGGCAGCACGAGTTACTTGGAGCTACAGCTGTTTTTGGTCTGTCCCACAGTGTCTGGTCTGGGGGGTGGTGGTGGTGGTAGCAGCAGCTCTGTAGGGCTGGCAAAGCCAGGGAGCCACGTGCCCAAAGTCGAGGATAGGGATTGAAAGGTTCTTGTGAGAGGGGATTTTTGGCTGGGCTCGGTCAGATGGATGCCCACCTGGATAGCCAGCAGGCTCCTGTAAAGCTTTAAAGCTTTTGCTTCCCCTTTGCTTTGATTCAGAATGAAGCAGGGTCTGAAATGCTCCCGGTGAAAAAGGCAATACTTGAAGCGTTACAAGAGACCTGTGTTAACCTGTGACTGCAGGTATGGCCCCAGCCCTAAGAAAGGTTTTTATTCCACACTTTGAGAAGTTGGGGCTCCTTTTTGCCTCAAAGGGGAGGACCATGGGAGATGTTTGCTGTAGAGTCTGCTTGTCATGTCAGTGGGACTGTAACCTCACACCAAAACGTTGCCATGGGATGTTATGTGAATGTGTTTAACATGAAGAAGGGAAGATTAAATCATAACTATTGATATGAAGGGAAGATGAAATCTATTCTATGTAGGAAGAGATGGACAGACTGAGCAACTTGATTTGCCCAGTCCGTCTCTTTCTTCCAGTAAGAAGCGCTGCTTTGTGGATTTAGGATGGCTTTTGTTTTGTTGGGTTGTTCCCATTAGGATGCATTTTCTTTGCACACTCCTCTGGCCACAGCGGCAGCAGGAGACCAGGTCTTCCACTGTGTCAGCTGCTACGCTGGGGACATTGACCTTTCCTCCCTGGCAATTCTCTCCTCATTGGGTCTTTGGACAGGATTTTATTGCTACGGCTTTATAAAACAAATATATATATATATACATATATATACATACACACACACAAGGAGAAAATTATTGAGCCTTGCAAGAGGAATTTGCCTTTTCTCTTCCTGGAGTGAAAGGCTGGGGGGGGGTAAAGCACCATGTTCAGCCACCCAGGACGTTTGAGAGAAGCATCTCTGAGCGTGGGGGATGCAGAGATCTTGGCTGGGCAGAGCTGGGAGGTGGTTTGACCCCAGACAGGTCGGTGCCCCCGTCCTGCGCGCTCTCTTATCAGGCAATGCAAACGTGCCCGGGGTGTCTGACCCAGATAAGAGGGTGAATAGGTCCTGTGCAGGGGAGGGGAGTGGGGACAGGTGTAAGAGACAGTGACAAAAACCACAAGTCCCCACCACAAAGGGTGGCGAGGTACCAGACCGCAACAAAATACACTGGAATGGGGGGAGCCTTGGTGCCCCCCAACCTTGCCCCAATCTCCTCCCCTCCCTCCAGCAGATAGAGAGTGGAAAATACCTTCTTTTGACAGATCATTTCGCTTGCTCGCGTAGAAAAGCGATCACTGAAGGCAAAACAGGTGATTCCTGGTCACAAAGTAATTTGGAGCGAGTCAAATTATTTGCCTGGTGACATCCCTGACAAGTCTGGAGTCTTTCTGGGCTGAAGCAAAGAAAATGCATCTTAATGCAGGTGTTGGCTCCGCGCGGGGCAGGGGGAGTTAAATAAAGCCAAAGACTGTTCAGCTGCTAGCAGAAATGAGTGACTGTAGATTCACCTGATGTTGTTATTTCGTGTTTACAATATTTATTTTTAGTAATTGACTGCAATTATATTATATATAGGCTTCCTTATTTTTGTACTTTTCATACCGTTTTCCTGAGTGTGGTGTTGTACTTCTCAGCTCCCCTTTGCCACAATTGCTGCTCCTAGTCAGTGACAAATAAAAGAGAGAAAAAAAAAAAAAAAACCACAACACACAAACCACCACCCATTTTCTGGGGTAAAATTGTGATGTTTTTGGGTTTCTGTGCTCCTCTCCTTTGCAATCCCTTAGGAAGGGCACCTGCACTACTGCCCTGTCCCAAACCCCTGATCCTGTCCACTGGGAAGAAGGACCAAAGCTGGGAAGGGATTTGTTTTTTTGCACTGACAGTGTCCTCACAACCAGGAGGGCGAGGGAGGGACCAGGACACCCATAGGTCACAGAAAGGAGTCCTTAATGACTGGGGAGAAAAAAAAAAATATCTCAAGATGAATTTCCTGTAAGCTCTTGGCCCCATATCCCACATCCTCATGGTGGGGTGGCAGTTCCCCAGCAGCAGAGGTGCACGGGGCTGTGCAGCCAGGACACACGGCGATGGCTTGCCCAGGGTGAGCAGGGGCTGAGGAGGGCACTGGGAGCCAGGGGGGTGGCAAGGGCAGAGCAGGATCTGGACCCCAATGGAAGGTGCTGAGCCCTCAGCACAAAGCAGGAGCCCTGCAGCAGCTCAACCCACCACCAGAGATTGCATTTCAGCTCTGGCATTACATAAACCCCAGGTATTTCAACGTACTGGTTCTCTTTGGCCATTAACAAACAGCCCCAGTTTCCTTCCACTGAACCAGTAACAAAGTCTTGGTATTTCTAGTTAAAAATAAAAACTGCTTACTTAAGTATCTAAATGCCAAGTTCGATGCTGTAGCAGATGAACACCTTAAAACACTTCTGCTTTCTGTGTCCAAAGAAGTGTAAGACAACACGAGATCACACAGAGCACATCCACGGGCTGAGTGCAATAGAAAGAGCTTTTCATGGCAGAAAAGGAGAGACACTGGTGAGAAGTCCACTTGAAATCATTTATTGACAAGTTGCCATGTTTTCCCATCTTGCCTGACACATTTTTATCCTTGTTATAAAGTACAAATGGTTTTATACTTTTCTGACAACATTAAAAAAATAGGCTACTAAAGAGGCAAAATTGCCCCTTTGAATCCAAAAATCCTGCTGTAAGAATTCAAAATTGCGATAGACAAACATAAAACCCAAGAGACAGACAGAAGGAATACAGTGTACCTCTGACACTGGACTCGTTCCTCACACCAACTGAAAAGGAATCCCTTGTTCCCAGCTCCTCCTTTGGATCCTGTGACCTTGCTTAAACTGACGTGAAGTTTGTGTTAACACGTACAGCTCAAAAGGCACTCGAAGGTCACAAGTTCCTGAGCTAAAAGGGGATATTTTCCCAATGTAACAGTTAAAACAAGTCACAAAAAGCAATGTTTAAAAACTGGTATTTGGTTCACGTCAGTATAGTAAGCATTCAGGAGGATCCAGCTGCAGGCTGCTGATGTATAACAGACTGAAATGATGGTTAGTCTATTGGAGTATTTTCAGTATGTGGAAAAAAAAAGAATTCACTTACAAGCATCCTTATTAGCAAATTCATGTGCTAAAAAAAGAGAAATATTTTCTGTGATGTTAAAAAAAGCCCAAGAACAAGAAAGAAATGTATGTGTTATCTGATGCACTAAAGGTTTAAAAACAAGCAGATCTGAAAGTCTGTACAGTTAAATAACTAAGAAAAGTTCACGGGCAACATTTACATGGATGTACTTGGCCCTAAAGGAAAAGGGCCACAAAAGTGAGCAGAATACGGATCTGTATTTACAGATCAGTTACTGAAAAAAAACAAACATCAGAGAACACGCTAACAAAAGCCACATGTCCTACAACGCGTGCTCAGAATCTGACAGGTAACCTCGTAAAATGTCATTCACACAAATTCCCTATTTCCAATTTGGCTCAGTTTTTGCCCAGAAAAATAGAAGTATAACACTTCCCAGACACAGAATGGCTGTGCTCTGAAGACGCAGAACAGAAATAAAATTAAAAAAAAAATGGGATAACTAGTTTTGGCCTATATAACTTCTGATCTTCTCTTCAGATATGCATAGGAGTATACTAAGGCCATAAATATATTTGCTACAGTGTAAGGCCTTTTGCTGTCAAAGCTCTGTGCGTCAGCAGGGTGTTTCACTTAAAGCAGGCATACAGAGTTACAGAAGTGCTACTATATTCCACTGAAGAGGTCTCAGGTTTCTGAATTATCTGGCAGTGCCTCACTGTCAGCCTTCTTCTCTGGTGAGGTGTACAAGAAGTTACAGCAGATGTAGAGGGGGAAGATCAGGAGTCGACTGTCCAAATTCATCACCACCTCCTCCTGGAAGGAAACACGAGGGCCGTTGGCACAGTAAGCAAGGCCATTAGAGGGAAGTCCATCAAAAGGCACACAACACTGATACTACCAGTCATTCTATAAATTTTAATTACTATGGACTAAGAAGCAGAAGATAAAAAAAGCCAAGATAGTAATTCACCTTCACCTTAGGCAGAGGCTTTATAATCTTAACACTGATAAGATATTCTCAACACGCTTTAACCCTTTGACCCAGCTCTGACAACCCTCCTGCACCAAAGAGAACAGAACCTTAAGAAACGGCTGAGCAAACTTTCCCTTCAAGCCCGTTGGAGGGAAAGGGAAACATTTCTGCACTATCAGTTTCAGATTTAACCAACCAGGCAATCCATAACAGTCAAAGCAAATTACAGTTTGTTGGCAGCAGGAATTTTTCAGTTTTATTCCAGGAATGGACTTTGGGGTAGCAAAACTGAAACTTCATCCTACAGTAAGGATGGCATTTACAGGGAAAAGTTTTCCATGCGCTCGCCATCTACATATCACTGCTGATTAGGATTTAAGAAACTTTATCAAGTCTTTCACATTCCTTACTAAATTCTGCTGTCGCAGAGGGGTGGAAACGGGCATGTTCTCTTAAGAAAACTCTGCTCCCCTCTGAGGTTTTTATTTATTTTTTTAATAGAGTAATGAATACCACCCTTGAACAATAAGCAGACAATCTTTTAACTTGTCAGCAAGAATCTTTAAAAAAAACTCCAAATTTGCGTCTAAATAAGCAAGAATTTGATGGACATGTTATTCAGAAGAGTAATCTCACCAGCCTTGGAAGCAGTTGCCCAGCAGACAGCCCACAAGCAGATAGCTTCTGCAGCATCTAACTTCTTCACCATTGGGGAACTAACTTCACCATTGCCAACATTAATGAAATCCATGCTATCCTACTCTAGTTACAGTTGAGAAATTAGCTTAATCTCCCACTGCCTATAAAAGGAATGCTTGAAATTCCACATAAGCAATAACAATAAGAACAACAACTGCTCTTCAAAAGCATCGCTGACTTCTCAGCATTTTTTTCATACCTTGGACTCTACAACTCCAGTTCAACAGCTTAGAATTCCACAAACATACCTGGTCCTTCTCGAGGGTTAGGATTCGATACCCCGTTGTCCTACTGCAAATAATTTTCCCACTGCTATCAAAAGAGGCTAGACGTAACCTAGGGACATAAAAACAGTTAAATTAAGTTAGTATCCCATAACTCAGTGATTCTAGCATAAAGAGCTTCTCCCAGGGAGACAGAATAAGATTTTCAAACGAAACTATCTTGGTGGCAACAAAATTTAATGCAAACACAGACGGAAAGACTTTGTTAGAGTAAGACATTTTCGCATACACCACAGGGCCTGCTTCTTGGCTACCCTTTACCTGAAGGCTATGTTTCTCCGAGGCTGCAGACTGACTGATCCACTGCACGGCTGATTCAGCGTATTCCGTTTGAAAATGATGTAACGATTTGTATAAGTAACGAGAAGGTCAAAGCCAAAGTTGAACCCAGTCCAGCGCCAGCAGTACTGAAGAACATCAGTAGAAAAACAAAAACCCAAACAAACCAGCCTGAGTATTGGCTACAACATGAAAAGCACCACTTCTCCAACAAATCAAATTTGGGAATGGGATTCTCAGCTACAGGGATGGATGGTGGATTCAAGGACCCTCACCAACACCTCTCTGAAACATCTTGGTAGGCAACCACACACTTTTGGGGGCCAGCCCTTGCAGACAGATGATACACGAGACAAGCTTAGTATCAACTGCCTTCCAAATATACAGAAACACATTTAATGACAGTGGATTTAAAATATTTCTGCATTTAAAATACTTCTGCATTCTGGTCACTGGTGCTGTGTTTCTGAGTAGCCCTTAACTACAGGTCCCGTTCATGCACAAAGCACTCCTTGGAGCACCACATCCTTGGTTCAAGTGACTTCAGTGGGAAAATACTCATGTTTCCTCTTTTTTCACAAGAGCCTGGCTGTGACTATTACACGTTTTACCTAGAAAGCTTCCTTTTCCAGTTAAAAAGACAGCGGTGATCAAAGCTATATTTTAGCTGCAAGTATTTTACAAGTCTCAAATGACAAGTCCTGGCTACATTCCCTCCTTTCACACACTAAAAGTTTTTCCAAACATGGGCTTGTTTGCAGTGTACAAGCACAATTAAAACACTTAATTCCTTGTTCATCATAAAGACAGCAAATGTTTTCATCCTTCTAGGGAGAATGAAATATTTTTTTTTAACGTACCATTTCCTTTTTGATGCAGTTTGACAATTAAGACCTAGATGTTTTGAAAATACCTAACATGTCCAAGCCACACCAGCTATGCACAGCCTTAGCCACATGCCATACTTACATCACCATCCTTTGCAAGTTTTCGACCACACCTCATGCTATTTGCTTCCAGTTCCTCTTTATTTATTTCTTGAGGCCTACGAAAAAGGAAAAAAAAAAAGTGCATCTTTAAGGACGCTTAAACAGCTTTGTACGGTGCTTTAAGGTGGGAAAGATGAACAGCCAAGAGTACACTGGCATGACCACACAAATGACCCTCCTTCGAACAGAGGTTAGGCTAGATGACCTCCCAGGACTCCTTCCAACCCAAATTATCCCACGAACATCTAACTACCATACAAAACTGCAATATAAACCTCAGGTAGGTAGGTTCTTACAGAAGAACCTTTCCAGATAAGAAAATAATAGCTATTGCAATGAAATATGCTCTCTAATCCTCCTAAAAAACCTAAATCCTTTTCAAACACAGTGGTCCCAACTCCCTAGTCACAACCATAAGCGAGTGTTACTGCTAAGGAACAGCTGGGCCATGGAGAGGCGCCTGCAGAGACGCAGTGAAAGATTTCTCAAGAGGCTGGTTATGCAACTTGTCTAAAAAAAAAAAAGTTTACCCGCAGTGATCATGAAGTGCCACGAGCTTCTTGATTCTGTCATCCTATACCAACATGAACTTGTTTCACCCAACAGTTTCCACTGGCACTTCGACACGTAGAAAAAATCTTGCAGAGCCAGCGCAAGAAAAATCAGTCCCAGCCTTCCAGAAGTGTATTACTCACTTCACTTTAGACACAATTACATCATTAAGCAAATAAGCAACCATTGCCAGTAAGTCTTCGAGTTACACTGAGGAGAAATGCTTGGAATATTATAAATCACAACGAAAGGCAACCCCCCCCACCCTGCCAGTTAAATTATAAACCTGCAATATCAAACAATATGCTACAAGCAAGAAGAAATGCAGCATCTTCTCTGTTCCTACTACACACACACCACAAGAACTTGTGGTTATAGCTTTTATGAACAAACAGACTGTGGTCTTTCCACCCTCTGTTTCTGTAACAACCAATCCTGGAAGATTAAGCATTTTATGAATAAGTTAAGCAAATAAGCTAATCATGCTAACCAAATTCATCCAAGAATCTCCTGTGTGCTTTTTCCACATCTTCTAGCTGAACTGGTTATGTAGCTGACCTAAATTCAGTAATGGTGATAGAAGATTCATTTCTGTTTAATTAGTGACAAATTTCACAAACATGAGTAGAAGATGTGCAGACAGACATTAGCATTCCCACCTCTCAATTCCTCGAGCAGCCTCAGAAGATGCAAAACTTCCAGCTTTAACCACTTACGCTGGCCTGACATATGCTCAGTGAATAGTCAAGTTATTCTGTTCTTAACACTGCCAAAGAGACTGTTAGAGTAGAAACGATTCCATTCATGGATTTGAAAGATCTGTCTTGCATCTGCCACTGAAGAATTATTTAATTAAAAAAAAAAAAAGTGATCCACTTTAGCACAAGTAAAGCTTGAGCAGCTACGGTTCAAAGTCATAAACTCCAGTACTACACTAAAAAATTCTGGAGAGTAATAAAAATCTAGTTCTTTTAAATGCAAACTACGTAAGATAGAAGAGAAACGTTTTCTTCTCCTCTCTAAAGTTATCCAAAGAACAAACCACATCACACATTTCAAAGCAGTATCATTTCCATGTTGGCAGTGCTAGAATAAGCAGATGCAATTATGGTGTGCACCAGGTGGGATATGAAAATAGAGCCTGACATCAGCTCCCTGGGAGTCAGACTTCACATTTCATGCAGCTTACTAAGTTTGCATCCTTATCTCTAAGGGAGAAAACGTGTTAAAATACTGATACAGGCAGTAAGTGTGAGAGGAAGGGCAGCAAATCTGGATAAAAGCATGATCTTATAAAACCTTAATTCTTTTCTTTCAGCTACAGGTTGGTCAAACGTCCAAAATATTTGATTTAATACAAGGGGATAGTTGCATGTTTTGCCTTCTGACACATGAGTTACAAACCACAGGCATCTCACCGGGGGGCGGCACTGCAGCTTGCCAGTAGAAGGCAGAGAAGTGATCTCAGGACTTCAAATAATAACATTTGTCTTAAAAGATCATGCGCTATGGACTAGCGACATCACAACTGCACAGAACAGGGAAGCACTCCACTCACACACATGTACCACCTCCCTCCCACACAACTCTGGAGAACACCACGTTCAAAGACAATTAGTCCATTACTGACTATTGAACAAACAGTACCCTGGATGCTACCTCGAACTATTAAGTTTGTAAACTACTAAATTCAGAAGTTAAGATATACTGAGAAGAAACACTACATCTCACCCGCTTCTTACCATTGCCCTTAATGAAAGGCCTCAGCAGTGAATGCCAGAATAAGAGATTCGGGCAAACAGGAGTCTATTGTAAGGTAAAGCTTTCTCTGCCTAAGATTTTCAGTTTTAGCTGCCTTAGAAAATAATAATAAATAATAATAATAAAAATCCCATACTGCAAAAGAGAAAACTAGACAAGCAAGAAAAAGGTGGAAAAATACTCTGCTTGTTCCAAAAGTCACTGAAACCACCAACACTGTAGCTGAACATGAAAGAGGCTCCTTTTAGAAGCTGGTATGATCCCCACCACCTTCACTTCTGTTTTGTATGAGAGCTTACTTTTTCAGAAGCGTGTATATCCACTGGCTGACAACCAAAATGCTCTCACTGCATTACAGTGAGCCACCAAAATACATCAAAAATAAGCAAATACACGGTCTTGTGTCCGAATTTTGATGGCCACATTAATACTCACTTTCACATTAACTGTGCTTCCCATACGAGCTAGAAGGTAACGCACGATGTATGATCTACTGTTAGATACATCCATGACAGCATTATAAGAAAAGTGTTCCCAAGAAAACAACAGTATCAGAAACAGCTATGCCTGCCCAACGTTAATCTTTAGGAGCTGAAATGTTAAGATTCATAATTACGTGCTTTACCTCTACCAGTTTCTAAAGCACTGCTATTGACAAAAAGGAACACTTCTTAAAGAACTTGACTTTTAAGACCAACGTCATATTTTTGGGGATTTTTCACACTATTACATGACACTATCAAAAGGAAGTAATTAAGGAAATATTTCCTATATAAAACACAATTAAGCCACGGAAGCCACTGGCACAGGGTGTTGGGGCTAAAGCATAAGCTGATTCTAAACAGAACTGTGCACATTTGAGAACAGGTCTATTGGTGGTTGGTCATTCAATAATGATCCAGCCAAAACCTCCCACTGGAAAATCCTTAACTACTCACTGCCAGAGAAGTATATCAAGAGAATATTCAATCTTCACTTTAAAGGAAGATGGGACATTTGTATCGCCGACGGCTGCCACCGACTGCATGGCCTTTGGTTCAAAATCAGGACAGTGGTTCTTATGCTTTTCAGATTGCAATTACTTAACGAAGCCTACCATTGCAACTGAACGTGGCCGTCTTCAGAACAGCAAATGCTGGGCTAACAGAAACAACAGAACATAAAGCTGTTGTTTTATTGGTTTTTAAAACAAAACAAACATCCCGCAGCTTCCTGACCCAACATTTATTCTCCACAAAGCACAGCCAGGACTAGGAGAGAACACCAAGGCAGGAACGACTTCCCCAGTCACATTTTGTCGTAGTTTCAGCATTTGGAAAGAGATTAAGGGACCTGGCTCAACGCAATGTGGCAAAAAGCAAGCAGAAGGGAACAGTTTGTGATCACACACACACATGTAACATACACTAAACCCACACACCTCCCTGCCCAAGCCACCACCACTGACAGCCCTCATTGGGCACAGGCTAGAGGAACCCAACCATCCATTACCCACACAGACAGCACTCAGGGTGTTCCACAAGGTACAGCTCCATGCAGATCTCTGGAAGCACACAGAAACATGGCAGTCATCATGGAATTTCCTCAATGGCAATGAAATGCCAACACAGCACAGCATGTGGTATAGGCAGGAGAAAAGATACGATATAAGAATAGGAATATTATGGAGTCAACAGCATCTTAGCAGTGGAGAAGGATGCCCTGCCTGGGAAAAGATGGAGGTGCTGGCAGTGGGGAGAACTATCAAACATAAACCCTGGGTGGGGGAAAGGCTGTGAAAGTAGAAGGGAATGAAGTGAAGAGGTCACAGGATGCCAAGCCCTGCTGGGTGCTGGGCCCTTGCTTGCTGCCCGGGAGAGGCAGGAACAAAGGTTAGTGTGTAGGTACACCTGCATAAACAAAAAACTACAATCCACCTTCTCTACTAATAGTTAGCTCCATCACACCACAACCTCTCACCCACCTAGCCCAGGAGGAAGGAAGCAGGACAGAAAAGACTTCTTTTCCATCTGCTGGACTTTGCCTAAAGTGGTCCTTAAAATGGAAGGCCAAGTTACTCTTTCACAGCCTCAACACATATCTCTAGACAAAGCACCAGTGAGAAGCATTAACCAATATAAAAGGATATACAGAACACCCCTCCCCAGTGTTCACCTCTGGTCACATTGTACAAGGTCTTCTAGAGTTCTATTGTTTAAACAATAGTAGATCAGCCAGCCCAAGGGAACAGACAGCTCCACTGAGAGCAACAGAGTTTAAAATCACTGAAGTATGTCTTACCCCTGCTCTTCTTAACGTGAACTCCAAAACTTAATAATGTCAGAGTTTATATAAGAGGAAGGTTTCTAATTTCAGAAAGAAATAAAGGAAAGCCTGTAATATACCTACCCAATATCATTGTCTTGTTCTGCTCTGAGCATGGCAAACCACTGCTGTTTGTAAACAGAGGACAGCCATTCTAAAATTAAAAAAAAAAAAAAAAGCTTGGTGTTGTCTTTGGAGCGGGGAATGGGGATGTTTCATAAACATTTGATTTATAAAAAATAAAATTACATTGAATTAATAAGGTTAAACTTATTAACCGGACAACCTACGCAAACGCACCACCTGGTAACACACTTGTGTTATTCATCTCCAGGCCTCAACCACAGAAGCAGCAGCACAGGTAAAAATCAACAGCCAACACTAAGTAGTTCAGGACTATATTCATCTTATCAAGCATTCACAATTGCCAGAAGTGATGCAGCTCAACACATTTCCTCGGTGTGCAAAGTTCCGTTAAGCCAAGAAGCTCGTTAACAAGCTCTTGGGAGAAGATGCTGTTTTCTGAAACCCCCAAGAGAATTCTACGCAAGTTACACAAGAAGAAAACAGAATCAAAAGGTAAAGGAAACAGAGAGTTATCATGGATATGGTAAAAACAAACAGAAATTGCCCCCTACCAGGAATAAACATAAATCATGTGTTCTTCTGAGAACACCATAAAGATGTTATCAGCTGTATTAACTTAACAGTTGCAACCAAGAGATGAAAAAGAACAAAAGCTAATAGCTTGTAAGTACACAAAAGGGATCACAGGCACCCAAAAGCACAGTATGTAAGTTCTTCTTAGTCAGGATAACAAACTGGGGCAAGAACGCAAGGTCATGTATGAAAACAAACTCTGTGGAGGAATGGACTGGGATGAAATGGACTGGGATGGAATGGACAGTGAGAACCAGTTACCAGGAAAACAGAAGATGATGAAGAGGATAGAAGGGAGAAGCAGCGAGATCACGGTGCTGAGAATGCCTTAGATCTCCCAGATGCAAAACTTAGTACCAGTCCTTGAACTCTAGAGTTCAGATTCAGACTGCAATAGAGAATGAACCAAAGCACAACAGAAAGTATAAAAATGATTTAAGGAAAACTACACAGTTAAGGAACAGAGAATGGATGTGCTAGAAGGAAAAAAAAAAGAAAATAAATCAGGAGATGCAAAGCAGAATAATGAACACTTCACTTACAGACAGACCCAATATGTATTTCTGTCTCTATGCAAACAAGAACAGACTCTCCTAATACGGTATTTCAGTTTCCTCCTGCAGGTCCTATGCACATACAGGGTATTAAAAAAATAATTAAATTACACTGTTCTTTCAACTGTTCAACATGATTTCCTTCCCTGAAAGCAATTTAATCTATAACAACCTAAAAGGTTCACACAAACTTATACAAACTACCCAGTAATTTCCACATTGGTAGACTCTCTCAGGAATGATGCTATCACCTCAAATACTGGATGCTGGCAGCCAATAATCTGTTCAGAAGTGCACCAGTAATATTTATCTAAGCCTCCTTTTAAAAGAGGAGCAACACTTCCTGTTCTTAACACAGATCTTTTGACAACAATCTGAAATCAAGAGATTCCAAGGGCTCTCAAGTATTAAGCTCTAACAGCACTTCATTACACAGAGGTCTCCACATTATGCTCTTCTTCCAGTTCTCTTGGAAATCAAGCCCTTTATTTATTTTTGTAATTAATAATCAGTGGTAGAGCATAAACATCAGATGCTCTTCCTGCACTAACCACACACTCAAAAATTGTCATCACACCCCCTTTCCCACTGCACGACTACAAAGCAGCCAAGCCTATTCCAGCGTTTATCACAGTTTATGAAATGTTTTAACTCTAAAAGAATAAACGTTTTGCTCTCTAAAATCTTGTGAACTGTGAGAAAATTACACATTCTTTTCCAATAAGCACTAGCAAATCAGCCTCAAAGTTGCACTTAATCTTGTAACAACATAAGAAACATTCTTCCTCTGGCATACACAGATAGAAGGCTTCTGGCTTTGAGCACAGACACAAAATTTATCCACTGAAGAACTAAGGCTGTCCATCGCAGTTTTGATAAGTGATAACAACAGCAACATTAAGAGAAGAAAATCCAGTGCAATACTGGCAAATTTCTGGTTTACAACATCTTATTCCCATGCTGACAAAGTCACTTCACAAGGAAATAATCCACAGTTCTCCTGTGTCATCGTTGAAATAAGGATCTAAAGGGTCATTCACCCAAAGTTATCTTATTTTTTATTACACAATGAAGATGCCTTTGCACTTTAATTATAATCTGTACCAATATCAATCTTAAGTAATATGGATTTCATTTACTTTATACATCACTTAAGCGTATAAAAATAGCACGTATCAAAGATCAGATCTGTTCTTCCGGGATTTTTATGTGTGATATAAAATTTTATCACTTGCTCGAGGTCCAAAACTGCCCCATCTGCTGGACGTAACTGAGCAGAATGTTCCTGCACCTGGGCTCCAAGCTCCACTCCACAATGCACTGCCTCCACCTGCTGTTCAGAGAACACTTTTAAATAGACATTTAAAGCACAGGATAACCAGTGCCTTCATATCTTACTTTGTCAGAACTACTGCAGAGGACAGTCTCTTCTCCACCTATTAAGCTACAAATTCAAATCAGAACCAGGAACAGGGAAAGCCAGTACATTTAAGCAGTAGTAATTGCCCACTCACTCAAGAGACTGAAAGATTTCTAGCGAGGAAAGGACCCTGCCCCTCCCACAGGAACCCGATGACAGAGGGTCACAGCTCAGCTCCTGACAGCCTCATTCTTCAAACATTTCAAAGTGGGAGAAGAAAGCGCTCAAGGTTGTCAAGTGACAAAAAGCAACTAAATCATTCTTTCTGGCAGAGATAGGATACAGCAGTACAAGAAAGGTACCCTGAGCAGTGACGCTCACTACATCATCTTCATGGCACAGGAAGCATTATAAAAGCATCTAACAGTTTGATCAGGCCAGTAGGCTTCAAAAGAAACATCCCGACAGGTCTGCTCTGGCATTGTAGCATCACTGTGCTGACATCTATGGCAGCATGAAGGAAAAAGCCAATATAAGATGGAAAATTTAAAAATGAAAATTATGAAAATGAAGTTTTTTTCATTAAAAATGAAAATTTTAATTCTACAGGAAGGTAGTAGTGTAACTCAAAGATAGGTTAAATGTTTATATATGGCAAGAGTCCAAAGCAACCCCCAAGGCTACAAGTCTGGACAGATGACAAGAATACAGATGTCAAGAAGTTACAAATAAAGGCAATAAACAGCTCAATAGAAGCAGACTTAATTGATATTTGGCAATTACACCTATAAATAGACATCACAGACACAAAGATGAATGGTTATATCCTGGACAGATATTAAAAAAAAATAATATCAAAGCTGTGTACGTGAGAGCCAGGAAAAAAAGCTGTCAGAGAGTTAAGAAGCAAAATCCAATGGTAAGATTCAATTGGTTAAGGGAACACCCAGAGTAAAATACAGAGCAGGGATATCAAGAGCCAAATTCAAAGGCAGAGCATGAGAAGTCCAAACACTGTTATAAGGAACACAACTAATTCTGGGGAGGGAGAAAAAGAATTTTTTTTTTAAAAGATGTGGAAAAAGAAGGAGGAGCAGGTGTTTCATATGATAAAAGATATGAATGACAATGGAAAAACATTTTCCAGTGAGAACCCAACTTGGTAACTTATTTCCAGTCTTTTTCATCTACCAGCAGCCAGGTTTGCAGAGCTCCCAAGCAAAGAACAAAGCCTATCCATGAACTCGGACTTCAGCAGCAAGATAAGACTGGGCCTTTTTATTTTTCAGTGATAATGTAATGTTAATTATATTAAATGACATTTCACTTTATGGGCTTCAAAAAACACTAGAATGAGGATGCATTTTTATACAAGTCAAAATGAAAATAGAAGGACAAGAGTGGAATACTTAAATATCTCATCTTCTCCAAAAAAAAAAAAAAAAAAACAT
>NW_015091141.1:2416093-2424233 GCF_001431845.1 Calidris pugnax
TTGGGGCGGGAGGAAATGCCCTTTCTGGGAGCTGAAAATAGTAAGACAGGGGAAAACAAGCTGGAAATAAAAAAAAAAAAAAAAAAAAAAAAAGCCTAAATATCTGTTAGTAAGTAATACTTGTCTTGGAAGATGGGAGAAAAGGCCACAGCATCTTGTGCTTTTTGTTTTCATTTTCAGCTATTATTTCAAATCCTATCAAAAACTACCCAGCTCCTTTTAGAAAGGTAACAGCTAGAAAACAGTCGAGTTCCGGCAAGTTTTGCTCTCTTAAAAGGAAAAGGTTTGTTGCGTGTCTGGGGCCATTTAAACACTGGTAATGTACTGTGTATTGTTTATAGAGTATTTTGATAAACTACCTGATCAACAAAATGCTTAACACACCTATGTATAAGCCTTTTATGTGTGTAAATTTAATATTCAACTTCTGCTGAATTTTCAGCCACAATTCTGACATGGGAGATAAACACGCGAGCGCTAAGACCAGAAAATGCACCTAGATCTTCCCCAATTACTCTAAGACTGGGAAAGGCACAGAGAACTCACTCACCTGAGGGTATCAGGGAATCCTTCTCAACAATTCTGGCTGATGCCAAGTCACTGATGATATACTGTAGTCTCAAGTGTGTGAACACTGGTAGGAACGCACTCCCCTGTTCCGACTCCAGGAATGCAATGTCACACTCAAAATCTGCAAGACAGAGCACCTGTATCACAACTTATGTGCATGAATATTTTCCAGGTCCTATCTATATTCGGGATTGAGTTCTAACTTATTGATCAGGGAAAGTTATTATAGACAGGCAAATCATGTTTTCCAAGTAAAATTAAGAAATTCCTTACTTTGAAATCCTTTCAGCAGAAATGTTAGACCAAACTCTTCCTCTTTTGAAATACACCAGTGCCTCCCGGTGAGAAGGCAAAAAAAGCTTAACCTACGTGACCTACAGCAAAAGCAACACAGCAAGAACAGCAGCCATGGCTGCCCACGTGAAAACATGTGGACAAAACAGTGAAAAAGCTATCACTGGTGAGAATCTGAGGCCAGGGACTGATGGCAGAGGAAAGCCCTCCCAGAGAGAAGGGAGAAAGTTTTGAAGTGGAGGCAGACTATCGTATTTTACCTCTAACCCGCATCATCCGCAACCCAAGGCCATGCCAATTAATCCTACCTTTCCTACGCTTGGCAAACCAGGCATCAGCTTCAGCTAAGAGTTGTTTCAAAGACCCATTCCAAGAAGGCACTAGCTGAAGGAACATCCACTAGGTAAAATAAGGAAACTCGAGTGAGTTAATCGAAGAAGTTTTCAAACAAGTAATGCATGCATTACTAAAGGCACATTTTCATAATGCATTCATTCCTACAAAGATTCTGATATTCTATTAAATACTTTCAGTAAATACCAAAAAGGCTAAAATCCTCATCATGTTATACATCAACCTCTATGCAGTTCAACTTCATAGAGCCCCTTTGCCAAATACCTTTTTGAGAGCAGTATAGACATCCATCTCCACTTGCATTACAAATAGGTTAGAAGAGCTGATCAGCTGTTTCATGAGGTTTATGCTGGGGGAAAAAAAATAAATCATAAGAGTTCTACAAGATAGGACAGACCAAAACAAGAAAGCAAGCGAGGTAACAAGTACCCATCAACAGCCTAGGAAGTTATTTGCAGCGAGGTATATACTTTGGAAGAAGTTGTAATTCATGACTCAATGTTAACTGAAGCCTGTACCTGAGTTCTTTGAAGAGTTCAACACTCTGGTGAGTCATCAGGTTATTCAGGAGCCACTCAAGGCACCTAGATTAAAAGCAAGGAATGAATATCTTTATTTTTTTCTTATATATGTCAACATTTCTGCAACAGCTGCTCAGGCTCACAAAGCCTGACCATGTACTGCATGATTTTGAAGTATCACTTTAACCTGAGACATGAACACATAAAAACATGAAAAGAGTTATTTCAAAACCATGAAGTTTACCATAACATTTTCCAAAATTTGATGTAACTCTTAAATTTGCATTTAGTTTCTCTCAGGGTACAGTGAAAGCTGAATTCAAAGTACTATTAACGCCACAAAAAGTTGAGAATACTCTAATTCACAGACAAAGGAAGCAGTTAGCTCTAACCTCAGCATTCTGCTCCCAAATGTGTAATTATCCTTCCTAATTAAGACAAAGTTAAGCTTAAGTTCTGAATATTAAAGCAGCTTTGTGATAAAACAGTAAATGATCACAAGTATTCTTTCACTGTCACACTGAAGACTAAACATATTGTCTTTAATAGTGTACTTTAGTAATTAATTCACAGCACAAGTCTATCTACTACAGTCTACAGCAATTTTAAGATAATTGATTATAGTAGAAATTCAAAAATTAAATAGGAAGACAGCCGAAGTCAGATAACTTCCAATAAAAAACTTGGGCATCATTTTACTGTTTGTAAATTCATACTTTTAATTAACAATGTACAAAGCAGCTTGGAGAAAGCAATTCTTACTTTTTCTTCACAGAGTCTAACCCATACGTCCCCGCTGAATTATAATAACCACACACAGTTTTTGCATTAATGGTTTCCTTCATTGTTTCACCGCATTGCTGGATTAAGCCATCCTGTGGGAAGGAGAAAAAAAACACAGATATCCAAAGTTTTATAATTTCCCAACAGGAAGTGTCAAAGATTGTGCAGTTCACACAAATTTTCATGCCTGAACCCATGTCACATGTGCTACAGCAACTTCAGGGTGCCATCCAGAAAATTTAAACCAACACTCCTGAGAAAAATACATTTTTCTTAAGAACATATCATGTGAAAGAAAAGCCTAATGAAAACCTTCAGGGTGGAACAAACAAGCTCTTAAAACACATTTTTATTTACTTCTAGATATGATTTGCAAAGCAGCACTTAATATTACAACTGAAACTTAGACATAGCATTTTTAAATAAAACCGCTGCGTTATGTTTGGGGTTTTTCCCCACTTAGTTTGGAGAGATGATTCACTTCTCTGGGGGAAATCATACATGCACATCAGTATATTATGAACTGCTATCTTTATCTGAAAAGAAACCATAAAAATATTGCATATTTATTACTTACAAGCTGCAGCATGCAGGCTGATGCTAAAAGTGCAACTACTCGACTGGGTTTTATTAACACATCATCTCTGTACAGCGAGCCAAAAGCCACCTGCAGAGCTGAAAAGAGCACAAGTGTCAAACAAAGACAGGACAGGACATTCAGCACAGATAACTAAAAGAATCTTTGAATATAACCAAACCATTCGAGTGCCAGCATTCTTTACAACCTTATTTGCTCTGGACAAAAAGTGAGTATTTCCCAGCCCAAGCACACACATAAACACAAACCACGACATTAACCAATAAAATAGTCCTTTTCACTATTTAAACAAAATATTCATTATAAACCAGCCACCAAGTCACACCACGGAGCAATGTAGAGAGCAGTAAAACTAGATTAAAGGAAGCCAAACCTCACAATCCTTCTCTGCAGTCGATCACTACTATGATGTTACAAGTTTCTCTGTAAATCTTCTGAAAAACACTATTTTTTCACTCTGTGGTGCTTGGAACCAGAGCAAAACATTCCATCAACTCACACTGGTCCCCTGCAAGCACCCCACTCAGTAGCTTTTCAAGAGCAGACAGATGAAGATGTGACTCAGGATCTAACACTTGGGGCTCCACAAGAGTTGCACACATTGATCACAACAGCCCCACTGCTGAGACGACAGGACAAGGAGGTGGTTCTCAGGGGCCCTTCACAACTCAGAGGAACAACAATGAATCCAACTCTACTGGTGACCCAAGTTAAGCTCAAAACTGAACGAGTACAGAACTCATTCTCTCAAGTTTCCTACTCACTAGTTTAAAAATTATTTAAAAAAAAATAAAAATCAGTCACTTCTTGTCAGGTTCACCTTAACCTCTACCTTCAGAGTTTATATAAAATAAAAGGTTCCTACTTACCTTCTATATCAATATTTTGGTCAGGAATCTCCAACTCTATGACGTTCATGCTAGACTCTTTCCAAGAACCACTGAACATACTGGAAAAGTAGCCTGACTGTATGAGGGAAGAGGAGAGAAAAAGAAATCAAGTAAGAGATTTCATTCCAATCAGAACTGTCAAATGCAGCACATGGAACAAAAAATTGTTAATATTTACCTTTATGAAGAACAAAATGTATTAAGGGAACTTTTCACAAGCTAAAACATTCTGACATATTTAAGAAGGGAGTTGCTCTATTACTGAAAGTGAAAATGTGTATAGAAAATTTGGACTACGTGTCTGTAATCAGAGTAAGTAAAGAGCTTTAAAGGGCCAGAAAAGCCACATAAGTTCTTTTCCTAGAAACCACACCACCAATGGGGATATAATTAGTCCAAGAATTAAGTCCTTAATGCTGCCAGCGGACAACAAATCCTGCAGGCATTAGGGAATGCCAGTTTGGGTATTGGAAGAAAAAAAAAAAAAGAAAAAGAAAAAAAGCATGCAAGACATACAAATTAATGTACAAGGTTGTAGTCTCATACCAAGGACACATACACATACACCATTTATGCAAAGATACCTTTTATTATAAAGTGTAAGGCATATAAAACTAGAATTTGATAGGTTTCCATCCAAATGAAGTGAAATATACTGCTCTACTAGGATTCATGATTTTCCTTCTCAGCAGCAGATGTGCCCATTATGAGATGCTATCACTCACTGAAGTTTACCTGAGAGATCAAAAAAATAAAGTCTATTTGTACAGTACCATATTCCCTGACCTCTTAACTCAGCAAATATCTCAGGGCAGAAAAATGACATAAAATCCAATTTTGATTTTATTGGTTACGTAAGTATTTCTATACTTTCAGCATGTCCCCTGACTATGATGACACACAACACACTACTCTCAAAACCAGCACCTCAGACATCTTACCAATCCTTGGGAGGCTACCTTAGCTTTGCCACGTATATCAACTACTCAATCTCATGAGAATTTATCATTTTAGTAAACAGCATGAGAAAAAGGAAATCCTCCATTTCTCAGATCTGCTGTTCGCAGGTAGAACAGCACCTTACTGTCAATTTATCAAACTAAATGCAGTAACTTGAGAGAACAGGGAAACAGAAACATTTGGACTGAGAGTCTGCTCAACAAGGCAGAGAAGGAACACTAATTTCAATGAGTTATTTTTAATCTCCAAAAACATTTTATCTATAGTAACATTATTCCAATGACAGAGCATGAATTGAAATAGAAACCTAAGTTGCAAGGATGGTTACCTTAACCAAAATATTTCATCTCACAACATC
This sequence comes from Calidris pugnax, assembly GCF_001431845.1. Taxonomy (NCBI): domain Eukaryota; kingdom Metazoa; phylum Chordata; class Aves; order Charadriiformes; family Scolopacidae; genus Calidris; species Calidris pugnax. The sequence continues at coordinate 2,421,422 of NW_015091141.1, forward strand.
ACCACTTGTACAACAAGGTCTCTGCAGAACACTTTTTAAATTTCTGTTAAAAAGCATCCACGGAAGCCATTGAATATTCAATCACAGTCATCAAGCCACACTGAGTTTTAAGGACTAGCCGCATGAACTCGAAACATAGCAACAACAGAATCACAATGACAATTACAAACAAAATTGCCAACAAGAGCCTAAGGATGAACCCGCAACGTGCCCACCCTGTTTACGCTGCACAACGTAAGTGTCCAACCCACTTACACCCTCCCTGTATCACACAGAGTCACAAGCAAGCTGACAAGTAAAGCTGTGTCTGCCAGCTGTCCTCCCTGGCCCAACACCCCCCTGCTCTATCCACAGATGGCTGCCACTCCTCAATCTTTGGCTACCATCAAATAACTTTCCTGCCTTCATTTTATGTTTGTTAAAAGGTTCTAACACATGTAAAAGAGAAGTCTCTTTCCTACAAGAAAACAACAAGATTTCCTTCACCATGCCCAATCCAGGTAATTGCTGTACCTGTGCTGGAATCACAGCATGAACACAACAACAAAAAAAATCACCACAAATTCACTTCTACCATCACTTGTTACCCCAGAGAAACTGCACTCATCCTGCGGAGCATCTCACAGCGACATCTTCATGTTCTAACGCGTAAAACTGCTTTGTGTTTGACCACAGCTAACAAAGAAGTGCATCTGTTTTCAGGTGCAGTACCTGACACCAATTTTTCTTCTCGCTTCACATAAACTGCCTCCAAGGTTAGACTCTCACTTTAAAGTTAACAGCACGACTGAATTAGACATTTCAAGACAAAGCCATGGTGTCTCCCCACTTCTGTCACAGGAAAAGTACTAAAGAGAACAGACAGTAAAGACAACAGTACCTCTTCACTTCCAAAACGCAAAAAGAAACAGGAAGAACTTTATCTCAAGGCTACGTAAGAAATACAGAGACCCAGCTCCACCCATTTCACTTCAGGTGCCTGCACTTGAGTCCCAACAAAGAGTAAAACTGAACCAGGTCACCATGTGCTTTACAAATCCACCCTGGAAGCGCTTTCTTTGCTCCGCAATAATCTTAACATCACAGGAGACTCTCAGCCATTTATTTAGCGAACAAGAATGTATTCTCAGGACATCAAAACACAATTTCCATGACTGCTTTCACAAAGGATGCAGTAAGATGAGTAGATTAGAAAAATTAAATAGGAAGAGACGAAACCGAAGAAACATTTCAAACACAAAGGTACAGCTACACTTCCTAACATTACTATTAAGAGCACAACACAAGTTGTTTCACTCTAAGTCTAAAGTATAAGGAAAACAAAAAGAAAAAAAAATCTCATCACACTTAACATTTACCAGACACTCTTTTATTAAACATACAGTTTCTATTGTGAAGAAGCCACTTACCTGACACAAATATATCTTATGCAAATTCCACTCTTCGCCCAGAGCACAAATTTTGATATCACTGTTCTCCCCATTCAAAAACAGTGTCTGATAAATATACTTTGAAGTGCTTTTCAATTTTTTCCTAAACAAAAAAGGCAAGCAGATATATGCTCCATCAGATTTTTTCTGTTACAGAACCCACACTGAGTACTCGGTAGCGGTTTTTAACTCCCACGACGGACTGACCGCCCCCCTGTGCTGCTGCTCCCATCCCTTCCCCGCTCTGGTTTCACAGCTGGGACCTAGAATCATAGAATCATTCAGGTTGGAAGAGACCCTTGGGATCATCGAGTCCAACCATCTCCCCTACTCTACATAGTCCTACACCATATCCCCCAACACCGCATCTAAACGTCCCTTAAACACATCCAGGGATGGGGACTCAACCCCCTCCCCGGGCAGCCTATTCCAATGCCCAACCGCTCTTGCTGTGAAAAATTCTTTCCTCGTGTTCCATCTAAACCTGCCCTGTTGGAGCTTGAAGCCATTCCCTCTCCTTCTGTCACTAATTACCTGGGAGAAGAGACCAGCACCAGCCTCTCTACAGTGTCCTTTCAAGTAGTTGTAGAGAGTGATGAGGTCTCCCCTCAGCCTCCTCTTCCTCCAACTAAACAGCCCCAGCTCCTTCAGCCCCTCCTCATACGATTTGTTCTCCAGGCCCTTCCCCACCTTCGTTGCCCTCCTCTGCACCCGCTCCAGCACCTCCCGATCTCTCTTGGATTGAGGTGCCCCAAACTGGACCCAACACTCCAGGTGTGGCCTCACCACTGCTGAGTACAGGGGGACAAGCACCTCCCTGCTTCTGCTGCTCACACTAGTTCTCATCCAAGCCAGGAGGCCGTCGGCTTTCTTGCCCCCCTGGGCACACGCCGGCTCATATTCAGCCGCTTGTCAATGAGAACCCCCAGGGCTCTTTCTGCCGGGCAGCTCCAGCCACACTTCCCCCAGCCTGTGGTGCTGCAGGGGGTTAGTGGGGCCCAAGTGCGCAACCTGGCACTTGCCCTTGATGAAACTCATCCCACTGAGCTTGGCCCAACGATCCAATCTATCTAAGTCTCTCTGGAGAGCTTCCCTATCCTCCTGGGAATCAACACTGCTGCTTAACTTGGTGCCATCTGCGAACTTGCTGATGATACACCCTATGTCCTTATCGAGGTCGTCAATAAAGATGTTAATAGAACCTGTCCAAAGCAAAGAAGCGACCCCTGCCCCAGGCCCGCCACCCGCCTCACACTGAAACCCTCCTCCATCCATCACCCCCCTCCTCAACAAGCCCCCGAGCTCAGTCCCTCTGTGTCCCAACCATAACCCACCCCCACATCCAACCCTGCCGGGCCCCTCATCCCCTTCCCCTCGCCGCC
>NW_015091141.1:2424635-2447425 GCF_001431845.1 Calidris pugnax
CCTCCCGCTCGGTCTCGCCGTCACTGTCGCTGTCACCGGGCCCCTCGGCCCCACCGCGCTTCCTCTTGCCGCCCCGGCCGCCGCCGCCACCGTCCCCCCCGGCCGCCCCGTCGCAGCGCGGGAGGCCCGGCCGCCTCCTCAACACCCGGCTGCTCAGCGAGCCCATCGCCGCTCCGCCGTCGCCGCCGCCGTCTCCTCATGGGGCCGCCCGGAGCGGAGCGGGGAAGCGGGGGGCGGGTGGACGAGGGCTCCTCACCAACGGCCGGCGGCGGCCATTGCCACCGCGGCCCCTGCGCATGCGCTGCGGCCCCTACGGACTGCGCGTGCGCCGGGCGGGCTCCGCGCGGGGGCCTCGGGGCGCAGCTGAGGGGAGGAGGGCGCCTGGAGGGGAAAAAGCCGTAATTCCGCCCAATTCAGTGTCCCGGCGTCACCGCAGCTCTTTGCTTGGCGGTGGATGAGCGAGAGGAACCGTCCGGCTCATCGAGCTCCAAGTGGGAGCAGCGGCAGCCATGGGACGGGGGGTGCGGGCCTGCGCTCCCCGGTCGGTCGGTCGGGAGGGGGTGGGGTCTGCCTGAGGGCGGGGAGGCCCCACGGAGGAGGCTGGAGAGGCCGGATCTATGGGCCGAGGCCAACGGTGTGTGGTTCAACACGGCCCTGTCATAGAAAAAGACTAAGTCCGAAATAGATTCACTAAATATTAGTATTATAATCTCCTGAGGCTCCTCTCGGACACGCTCTTGCCCAACTCCATTCCAAAGATGATATATTTTGTCATCCTACAGTCAGATCCGAGGCCGGGAGCATATTTCCTCCGGGGCCTTGTTCACCTTCAGTAAACTCCCAGGATGGTAATCTTTCAACAATTCACTCTCTTTGATCTAAGTTGCAGTTAATTGTTTCTACATCTAGTCCAGGTGGATGTGGAAGGACACAATTAAGTTTAATTGTTTCTGCACTTAGTCCAGGTGCAAAAGGCCCAATTAAGTTTTCATTTCAGGAGTTCAGCTAAAGTTCAAAGTTTTATTACAATTTTATATGAAGTGTTTATGTAACTTTTAAGCCATATTCTTTTGACATCAGCGTGTGCAGGCCTGCAGCCTCAAACCTGCCCCTGGCAATTCCCCACCAGACACAACATGGTGTTTTATAAACCATGCCCCAAAGCATCCCAGATTTACAGCATCCCCCTGTGCTGGTTTTGCCTCTTCCTGATGAGCAGGAGGCCAGTGTCTCCCTGCAGCCTTTCTCCGCTCTGCTGGTGTATGGAGATCCATGAGCAGGAGAAAAGCACCTGTGTCACACACAGAAGTTGTTGAAAAACCCCAAGGAGACATTTATTTCACCATTACCTCTCCCAGAACACACAATCATGGCAGAAGGTAAGGAAAGGAATTGTTTTATTAATGTTAAAAAACTCAGCAATGTAACACAAGGCGTTGAAACACAAACCCAAGCCTGAGTGCATCTGTTCGCCTGTTCTACTGGGTAAGACGATTTTTCTTTCACTGAGCAGAACACTTTGGTAGAACTGGAAAAAGCCCTGCCCCCTCTCCCACCAAAACTAAGGAATGTATCTCCCATTACAGCAAAGAGAGTGAAAAAGAAAAACATTTTATTTGAGGCCACAGAACTATCTCCTATTCAAGCCAACAGCAGCCTAATTTAGAAGAAAGTGAGCGACAGAACGGGGTGTCAGCCATATCAGTACTCGTGCCTTCTAATTCTACCCTCAGTCTGATGCCTGTGAAACAGGATTATATACCAACAGCTAAAGAAAAAATAAAAGATTTTCTAAACCAAATGAACCACATTTTTGCAGTGAAAACAACACTCAGTTTAACAGGCAGGTGTGTAGGGTCTGGGGGAAAAGTCTCTTCCAGAGGTTGGTGTGGAAGGCCAGGTGAGGCAGAGGCACCAGGTGCTGAGGAGACACATTTGTGGGGACAGGCGATTCTTTAAAGGCACCATTCTAATGACATCACTTTATCAAGAGGAAAGGTTTGTAACAACCCTGATGATTTATACTCTCATGAGTCAGGGAAGACAGGCCGAGGACACAGGGCTGTCCTGTGAACCAGGGCAGCAAGAGCTGTTTTTTACATCACCAGTGACATCTTCCCTACCTACAGATCTATAGGCAGTATTATATATATAAAGTGCAGCAAGGCTGTTAATGCTCCACACTAACAGAAGGCAAGTTAAGATCAACATGCTTGTATTTTAGAAGATTGATTTGTGTTTTAATTGTCTTGCAAAAAAGATAAAGCAGGCCTGCATTCTGTATTCTTGCATGTATTGATGAGGTTAATTTTTTTCCCTGTGCAGCCTCTCATATTCTGCATCCCAGTTTGTTTCAGTTGATAAATTTTGCTGGTGAATGCAATGGCAAAAGGACAGCTTGTCAGGGAACAATTTAACTTTTATATATTTGGTTACAGCATTCTGTTCAAGATGGGCTTTGCTGGCCCAATTAGTAGACAAATAGGTCTTCCAAGCATAAAAGCCTATCAAAACAGTTAATCAGAATGGCCATAATCTAACCAGAGCATTAACTAATCTAAGTCAATGCTCTCAGCAATTAATAAGATATTTGGTAAAATTAAAAAGAAATAAATCCTTATGATCAAATGCTTCCCATCACCCAGGCAGTGCAGCCAGCATCCTTTAATCCTCCCCACCACAGAGCCTGAGCAGAACTTTCCTATAGTCTCCTGAGCAGTCTCCCTAGAAAGAAAAAAGGGACACAATTAATTGTACAGCTCCATGCAAGGCTGGATTCTTTCCAGCACATACAATTTGTTGTAAGGTTTGTATTCTTTTTGACAATTTAAGAACTAGGAACACTTTCAGTACATAAATGTAAAGCTGTCCTAATTCCAGCTCCTCTAAAATACCCAATAGGTGTCGAGTGGGCACCTGTCTCCTTGAAGGTGCTTTGCAAATCCAGCTCTTTGTTTCTAACACTGAAAAGCTTACCTTAATGAAGGAGTAGAGAGATTTCCCGTACATGGTCAGGAATTCCCTTCTGATCTGCAGCATGTCTATTTCAGAGCGGGACACCATCACTCGGATCAGCGTGTTGTCATCTGTTCCCAAGCCCTGAAGAAAAAAACCAACCATTTACAACTGCAAAGTTTGGGATAAATCAAGTTTTAACACTTGTTCCTAATCAGAGCATTTTTGCATTAGTGGGGTGATCCACTAGCAGCTCACTGCCGGATATTGCTCTGAGTTTCGTGAGGGAAAAGAGCTCCATATAAAAGCTTAGACTTTCCTTTATTTTTCCCCAGTTGACAGCAGAGTTCCTCTTTATGGAGTGATTGCTGTCGTGCTACTGACTCAAGCACGGAAAAGCAAGGCGGGTGGGGGGAAATAGCAATCTCACACCAAAAGCTCCTCACCTTCATGGATTTATACAGTCTTTCAGCAAAATACGCAGGTTTATTTCGCAGACACTTTACTGTGAGGGAGACAAGAACAAGAGAATTACGGTCAATAAAAACTGAGGGAGAAGGTCTTCCAAACCTTCACAGCACTTTGTCAGTGAAGGTGTTTATTCCGTAAAGATGCAATTCAGGGCAACAACAGGCAACAGGCAACAACAACCAGCAAGTACAATGCAGACACCCACAGTCAGTGACCTGCTGTAATCTGATGTCTCCGTGCCCAGTAATATTTTCTTTAAGGCTTTAATGCTTCCTGACAGCAAATGTCAGCTACCAAAGCGTCACTTGGGAAAGCAAAGAATATTTCTCACTCCATTGTATCTGCAAAGAGTAAACCATTGTGGCTTGCAAAAGAGACAAACAGTGTCTGCCTCCTGAAGCTATGCAAACAGCCAGCCGGGGCAAGATGCAATATCTCCAATTATTTAATTACTTTGCAGACAAAGTTTAAAGGCAGGGAACTCACCCACAGCTAGCAAAGCATCTTCGAGGTCTCCTGACATCTCAGATTTAATGCTGTCCGTTATGTCCTTACCAGCGATCCCTCTGTATACATCAAAAACTAGGAGGAAGAGTCAGCGATAAAAGAGTCAGTGAGAGGTTCACGGTGTGTAAACCCCCAAGGATCACTTTGCAAGATCAAGTTCCTCATACTCTGCATGAACATTTTACCATTATTGTGACATTGTAAGCTAAATCACGACTGTCTCACAGATATAATTAATTTTAATTATCAACTGTTTTGCTAATTGGCCTACCACTGCTGCTAGCATTTTCAAGAACTAGTTAATGATGGCAGTTTAAATGCTTAGTTCTGCCCCAATGGGAGTCACACTTCATTATCTCCAATTTACAGGCTGAAGCCAGTTGTACTGATGTTTTTCTGAAGTCCCTTTTTGTCTCAGGAGGAGTAAAATGGTCTTAAGGAATTGAATGGAATTGGGCTGCAGGAGTTCATGAACAAGTACAAAGCTCCTACAAAGTATCATCCTCAAACAAGGAAAAAAATCCAGGGTACTGTGAAGGGTCCTACCTCTTAGTAGGTGGTATCTGTTCCGTGTACAGAGGATGGCCATAAATTGTACCTCATCTGTTCCCCATTTCTTCTCCCCAGCTTCATACAGGCACTTGAAGACATTATGAATAGACAAAATAAGGCTAATTGAGAAGACCAGGTGTACATAACACGAGATTTCTTTTCCTTGATGCTTTTCCTTGATGCACTGCTGGCCTGTGCCTTTTCTAGATTACAGCTGTTTTCCAATAAATACTAACCAAGCATGCTCCCCTCCATGCCTTTCTAAAGACCTCTCACTGCAGAGTTGCAAAGGAGGCTAGAACCATTATCCCCATTTCACCAGCTGAGTCAGAAGAGTGAAGAGGCTTCTCTAAGGGTCGAAACTGCGACTGGAGTCCAAGACTCCACCTGGGGCACTGCTCTCTAGCATAGCTTAAGGCTTACCTTGAAAAAAATTAGGTCTACGAGAAGGAGGCATTACCACAAATCACATGTAGAAGAACAGACAATTCTTGCAAGAAAGGAAATTGCTACACACCTGAGCATCTTGTTGAGCAAGGGCTTCATCCACGTACGTTCCCTCATCTCTGTTTCCCTGCAGAGATACAAGGATGAAAAACTCATTTCACTGCAAATTCCCCATCCAAAGCAAGTTACTGGAGATGTGTAATAAGATCCTTAAAATTGAACAGTAGATTACAAATACAGCAAAATATGGCTCAGACGGGATTTGTACTTCCTTTGGAGATGAGCAGCAACCCACTTTAACTGGGCCACTTTAAAAAGAGCACGTGGCATTAACACACACCCCGAGTCAGACTCCTCTCCCTGCAGAAGCCAAGTATGAAATGCAGGCAAGGTGAAATGCAAGGTAAGGGAAGTAAAAAACAGCTCGAAACAACTCATCACTGAGTTGAGATGCGTGTCCATCAGCAACAGGAAGATTCCCCCCGTTTCCTACAGCCTGACTTACTGTCGCGAGGGACACAAGGACTCTCCGAAACATGGAAGATGTGTCAGAGACAATGTCCTCCTCGAGGGTACAGTCATATTCTAGCAAGAGGACACACACATATGACATCTGTTAGTAACAGGTCCATCACCTGGACACTGTTTGTCTACGACATTTGCCAGCTGTAAGCTGGTAAATATATAACAGTGCTCTACATATCATCACTGCAGCCCAGCCATCCCATTTTGTGCTACAAGCCAAAATTAAGAAGCACCGGTAGTATAAAGCTGGCCATAGATCCACACATGGACAGACATCCAACTGATAGACACAACCACCCCACCCAGTTTTATTTACACTGATTCAGTTTCTGGGTGAAATTCTAATCCTTGAGGCTGTTGACAGTCCTGCTGGTGACACCTCTTTAACTCAGAGGTTCTGTCTGGACAGACAATAGTTGTATTGGCTGATTTGTCACGTTTAAAGGCTAACAGACCCCTTTCCTTCCTCTTCACGTGTCCACTCATACACACAACTTTTCAGGCAGTATGATAATGGCTTGCAGTTTGTACTACATACGACATTTGTAGTTCTCATTAATGCGCCGAATCTCTTCGTTTGTGCGAGAAGCCAGAATTTCAATCAGGCAACCTTCATCTGTTCCTGCACCCTAGGGGATTGCGAAGACAAGATCCAAGATTATAACAGCATCTGTTTTGATGTGCATCTAGGGTTCTCTTTTTAATGGTATATAAATCAGTAATAAGAAATTAATAATAAATGTGTAATTGTGTAATAGCGTATTAAATTGACCTCATACTAAACTGACCAGAACTTAAGCAACATAAAAGGGAGATTTCCAAACCTTCACAGCCCTCCTCAGTTCATGCACGTCGTACAGGGTTGTAGGAGTCATCATACCAATGATCACCCTTTCGAAATTCCCACTCAGCTCAGACTTCAAGTCATCAATCAAATCCTGGAAGACGGAGAGAGGAGAAAGGATTTGGGAGAAGACATGGCTTTGAGAACAAAAAGAACTCATCACCACTTCTCTTCATGCTCCAGCCCTCCTTGGATGAACAGTTGCTCTGAAGTGAACAAGAGCAAAATAAGCTCATGCTGACCTTACTGTCATGGAGACCAGGATGTTGTTCACATTTCACCCAAGATACAGATGAAAATTCACCTGCATCTCCCGATTAAAGCCACAGTCACTAATCTCTGAAGACAACCTACCCTGCCAATACTGCTTTTATAGGTGATCAGAACTTGCTGACGTTGGGAAACGTTTAGTTTGGTCAGGATCTCGATGATGGCATCTTCATCCGTGCCTGGGAAAAAAAAGAATGGAAACCAGTCAGGCTGCTTACACAGGAATCAGAAGCAGGCTCTGGTCTTGTCCACAGCGTGCCATTAGTGATCTTCTGTTCCTTACACAACCGGGTTCTCAGCGTCTTCTGCTCCTTACACAACCTGGTTCTCAACAGCACTGGGGACTAGATCATTGTACAGAAGTGCCTCAGCCCAGCCAGGCCATGGCAGCACCACCCCGCAGGAGAGGCAAGAGCCTGACTGAGGATGTTTTTGTGGCCAAGACTCAGATTTCAAGTTGGGTTCAAGTCACAGCCTGATCAAAACACTCAATTCCTTTCAGTTCCCTCTTGGGGCAGTGGGGCAATGCAAATGGCTACACTTCTCCTCTAACAAACCACCAGAAAACAACATTCCCAATGCTCAGCGGCAAAAAAGAGGGTTTAACAGTGGAGGGAAACCAACTTACCAAGTCCCTTCATAGCCTTCCTCAGTGCATGTGCTTCTTGCTCAGCGCTGAAGCTCGAGACCCCCTTGATGGTTGCCTGCACCCACAGGAGAGGAGTTATGAAAGGCAGACTCAGTGATATGTATGTATAGTAGAGTTTAATTAAAAAAAAAAAAATAAAAGATGCAAACAGTGATAGCAAGTGAAGTCCACCCACAAAACATGAGTGATTTTATACCAGGCCTCCATCTCACCCTAAAGAGAAAGAGCTTGATCTAGAGGGACTTCCCAGCCACATAAGAAATAATCCACAGGGGCACAACTGAAAGGAGAAAATGTCTTCCTATAGCTGCCCATGGAGTATCTGCTTTCCAAGTAAATAATGGCAGGCAGCCCAACAGCTCTGTTTAGTCCAGCTGGGGCTTCTTCCCAGGAATTTTCCATGTAAACCACAGAAGCTGTACCCAAAGCCCTATTCCTGCCTTCTCTAAGAACAGCCAAGGACCATCATTCTGTAAAATGCCATCAGGAAGTGGAGTGTTTTGCTCAAAACAGTGATTCGCAAACGGGTTTCTCCCGCCTCCTGACCGGTGCCATTTCTGTGGGACTACACTGTCTTTTTGTTCCCATGAAAATCATCAGCAGAACACTGCTTAACATTCCTGGAGGTCAGGCTTTCTGAAAGAGACAGAGGGACAGCCACCATACAGATGGCTACCTTGCAGGTGGAAAGAATAAGGAAGTTTAGGTGGAGAAATGTGTGCTCTTTGAAATATCTGACTGGATTTTCCATTAACTCCCAAAATGGAAAAGCCCATATGAATGGGTCATTCTTCTCTAGTACGAGGAAGCAGAGAGAATCGATAAACTCACCCCCCATAAAGGGACAGACAGTGAGAGTGTTCTTCCTGCTGTGTCCTTATCTGAGCTACACTCCCCACCTTTATCTGATCAGAGCAAACGCCTGGTGCAGGGTGGTACAGGAAACACATGCACTCACCATCGCTCTCCTGTTTGGTCAGTCTCTTATTGTCCGGGTCCTCAGGCTGTTAGGCAGCTGTAATAAAAAAAAAGAGGGAGAGTTAAGTTTTCCAGCAATTAATTAATAGATTAGACCTACCCTTTCCAGTTAATAGGCCTTTTTAAGTAACAGTGTAATTTCTCTGAGGACTAAAAGCAACACTTGAAGAGCCCTACTGAGCACTCACAGCAGCATCCCTGAGTTCCCAGTCCTGCTTTGTTCAGAAAAAGCAAAGACTGGCATGCAACAGGGCCAGCCTGCCTGAAAGAGGGACATGGTGCACAAGCAGATGATTAGCACTAGTAATTTTAAGAAATTTCTTTTCTATTGCTAGCCTGACAGCCTGGCTGGGGCTACAAGGAGAAGCAGACTGTTGTTGCCCTGGGGGCAAAGAAAATAAATTTGATGCTTATGCCCTTCAAAGCGCATGGCTTTGACCTTGCCAGGTGAGAGCCTGAGGGTGAATTAAGGTGAGGGGCAGCCCTTACAGCCTCCAGACACTCCCTGGGAAGCAGAGATGACAGCGAGATGGAGGTGAGCCTGCAAAGGATAACCTCACTTGAGGACTGGGACGGGGGAATTATTTTCCCTCTTACTTAAAATCTGCTGTATTCCACATCTCCTCAGTTTGGTGCAATGTGTAATTTCTTGTAGGACTGCAGTTTTAAGTGGCTGTTGAAACCCTTAAAAAAAATTTCTACACGTAGCTTATTTGCCATCTCCCCAGGGCTTATTTTTTTTGCTCATAGAATCATAGAATCATAGAATTGCCCAGGCCAGAAGGGACCTCCAAACGTCATCTAGTCCGACCTCCCCGCAGTCGGCAGGGACACCCCCAACTAGACCAGGTTGCCCAGGGCCCCGTCGAGCCTCTCCTTGAATATCTCCAGGGAAGGGGCCTCAACCACCTCCCTGGGCAACCTGTTCCAGCGCTCCACCACCCTCACAGTAAAACCAAACCTCATTTGGTTTTCATGCATAGGGCCTATACATGAACAAGAACAAAGTATTTTCCCATATCCCTGGTGAGTGGACAGGATGTCAAGTCCTAGGAGAGGGTTCCCTTCCCTGCAGCTGGAGTTTAACACAGCACGAGCTGAGCTTCTCCCATTAAGGCCCTTAAGGAGCAGCAGCGATACCAGCGGCTGACGCCATCGCTCCTCACTCCTACTCATGGTCCTTAACAGCTGCTATCAAGGAACCCAGGCAGTTGTGCAAGAACAGGGGTGTCTTTGCTCATGCTTCACATGACTCTTACAAATCTGGAATACCATTGGAGGGTGCTGTTCGGGCAAGTTAACTCTCAGGATGACATTTGCCACGGATGTGTTACGCACAGGCACTCCTCAGTGCTCTGCAGGTCATCCCTACGCTGTCACACCCTGCGCAGTCAGGCGGGATATGGAAAATTATCAGTGTTGGGTTTGCTTTCCTTTCTATGATTATAGATTTCAGTGGTCAAAACATGATCAGAAAACTCATCTTTGCTCTTCTCTAACCTTTTACAGAAATATAAAGCCACCTTTTTAATTTGCTTTAGCCAGACACTGAATAACGGCTTTGAATTTCACAGATGTTTTTCTGATGCGGTTTTACTATTGAGTTGATTTGTATGCAGAAGCTGGAGTATCAGACAGGCTGGTTTTACTAAGTCCATTAGAGGACAAAGTAAACGTCAAAAAACAAGGAAAAGAGGGTAGAAGGCAGAAAAATTCTGAGTGCAAACAAGGTGGCAGGAAACCAAACCATGAGGAAAGGATGCGTGTACTGGATTCAGGGCAAATGCTCCTGTAATATCAAATTACAACAGAAATGTCACACTGAACATTGACTGTAATATTCCAATTTCTTCATCCAGCGTAACCGTCAGTGGGATTATAAAGAGTGCAAAAGGCAGCAGCATTAACCCAAATGCACCATCTGCAAACGCTGGTTTGTTCCCAGTACATTTCTGTGTGTGGTGCCACGAGAAATGAGCCAGTGAAGTTACAGGTGGAAGCGTTGGGTGGGTCAGCCAGGTTCTTCAGCAACGCTCCCTACCCCAGTAATCCTCTTACTCCCTTTCACAGGTGAAGGTGCCTCCAGGAACTGCGCTGGCTGGGGCATTAGATGAATAAAGCTCTCCCAGCCACCTCCTCTGGTTGTATAGAAAGGGATTGCTCAGTCAGATTCCTGGCCTGCAGCTCAGACAGGGAAAACCAGGACAGGAGCAACACTTAACTCCATGTTCTGAAGAATTAAACTATGCAGGCAAAGAGTCAGCCAGCAAGTGCTAAGGTGCTCTGGCTAACCCAGATGTTGCTTCATCCTAGAACAAAGGCCGGAGCTGGCTGATGCAGTGAGCCTGCCTTAGAACAAGCTCAAAATGCTGTGCCCGGCTCACAGAGCGGAGGTGTACCAGGCATCCCTCCCATTATTCAACTTTTTCCGTGGATGACCTTTTCCTGGAAGGCTCTATCAGCTAATCAGAGGGTTATAAGTCCACATCTAAAAGCTGAATCCAGAATAAAGTTCATTTATCAGAAAACAATTGAAAAGATCGTGTGTGCTGACCAGTTCAAACCCAGGCTTGCTCTCAATCAAGTTTTCCTGACTCTGCACAGCACACACACAGCTCCCCGCAAGCAAAGCTCCCAGCAGCTTAACCAGATATAAAACAGATATAAACCCGGGCCTTTTTCCCCCACGGGTTTGAGCTCATCGACACGTTCCTGGTCCTACACCTAGGATCCGGGGTGGAAAACCACTGTTTTGTGACCTGTCCCCTTGCAAGGCAAACACCCGACTTGTTTGACTAGTTCTCTTATTCGGAGCACGTTTACTCGAACACAAACCCACACCCTCTGCCGGATCAGCTTTTCCATGGCTCTGCCACCACCGGCCGTTCCCAACGTGCTGGATCCAGCCGGCTCCCCCCGCAGACACTGTGCTCCAGGGGGGCAGAGTGTCCCGGGGCAGGTCTGGGGCTCAAAGTGGGGTGACCGACCCTCATCCCAGCCCAATCTGCGCCCCAGGACAGGATCTCCCTTCTGCTCACGAGGCAGCCCAAATATCCCAGCACCTCCCACACACCGACCTTCGCCTGGCCACTGCCCTCAAAAGGGATAAAAATATACTACGGGGTTAGCAGAGCCTTGTGCTCCCCACTTCAGCCTGTGCACCCACCCCAAAGCCTCTTCACGAGCCCCCTGGCGTGTCCCCCCCCCGGCTCCAGCATCCAGCGGGGAGGACGTGCCAGTTTGGCCATGGGGCACGGCAAGAAATAGGAAGCAAAACCTGCACTCCCTGTGCCTGGGAAGAGTCAGCCATCTTCCTCCCTCCCTCCCTCCCACAACCTGCCTCCCCGTCCTTCCTCACCCCAGGCCCGTGCCCTCCAGGGCTGCCCCAGTGCCCCAATGCCCTGGCATCGTGGCCAAGGGCTGTGCTGTCCCGGCACTGCCGCACTGCCGGCCGCCGTGGTCTGGCAGGAGGGGACGGGGCTTGGCATCTTCCCAGGCACCTCCAGCCACACAACCCCTTTTCCCCATGCCCAAGGGGACCCGGGTCCCGGCCAGTTTGGCACTCACCTGCTGTCCTGAGCGGGTGCCTCGTTGGGGATGGGGAGAGCTTTGCTGGCCGTGCCCTGGATGGCAAAGTCCCCGCCCTGGAGCGGGGTGGGACGCGCCAGCTCAAAGCAGCTTTTCCCCAGCGCCTGCCGGGAAGGCGATCCAGCCCTGCTCCCCACCTCTGCCCTTCCCTCAAGAGTTGGTTGTGATCCAGAGCAGGGAGAGATTCCCCAGGGAGCCTCACGCGCCCTTAGGAAAGGCACGTTTGGGGTTACAAAGGGAAGCTCTGCAAGCGAAGGTGGCCTGGCAGGCTGGGAGGGCTTCCACGCTCCCCAGCGTGGCCGGTACAAATCCGGGAGGGAGCAGAGGGTCTGTCTGCCTGCAGCCTGAGCCCGGGTCAGCCTCTGGTGACTGCCTTGATGCTGTCGTGTAAAAGGGCTTCCCCAAGGGGGGAGCGAGGGGGACGACGCGGGGAGCACACAGGCTGCACCAGCCTCGAGCAAGAAGGCTTGTTCCTCCCTCCGTGCTCATTTCCTACCTCTGCCGTGTCTCCTTTGCTCCCTACAGCACCTCTCCAGGCCTTAAGCATTATTCCCCCTTGTCTAAGAACTTTGCATCACAAACAGCCGTGATTTCTGTAAGAGTTATTATTTTCATAAATGTGGGAAATGAGCTAAGTTTTGCTTCAGCTAATTGATGTATCATTGTTAGTGTGATAGTACTAACAAAGAAGCCTTAGTAATAGTAGGGTCTAATAAATTGTATCCAATTAATCCCCAGAAATGCCCTTTGTCTGTCAAGGGATCCTTGTTTGCAGAGCGTTATCCAGGGGAAGAGAAACAGACTGGAACACGGCCTTCAACACAGGAACCCAGAGGGGAGGGGAGTATCAATAAGGCCAAAGAAACCAGTCTGGTAAATCTGCCAAGGAGATGGTAGCAAAGACTCTGAAATAACGTGTAGCATAATCAACTAATCAAAGGCGTGTTTAGAATAATGATTTCATAGAATAGGTGTATGTGTGCCTTATATGGGAAAAAGTGCAAAATAAACCTGTAATAGGTGAAGCGGTTGGGAAGAATGTGAGCTCCAACTTCTCAGCCCATGAGAAGGGAGACAGAAACTCAAGTGGCCGGGATAAGGGTATAAAATACCTGAAAGCTAAAAGATCATCGTGCATCTATTTTTGGTGCACCCGATTCAGCGCTGTTTCGTATTAATAAATTATTATTTTTTTAACCTTTGCTTCGGTGACTTTGTCCTCTTTAAATTCTAAGATGTGAGTCGGTGTTTCTCACATAAAGATGATTATTTTTGCCCCAATAAAGGGCACCAGCCTCAAGTCAAAACACTTCAGGCAAAGGTGCTTCTGTTTTACCCCGATGTGAC
Organism: Calidris pugnax; assembly: GCF_001431845.1. Classification (NCBI taxonomy): domain Eukaryota; kingdom Metazoa; phylum Chordata; class Aves; order Charadriiformes; family Scolopacidae; genus Calidris; species Calidris pugnax. The sequence goes on from NW_015091141.1 coordinate 2,437,769, forward strand.
ACTGCCAGGATCAGCCTTGGACAAGACCATGAGGCTGACAGAGGGAAATCAGCCTTGCAATAATACATGTCTTGTCTTCCCTGCATTATCCTCAGGGACTTTAGTCTCTTGTGATGCCAAAAGTACAGTTATTATAACGCGTAAATCAGCCCTCTCAGGTTCTTTTTTCCAGCTCATACGACGATTTTCTGTCATCCCTGTGCCTCTGCACATGCTCTTTTGCTGGAAGAGACCTAAATTTAGCAGCTGGGATAAATGCAGGCTGTGCTCCAGTGAGCATGTCTGTGCCGCTGGTTTATTATAGCTCCCACTGCGGCTCAGACTCCCAAAAACAACCCCTCAGAGGCCACTGGCACCGACCCACTCCCAGCGGATGCGGGGGCACCTGGAACAGAGGGCAACAGAAAAAGAGGGGTGTAAGCCCCAGGCACCCTCCTTTTCCATTGCAGAGTCTCTCTCCTTGCAAAATGCAGCACATCACCCCGACCGGGATTCGGTGTGGACTAGTCCATATCGTCAACAGTCACTAAGGAGAAACTCTCCTCTTTCCTACATCTGTTAAAGTTTCCATTCTCATCCTCTCACTCCTCTCACATTTTCTGTCTCCTCCCTGGGCCCATACCCACTCACTTCAATCCACCAGCAGGAGAACTGCTACGGTTCTCCATCTTATGCTGCCTCTGATTTTTTTTAGCCTGTGTATTTTCAAAAGTTTACTTCTTCTGTTTGCTTTCCAGCCTCTTCAAGCCCAAGGTCTGGGTGGCTCTGACACTGAAGTTAATGGTATATGCCACAGTAATTATTGTAGACCAGAAGTTATTCCTTTTCTTTGGAAGTTATTTACCCTTTAAATATTGTACCAATCCTGCCATTCATGATTTGCAAAATTTAACGTTTTCTTTCCCCTGGGAGAGGCTCCAAGTAAGGAGGAGTATCTGAAGATGCAAAGTGTTCGTGTGGATTTTTTTGGCCACCCAGAATTATTCATGTAAGTATAGTCCATTCGGAAGCCAGATCCTGACCCAACACACGGCCGAGTTCTCTATAATCTTGGCTGGTTACGGATGTGCCTCCGTAGCCACCTGATTCAGACAATCACAATTATTTGGACCAGGAAGGTGAAAAAAACCCCACAAAGTACAGAAGCTTCTGACCACACTGAGTTAGCTGAGCTTCTCTGGAGGGTGGAGGGAAGGACAGAGGGTTTAAGGCAATAGTTATCTCTACCCTGTTGTACCTTGCTGTTGTACCTGCTCCCTTCAGGAAGCTGAGGGGTTGTTGCTGTAAGAGAAATTTCCTATATAAGGTTCAAGGGACAAAGCTTCATCTCTCCAGGAGCCTGTCATGTAGGGTCTGCTCAGCTGTTAGCATGTTGTCTTCATCTCCTAAAGGATGGAAGGGCGATGGCTAGTCTTAAATATCTCCAGCCTGAAGCACTGTCTGGCACAGCTTTCCTGTCCTCACATCAAATGAGGGACAGCAGTGGACAAGTCCCCATTTCCTATCACTGTAGTGGGTGACAAAGTACATTGCTTTGCTTTTCACTGATATTTCCTGTTTGTCCCATCGATTATTTTAAACTACCCCTCTTATAAAGCTCTCCAAATCCTCAGACTTTACTCAGTTGCATACCTGCTCTCTGTATTCCTACTCCATCCTGCTGTTCTTCCATCTTTCTACAAAAGACATAATAAAAATGAAAGGTGATGGAAAGACAGGGCAGTGTGCATTAAGTAAATAAACTGAGCTCAAGCAGCGAGGCTGTTAAGCGGGAGGTATTTATTCTAGGTCCCACAATGAGAACAGAACTGAACCTCTCAAAAAATGGCAGCATTTCTGTTTTCGCCCTAAGGACCTGGCCTTTTAAATTTGTACCTCAAAGAGTTAGAGGACCCCAGTGCTGGAGGGAGAGATTTTCAGTGTGTCATTTGATTAGCAGGTACCTGCCATTAGCTTTAGGGAGACAGCCTTACCTCACCTACCCAGGTCCAAATCCTGGCACTAATGAAGCCATTAGACAATCTCCCACAGATTTAAGTGGGGGACAGAATTTGGGCCTTTGGGGACCAGGCAGGTGTTTTCAGGAAGTTCATAAGGGAATGCTCACTTTTAAACCTGAGCACCAGCAGTTTGCCATCGGCAGCGCCTGAGGACGGCGTTATTCGGCTGTTGCACAGGCGCTGTCAGAGCCGCGCTGCGATGCTGCAGCTCACGCTGCTGTCTCCATAGCAGCGGGGAGCCGAGGTCAGGCTGGAGGCTGAAAACCAGCGCTTGCTTTTCTAAAGCACTGATTTTCATGGGCTTGTAAGAAGGTAAAGAATTCTCACATTCTGCATGCTAATAACAGATTAATCACAAAGGTAACTGCGGGTTCTAGGACTTGCTGCAGAGACGTCGGGGTACTTTTGGCATTTAGAGCAAGGATGTCTCCTTACCTGCTCCAGTTCTGCACTGTGTAAGATGAAATGTCCATTTCCACAAAGCAGAGGTAGCCTTGGTATAGAAACAGTGGTGTTTTGGGGAAGACCCCAGGAAGAGCCAGCCTGAAGCTTTTGTTCTGTTATTTGAGTGAAGCCCTTTTAACACCAGGAGAAGAGGAAAGGTGACAAACACACTCCCAAAAATAGGTAAGCAGTGTCTACTTGAGGTGGGAAGACTGAAATATTCCAATTCACTTAAGAAATGGAAGCGTCCTTAGCTCTTCATTATTTACCATAAGCATTAGAAACACTGCTTTTACACAGCCAGGATTACCAGGGGAACGTGCAGCCCTCCACCTCTCAGCAACTCAGACAGGACTCACAAAGCCCCGAGCACAGCGTAGCAGCGCTGCTCGGCCACTCAAGGGCTCTCTGCATAGACCCAGGCTGATTGCATAAGCAGACATGTCACATAAGGCCACGAAGGAGCAGGAGAGCAGACCTGATTTGTGAAAATCCCTCTAACCTAAACTGCTTTTAAAACAAGAGACCACTTAGACATGGTGGTCTACACACCTTAGAAAATGAGCTATAAGGGGAGAGAGCAGTGAGCAGCTGCATCAAAAAGCCAGAAGTCAAACTCCCCATTTCAAGTGTGTTTCAGTTACAAGGCTTTTAAAACAGGGATGCTTGTGTGTTCTGCAGACAGGAACACAAGAGGAGATCCTGGATGATATTACAATTTATAACAGCAACAACTCAAACTGTGTCTTGGGTGTGACCACACTCACTGCTTTCCACACTGTTGTCCCACGGCATATGCTGTATTGACACCGTCTCAGAAATACCCACACTCTGCCTTTCTCTTACATAGAAGCTCAAGGCTCTACTTGGCCAGGAGCCCAGTCTGCTGTTTTCTTTTATTAACTAAAGCTGTAAACCACAGGGAAGGCAAACAGTCCTGGGCCATTGCTTGGTTGACAGCTTTGTTGGCCCACCTCTATGGTGGGGTTGGGAAGATGGGTAGGCACTTCTACCTTCAAAAGAGCCCCTTCTGGTCATACAGCTGTACAGCAGAGGCTACGAAGATGATGAGGGGCCTGGAGCATCTCTCTTAGGAGGAGAGGCTGAGGGACTTGGGTCTTTTTAGTCTGGAGAAGAGAAGAGTGGAGATCTGATCAATGCTTATAAATAGTTAAAGGGTGGGTGTCAGGAGGATGGGGCTGGTCTTTTTTCAGTGGTGCCCAGGGACAGGACAAGAGGAGTGCCCTCCTCTGTGAGTGCAGAGGAGGGCAACAAAACTAGTGAAGGGCCTGGAAGACAAATCATATGAAGAACGGCTGAAGGAGCTGGGGCTGTTTAGTTGGAGGAAGAGGAGGCTGAGGGGAGACCTCATCACTCTCTACAACTACGTGAAAGGACACTGTAGAGAGGTTGGTGCTGGTCTCTTCTCACAGGTAATTAACAACAGAACAAGAGGGAACGGCTTCAAGCTCCAACAGGGGAGGTTTAGATTGAACATTAGGAAGGAATTTTTCACAGCAAGAGCGGTCGGGCATTGGAACAGGCTGCCTGGGGAGGGGGTGGAGTCCCCATCCCTGGCTGTGTTTAAGGGACCTTTAGATGCGGTGTTGGGGGATATGGTGTAGGGGAGGACTATGTAGAGTAGGGGAGATGGTTGGACTCGATGATCCCAAGGGTCTCTTCCAACCTGAATGATTCTATGATTCTATGATTCTAAGAAGGAATGGGCACAAGCTTGAATATAAGAAGTTCCACCTAAACATGAGGAGGAACTTCTTTCCTGTGAGGGTGGCAGAGCCCTGGAAGAGGCTGCCCAGGGAGGTGGTGGAGTCTCCTTCTCTGGAGACATTCAAACCCCCCAGGGCACGTTCCTGTGGGACCTGCTCTGGGTGGTCCTGCTTTGGCAGTTGGACTGGGTGATCTCCAGAGGTCCCTTCCAACCCCATGTGATTCTGTGATTCTGTAAACATACAAGTTGTCATTTGCTCTTGATCCGTGTTGCTTGTGTTGTCTCATCTTCACTGTTCAAACGGGGCTGGGGAAAACAGGTCTGCTTTAACAGAGCTCAGGGTACAAGCTGCAGCAGCAGGTGTCGGAGAAGGAGTCTTCGCCTGATCCAGGGCTGCCTGGCCTTGATAGTCCATCCCCTTTACCTGCTGGGAAGACATCACCCAGTGTGGATGCAGTGCTATCAGAATTCTCCTGCTTGTCGTGGCACGGCTACTGGCATTACGGGCAAGAGACGGGGTAGACCACTATAACCGCAGCCACATTACAGCTTGTACAAATATAATAACTGTCTTAAACAACCCCCCACTATCAAGACTAATTGATATAATTAAAGCTCCAGGCCTTAGGGCATTTGTCAGCTCCATGGAGAGACATTCAGGCAGGGAAACTCCTAACACCCCTGTGGAAGCTGTTTATTATTTGTGGTACAACCTGAACCCTCCTTCCCACAAGCTGCAGGCTATGACCTGCTACACCGTTGCTTCCAGCAGCCTTAAATGTATTATCAAACCTAAATTTCATTTAATGGGCTTAGTGAATGTTTACTTCAATTAGCATACATATAGTTCTGAGGAGGAAATGAGTAGCTTTCATTTTTTTCTTCTTAATTAATATCTGCCTCTACATAGTTTTATCTTACTTCGCTCCTCTGTAATTTGGCTGGAACCCAGCTCTAGGGGATGGAAAAACAGAGCTACAACTGCCCAGCTACAGGGGGCTTCTAAGGCACACACGTGTTCATGGCTTCGTGGAAATATGATAGAAACTCACTGGCTGAGGCAGTGCTTGTCCAGGGAAAACATGTAAGGCATCTTAACATGGGGAGGGACTCTTGATCTGGGAACGGAGTGATAGGATGAAGGGGAAGGGTTTGACCCTGCAAGAGGGGAGACGGAGCTGAGATGTGGGGAAGAATTTCTTTGCTGTGAGGGTGGTGAGAGCCTGGCCCAGGTTGCCCCAAGAAGCTGTGGCTGCCCCATCCCTGGAGGGGTTCAAGGGCAGGCTGAAGGGGGCTTGGAGCAACCTGGTCTGGTGGGAGGTGTCCCTGTCCAGGGCAGGGGGTGGGTCGGGATGGGCTTTAAGGTCCCTTCCAACTCCAACCATTCTATGAATCTGTGAACATAACGTATGTAGTGCTAAAAGGAAGGAAGAGCAGGGCTGCTGCACAAGAGAAGACAAGTTAGGAGCAAAGAATGCCAACAAACACACAAACAGGACCCAGTCCTATCAAGCCTAGGGAGAGTCAGGGGAAATAACTGGCTTCTTCAACCACCCAGTGATCAGGAGACAAAGCAAGGCAGCAAGTCCACAGCCCACTCGAGAAACCAAGTTAGAAACACTAAGAACGGACAACACAAGTCCAGAGCTCAGCCAGCAAAGGCAAAAGAGAGAACCACAGCCAGGACCACTGTACAGTTGCCTTAAAAAATGAGTAAGTCTTCTGGGCATGCGCTTAACTGGCGGTCACAGTCGATGAGGAAGACTGGGTGAGACTGCGTGGGACACTCAGAACCCTGACGCTTGAAAGACAGCTGATAAATCCCTTCTCAGTGAGACTCCAATCTGCAAATTTCTCTTAACAGCATATATCAACTTAGTGCAAAGTCATGCTCCTTGAGAAAGATGGCTCTTTTTGACCTGGTGCTCAATCCTGTTGATGTGCACAGAATTAATCCATCAAACATGCCTGAGCCTACAGATCTCAGTCGGCTCAATTGCTTCCCGGTGTGTCTGCTCTCTACATAGGCCACCAGTGCCATTGCCATGGATGGGAGAATGTTGGCTTCTAGCTGAGGGAAGTATAGCTAGTGCTGGTGAGTACAAGGGCAAACAGGAGCACCTAGGAGGTGGAAACTTTTAGGTTTTAAACAGGCAAAATATAGATAGGAATTTTTGAGTCTTCTTTTTGCTCCTTTGCTGAACTCTGAACCTCACCAAATCACTAGCCAGATGATAGTGTGCTTGAAAGTCGACCTTTTCTTGGGGATGGTAAAAAAAAGTGATGGCTTTTCTGGTCATACTAGTAATGTTTGTGAGCCACTGCTATGTACTTTAAAAGAAATGCTTGGATTCCAAAAAACACTGGCAGGGATAGAGACAGAAAGAATAGCAGCTTAACACTTGTTAGGTGGCAAGAAGCTTGCCAAAAATTTTGGCAGTAAATGTGTGTGGTTAAGGGAACATCCTTATCAAGATAAAAATAACTGGATGAGAAGACTTAATTTTTATGCTCTGAATACAGGAAAATATGACCGTTACTTTGTTGCCCCTGGGTAGTTATGTATGACCAAGCACAGAAAGCTGTGCAGGCTCTTCTCTATCTTCTTGCTACTTCTCGAAATACCCAGAAGAGGACAGTGTGCCCTCGTTTTTTGGTTACTCGCATGAAACCTTTCCAAACATATGTTTTTATTTAGAAAATGCTGAGCTGTCTGGAAAGTTTGATCAAGAGGGATGCAGCTGTATTAATGTGCTTCTTCCTGGGGATTTGAAGGCATTTTCTTAGCAGCACAGGGTAGCCAGGGATCAGGGAGACAATATGCAAGCAAACTGCTCAGCTGACCACAGCGTCAGGACTCCATTATTTTAAAACCAGCGTCATGGGATTTTAACAACTAGAATTTGGTGCTTAGGACTGACAGTATTCGTCAGACTGAGGTTTCTCTCTGCAGAAGGACAAATCTGTGAGCACTCTGGAGTTGCTGTAGGCTAACACAGGAGAAGTCCTAGACCATGTGTCTGCTGGCAGTCATTCATTAGCTCTTTCACTCAAAGCTTTCAGCCTCAGTTCTCTCTGATCCCTATGAAGGTCACTGGGATTGCAGCAGTGCAGCCAAGCCTTGTTTCTTCTGGAATAAAGAATATCACCAGCATCTGCAACTGAGGATTGGCTTCTGCTGGGCTTTTGCTCCCCAAAATGGTCACCAGCAGAGTTTGTGTGCCTGTGCCCAGAACATCAGGGCCCATAGTTGTATGTGGGTCTGACTCTCACCTGCATTATACCTCAGCACTCCCAGGTACATTTTTAAAAAGTACTTCTCAGTGCCTCATTAGGATGTTCAGCAGTGCATCTGCATACTCTCTGCACGGCAGTAGGGCTTTATCTTCTTTAGTTGGAAATGAGTCATTTCCCTGTACTGTGCAGAGTTGCCCAATTTCCTTGGAAATTGTTCAGTTCTGCAGAGTCCCCAGAAATCACTGATTATAAGACTCTCTTTTTGCATTGGGTGTTTTACCTCAGTCTCAGTAGATGCCCAGGGATAGAAGCAACGGAGGCTTTACCCAGTTCTTATTTAGTCTGAAGGGCAAGTGAACCTTCTGTATTGATCACGGGCAACTCATCGTATAGAGCCAAACCACAGCCGAGCAAGGTTTAATGAAGATTAAAGCCTGTTAAATAAAAATAGGACTGTTTTCACACCTGTCTTAGCTGACTAGCTGAAATGATGGCAGTTCTAGCTGCGTGGACTTAGGATGTCTTGTACGTGACACTTGGAAATGAGGTGCAGGCGGGAGCCACTCTGCAGCACCCCACAAACTATGGGTGAACGATGGTGGTCAAGGAGAACTTTGAGGTCTGCAGGGTGAGCCTGTAGACCTTCACTTTCAAGAGCTGCAGAGAACAAGGATGACGGAAGAGGTATAGCATTAACCGTAATGAAGAGGCACAGTGGCTGAGCAGAAAAGCAACTATACCGTGACACACTTTTAGATCTGTGTGTCCAACATTATGCTAAATACAATCACCAGCAATTTTACTTGCCTGCTCTGAGATACGTATGCATCTTAAAAGTCTTCAAACATTGTGGGGGAAAATAACAATTAGGTTTGTTTACAACGTGCCGATCCAGTCTTGGCATTGCTGGGAGCTCGTGCCCAAAAGCCAGCCTGTTTTCAGGCCAGGTAGTGATGTAGGAAAAAGAGAAAGGGCTGTGCAAGCGGTAAATATTTTTGCCATCCCACAGTAAGCAGGGCCTGCCCAGCCTATCTGCTCAGGACAGGAGCTTGTCAGCCGGATGGCTGTAGTTATTACCATAATACAGGAAATAATAGTCACGGGGAAAATGCGAGGGTGCTCTGGTTTCCTCTCCTGCCCCAGCCAGAGGGGAGGAAGGAGCCGTCATGGAGGCATTCCTCTGGCAGCACCATGCTCCTCGTGGTTCTGTCGCAAGCTGGGAAAGCCAATTTTGGCCATTTTAATGTTCCCCTCTGCTGTTTGGAATTCCAGCTCCGGCCTTCCCAGCAGAAAGGAGAGGAGCTGCGGATGCTATGCCACAGCCTAGGCTAGAAAAATCTGACTTCTGAGGAAAAAAAGGCTGGAAAGAACCCAAAGTACATTTAAGGGAAATTTCACGGGATTTGGGCTAAACTAAACTTCCATGAGGCCTGACCCAAGGGCTTCTTTGGATGAGCTGCATTATGGGCATCTCACTGCAGGCTGCGAGGTGCTGGTGGGGGAAGAGGAGAAAGCTGTAATTTAGCAGTAAATCTAAGGTGCAGGCTTTACGATACCAACTGCTAGGTTTAAAGCACTCAAATTTTGAGGGCTGGGGACATCTCTAGTTTATTTTTAGTGTTATTTGAGGCTCTTGAACCTGGCGCTAGCCAGGGCTGTGTGAAGGCAAGCCTTGTACTTCAGGTCAAGCCCAAGATGTCACAGCAGGGGGGCTTGTGACACGAAAATATGTCAAGTTTAAGCATATTATTTCGAAAATAAATGTGGCAAGGGGCGAGCACAGGCCACGGCTCCTCGATGACAGGATTTCAGTGCGCATCCCTCCCGGGGAGGGGAAAAAAGGACCCCAGGGCACCCTCCGCTCTCCCTCGACCCCGCGGGGGGCCCATCCCTGCCACCCGGGCTGAGGAGAACCTTCCTCCCCGGGGTCCCTCTCCACAGCTCCCTCACGGCCCCGCCAAAACGGCGCCCCGGGCCCAGGCCCCCTTCTCGCCTTCCCCCCTCCCTCCTCCTAGGGGCGCCGCCGCTCTGCATGCCGGGAGTTGTAGTCCTCGCGGAGGCGGTGCGGCCCCCGCCGCTTGGCGATGGAGAACTACCGCTCCCAGAGTGCCCCGCGGCGGGGCCGCTGCCGCCATTCCACCTACCCTCCTGCCACAGACGCCAAAGGGCCTTCGCCCCCCTCCGCCGCGCTGTGGGGCGGGGGGTGCCGGCCGCGCTCCCGGCTGCCTGCGCCGCCGCCGCCGCCGC
>NW_015091141.1:2447435-2561722 GCF_001431845.1 Calidris pugnax
GCGGCCCCCGCCGTGACCCGCCGCGGGCAGCCTAGGGGGGCTGCGGCAGGCCGGCCCTGGGGTGCATGGAGGCACCCCCCGCCCGCAGAGAGGTACCGGGCGGGGGGACCTGTCAGTCGGGGCTGCCTGAGGGGGCTGCGGCGGCCCGGGCCGTGCCCTGGGGGTTACTGCCTTTCCCCTCCCGTCACCCGCCTTCCCCCTGTGGTTTTGCAGGTGTGAATCCCCCGGAGGACACCGCGCCTCGGCTCGGCTCGGCCCCGCAAGGCGAGCGGCCCTGGGTCTCCCTCGCCGGGCCCGGCCGGGCTGCAGCAGGGACAAGGAAGGGGTTTAGGACCTTAAAAATAGCATCGCCCCCATTAACCAGGCAGCTGCTGCTGCTGCCTCCTGAGAAATGAAGAAGTTTTTCGACTCGCGTCGGGAGCAGGGTGGCTCTGGCCCCGGGTCGGGGACCAGCGGCGGCGGCGGCGGCAGCGGCGGCCCGGGCAGCGGGTACATCGGGCGGGTGTTCAGCATCGGCCGGCATCAGGTGACGGTGGACGAGGTGCTGGCGGAAGGTAAGAGCCCTGGGCCTCTCGCGGGGCCTTTGCTTCTTATCCCTCCCCCTCTCCCTCACAAAGCTGGAGAAGGAGGCTTTGGCCTTTCCCGTGCACTCCACCTCCCCCTCTATCCCCGGCTCCCCAGATATTTTATTGTCCTTGACAGACTTGCCATCCAGGGGCATCTGCAAACTGGCACTTCTGATCTTCCTATGTGTAAGCCCACTGGGGGTTTGGTTTGTGTTTGGGTTTTTTTTTTAATGCTGTAGAAATTGAGGGGATCTCAGAATGTAATTGTTTCCCACCTTCCCTAAACTGGGAGGTTGATTTTTTTTAAAAAAAACCAACCGACAAACCCAAACCCAAAATTGTCAAATGTTTTGGTGCAGAGCAAGGTACTGTCAATAAAGAAAGTGGTGGTCTTCACTCTAACTTTCTTCATCCAGTTGCCTCCTTTCCTACCTTAAGCAGAGAGGAATAAAACACTGGTGGGCTGAGCAGAGCTGGCTGTGGTCTGGGATGAGGGATTTCTGTTTGTGTGGGCTTTCTGCAGGGGAAGCAGTAATCCCAATTGCACTTGTTTTCCAAAATAAAATAATTAGCTAAAAATTATCAGTAGGGATTATAAAACCCTTTACGTGTGCTTGCAGTGCTGCCAGTGGTGTTTGTTAAGATTGTAACCAGTGCTGCTGCTTTAACTGTAATTTTACATTTCATTTGTTTGGGTTCTAAGGAACCTTAGGAATGGCTCTGGCTGGTAACCTTAGCCTCGACCTTCAGAGAGACATTGGCCTCCTTAGACCTGCTCCTGGTCCATCTCCTGCGTAGCATCCTTTGCCATTTCAGTCAAAACAGCGTTTTGTTTTGATCTTGTAATTGTGAGGGAGAGGGTAGCGGCTTTATGAGAGCTGAGTGGGAGGACCTGCGTTGGCTTTTACAGAAAGAACCCTAAAATGGAAAAGGGACTCCGTGTGCGTTCAGGTTTGTAAAAAGTCCCTACAGTTTACAAGCAAATAGGTCTCTGACCATCTTTCAGATGTGATTTCTGATATGTTCTGCTGCTTGCTGAGCTGATGGGAGCACCAAAAGCAGTCCTTCAGCTAGTAACTATAGTGATTTTATTTTTCTTTTTTTCCTGACTTGAAATTTGCAATATAGGTTTGCCTTGGCTGATATTTCCAAGGCCCTTTTGGCCCTAGAAGCTTAGGAACTACAAGAGCTAAACCTGAGAAACTGTCACAGGCTTTTTTTTTAATTGCAGGTTGACCTCATCCTGGTAACACAGGAAAACAGAGGCTTTTTTTCTGATGAATAATCTGTTGGCAGGTTCTGCCCCGGTGCTGACAGCACCAGGAAGCCAGCCTGTGTGTGTCACTGGGCCCTCTCCTGCTCGGCCTGAGCTGCAGCCACTAAAGGAGCGAGGTGGTAGCACAGATTGCGTGGGAGATGTGTCTGTACCTTGCTGTCCTGGAGGAACTGCTGCTTGTGGGGGCTTTTCCCTGTGACTCCTGCTTTCTTTGCTGGCGTCTGGGATGGAGCATGGCCTGGTGTGGGCTACAACTCCTAGATCTGCCTGCACAGGCCAAGCAAGGTGCAGCAGGCCTGTAAAATAGGTGCTGTGTTCTCTTCCTGCCCACGCTGTAAGGCAAAGGAAGCTCTTTTGATGAGATGTGCTGTGCAAGTGTTGTAGACTCCTGGTGCGAGCAGTCCGAACCCCTTCTGCTGGTTAGTGAAGTCTCCAAGGGAACAAGAGCCAGGGTGGCCCGTAGGTTTGCAGGTTGTTGCCTTTTGATGGGAACAGAGGAGTGAAAATGCCATTTCCTTTATAGGAAATGTAGGTCATCCCGGGGACTTGACATGGGTCAGAAGTGCTGCAGCCTTGTGTACCTCTGGCCTTTTGGTGTAGCTGCGGGTGCTCCCCAAGTGCTGGTAAACAGCATTTTTTCACTGACTCAGCTGGAGACCTGGGGAGCTCTGTGGCAGCACAGTCCCTGCACTACTGACGTCTGAGTCCTTGGCTGGAAAACTTTTTTTTGTATCTGCAATGAATCTTGGTGGTTCAGCAGTGTTGAAAAGGCAACTTGTGAAGTCTTGGCTATTTCTACTAAAAGGGAGAGTCCCCTGGGAAGCACTTTGTAGGAGGAGGTGGAGTATCCTGTCTGGGAAAGAAACATCTCTCATCACCATTGCTTTAGAAGGGAGAGGAGAGGCCTGTGTTTTGGTGCAGCATGTGAAGAGAAAATAATAGAAAATAAATGAGATGTAAAAGTGGCTTAAAAGAAAGAGTCTCTGAAATTATGATGGATGGTGTGGGGGAGACTTGAGTTGCACGCCTGAGGAACTGGTTGAACCAGAACTTTTGGAATGAAAGTGTTGGGATTTACCTCTGTCTGTCAGAGCTGTGACTGGTCACCCTCAATTCTGCCGACCAACCCTGCTGAGGATGCCTGCTCCCTGGGCCAGGATGGGAGTCCTTAATGCAGGCACTGTGAAGTCTGCCAGATGGCAGATGTCTCCCCGTGCTCACAGTCTTGCGTAGATCCCCCAAAATATCCACTGCGGTTATGTGCATCCCCCACCCCCCTTAAAAATAGTTATGTCTGGATACTCGCATTCCGGGGCAGGGAAGGAAGTAGATGGGAATAATATAAAAGGAACTTGAATGGTCGTTTGTCCGTGGTGTTATAGTACTGGTGAATCAGTATTTTTTGGTGAACAGTCTATTGCAATAGGTGATTCTTAATTGAGTCTTTGTAGTTGTCTTGCTCTAATCCATGGAATAGCACAAATAATCTCTTGAGAAATACCCCTCAAAGTTTGCACAAGGATTAATTGCTGTAGGAGGTCAGCACTGCTGGCCTTGGACTTTTGCAAGGCCAAGGTTGAAGTGGCAGCATCAGAGTAGTGACCCAGAATGGGCTGAGGAGGCTGTTACTGGCTTTAAGGTGACTGGTGTTTTGGGGAGCTAAGGTGAATGCCCTGGAGGCCTTTGAGTGTGTGGGTGAGTCAGGCTACTATCTGACTGTTTTGTTTGTGAAAAGAAACCAAAACAGTGTGATCAGATTGGATGCTGCTTTTTGTTTCTGCCTGTGTGTAGGGGAGGGAAAAAACCCGAACCCCATGCTGGAGCTGGACGGAGGATGGTGTCTCTGTGGTGAGGAGCAGCAGAAACATTTCGAAGGGTGTTGCCAGAAATCAGAAATTTGTGAAGGAGGTTGTGGGATGTGAGTGTGTGGCAGAGTACCGCAGCCACAGGTGCTCCTCTGAGCTACATCAAACAAGGTGGGGATTGCCCCAGGGTCCAGTTTTCAGTGTTTTGTGTTACTCTGTGAACCTGCAACGTAGTATGTGGCTGCTGAACGAGCACTGATGGGGTGCGTTTTCGAGCTAGGATTTTTTTTGTCTTGGTCTGCCTCTAGCAAAAGGTACAGGCTGCGTTTCATCAGGTCTGTAAAAAGTCACTCTTTCAATTAATATTTTTCTAAACGTGCTACTTGTAGCCTTTTCCCCTTAAAATGTATAAGTGAGGGGATTCAGGTTTAATGTCAAATATTTCACTGAGATTTTTTTCAGATAAATGCCTATGTGTGTGCTGCTGGCTTATGTGTATTTCAAAGCATTTAATGGTAGTCATTATAAACCAATGCAAAATCAGCTTAAATTTGCAAGCTGCACTTTTTACTCCTTTTTGAAGAAATGGATATTGTGAGAAGGTTTCATGAGGGTTTTCTTTAGCAAACGTGCAGGCCAGCATGTGTATGGAGAGCTTGGTAAGGCAGTGAATGCACAACCTGTGTCCAGTCAGGCAGGTGGCCCCCTGAGCTGTGAAATGTGTGCCTGGGCTAATTACAGAGGATTTCTGCCACCCCCTGCCTGGTTTACCCCCAGCACTCCCTTTCCTTAGAGCGTACAGCACCGTAACCTGAAGTCACTGTCAGCCTTCAGCTTCTCGTGTAAAGGTGAGCAGCTTCTGAAATAACTTCACTTGGAAGCAAGCCCCATCCAAGGTAAATTTTGCAGATTTACATGACCCTCAACCCAGTTCCAGGGTGGTTTGGTTCAAGATGTCGCTTTGAAATGTATTTTGTCAGTTATTGCCTTCTAGCTTCTGCCAAGTCCTAGCTGCTGATCAGCTGACCAGTGACATTTGGATTAGGAATTAAACTATTTCTCCTCTTGGAATGGGACATGTGATTTTTTTTTTTTTCCTACTTGCTTTTCCTGTGTACCTTGTGAGGCAGGGCATGTGTGCTGCACTCTGTGCTGCGAGGTAGGGTATCGGCTCCTCTGTCTTGCAGTAGCCTGGCTTTAAGTGTGCAAGCCAGGCAAACTGGTGAAGAATCTCAAGTGAGTTATTTGGTAAACGTCGAGGTATCCCAGGTGCTTTGGTGCTTTTAGCAGCACAGATCCTGCTGGGGCAGAGTGTGTGCCATGTCCTGAGATGTAATCAGGAAGGAAAAGAAGGTGTTAGTGGATTTAGCTGTGTAAGAAGTTGCCTATCCCAGAGACTCACATCTTCTAACCTCACTTGTAAGCTTTATGCAACATGTCAGAGAATGGGTCTGGGTTTGTACATGGGGGTGGCTGTTTCTTACGCAACAGTTATATTAGCTAAAAGCATGTTTAATGGCAGTGTTAGCTCAGTGCAGTTGGGGGGGGATGAGTCTTCTGAAGCTGTCTACCCAGAAAGAGCCTTCCATGTTAAAACAAAATAGTTTCTAATTCAGTTCAGTCCTGCAACAGCCTTATGAAGTTGTCAGTTACTTGGTATAAGAAAGCTTAGTTTTGGGATTCTGGCTGTGGAAAATACAGGGTTTAACTATCCAATTTGGGTCTTGCATACATGTTGTAGGTGTTCTATCTGAGCAGGTTACTAACCTCTGGTTGCAACACCAGCAATGATGTTCTGGATCTAAGGAGAACGGGTTCTGCTGCAATGTTTTCATTGTGTCGTGGGCTTCTCCCCTTTGTGCAGGAGCTTCTCAGCAGAGAAGAGAGCAGGTGGTAAGTTATAAATGTGCTGAAGACAAGCTGGAATCCACTTTGGGTTTAGCACTTGCTGCCTTCCGGGCTCACGCACCTGCATTAATCATGGCTAATAAGGGGTCAGGACTGACTAGGTGGTGCACGCTTGCGTCAGGACTAGAAGCTGCTTCCTTTGAATGACTTTTTCCAGTTGAAAATAGTGATATGGACAGGCTGAGGCCTTGTGTTGGAAGAGCAGCTTGCCAGCTGCAGGACTTGCTGCTGCGCTCCTGGAAAGTCACAACCAATTTGCCTTCATTTGTACTAAGTAAGTGTTTACTTGTGTTTCACATGCGGAGGGAGACAGGAAGTCTCTGAGGAGAAACATGCCGTAAGCAAACTCTGTTTATGGAGGAATTATCTTTTGATAACGAGAGGTAACTGAATAAATAAGTTTCCCAGGAAAGAAGGCCTTCTTCCTTGGATGGGGGGAAGCACAGGATGTTCTTGTGGCAGTATTATTATTTTGGAAACATACCTTTTTAAATCAGATACTGGCTGCCGTACTTTTTTGATTGTAGGAACAATACTGACAGTGATTTACAAGCACAAGAAAAAGATTTGGAAGGGCTTAAGTTAAACACAGTTGCAATGTAATTCTCTCTCATTTGTGGCTTTTTTATCATTACACAAACTTTCCTTTTCTCATTTTGTGGGAGGTCCAGGAATTGCCACTAAAGGAAATGAAGGTTATTGTTAGCTGCCTATGGTATGATGCAGTAGAATGAAAGCAGAGGAGAGCTGCTGCAGCTCCTCTAATGTGTTGCCACCCTGTTGCCAGAGTATCTGAGCCCTGGCACAGGCCATGAAAATGTCCTTCTGTTCCTTTTAGGGCTACTGGGAAATAATATACTGAGATATGAAGGTGAAGCAATGCAGAGTATGTGTGGCCAAGTCAGGAATTGATCTCTGGCCTTCCAGATCGAGTGCTTTAATTGCAGTCTGTGTTTTCTCTCAAATGCTGCCTCTGTGTGTTTTAAATGGACGTGCTCTTGGCACACATGTGATTTGGGCATAAATTTACGCTTGCTCTGTGGCAGAACCCATGCTGACATCAGGACCCCGGGCCATGTGTCACAGGATTGGATTAAAGACTTCTTTGGAACAAGATACTCATAGCATCTGGTTTGCTTCATGATTTTGCAGAAACAAATTACATACTGGTGATGGGTGATCTCATAGATTAAAAATAAAAAACGCCATCAGCAGCTGAGTTCCCCGAGCAGAGACTTGGTGTGCATGTACCTCCACCTGGCAGCTGAGCTGGGAGCCCGTGCTGTGACGAGGACAGGTAGAGCTGATCTTCCTTCATTCATCAGTGGGAACACTCTGGTTTTATTTCTTATTTGGGGCTTGTAGGACTGTGATAGGGAGGGGACCCCAAAATGTGCCTGTGTGAACTGAAAGCAATCTGGCATGCTGTTCTCCAGGGTGTGATAGTGAGAGATGTGATCTTCTGAAGCTATGTAAATGCACAGCTGTTATTCAGATGAAACCTTAGCTTGTATCTCCTTTACTTCTGTAAGCTAAATGATGCTTGCAAGGTTGTCATGTGCTTCTGCTGCACAAAGCTAATGACAGCAGTAAAATAAACCTGGAGCTTGTCTCTTAAAGAAGTGCAGAATGCTCTGTGAGAAGCAGGATGTGCTCTTAGGGAGAGGCTTTCAGATGTTCGGACTCTCCCTGAACATCAGTTTCTGTTCAAAGCACCATAGCAAGCGAGATGAGCCCTGGGTTTGACGTGGTGTACCTGGTTTTGTGACCGTACTGCTGCTCTGGATTGTGCAGGGAAGCTCTTCAGATGTTGCAGGAGTGATGGTGATGTAAAACTCAAGACTTTCAAAGTGTTTTATAATTCTTAAACACAAATAATGGGTGCTGAAGTGGGAGGAGCACAGAAGTGCAGACTTACTGCTTTATGCCTCTTCTCTGGGCGACCTACCTGCGAAGTCAGTGATACTTCAGTTACCTGCCATGAGCTCTGAAGGATTAATTGCTCCTGACTTAGGAAGTGCTTTAGAAATAAAGACCTTCCTTCCAGTGTTTAGCTGCTGCTTTGGAGGAGTGAGCTGGACTGACAGGAAATCCCTGCCTTATGACCACAGTGTGTTCACACAAAGATACTGGTGGCTGCTGTTGACCCTTGAGCTCTGGTCTAGTAACTGTCTTCATGACAGAATCACAGAGTGGTATGGGGTTGGAAGGGACTTCTGGAGATCATCTAGTCCATCCCCCCCTGTAAAAGCAGGACCCACAGGAATGTGTCCAGGCAGGTTTTGAATGTCTTCAGAGAAGGAGACTCCACCACCTCCCTGGGAAGCCTATTCCAGTTCTCTGCCACCCTCAAGCAAGACCTTTGGCAATAAGTGTCTAATACCAGGGGATGTTCAAATGAGCGGTGACATGAAAGATATGGCAAAATCCTTAAAGAGAATTTCTCTTTAATTTAGGAGAGGGATCTGTGAAAGCACGTGTTTGCGTGCATACACCGATGTGCTGACACACCTGCCTTTCTTGTTTACCCAGATGTCGTAGCACGTCCTGTGAGGCACGCGTACGTGTGGTGTGCGGGGAGGAGATGAATAACGAGGAATAGCCAGTGCTCTGGGATTCAGCACAAGGCAGGAGTTGGTGGTGGAAGGGAAGAGGTAGTGCCATGTCTCTTTGGGCAGACAGTTGGGGTAAAGGCAGTGGATAAGCAGAGATAAACAAGGACAGCTCGGTGGGTGGGATGGGAAGGTTCTCTGTTGGTAGGATCCCTGTTGCTTTGAGTAGAGTTCTGCAAATGCCCTGTGAGATGACTTACACACCCGACTGGTACCTCCTCAACTCACCCCATGTCTCTGTGCCAGTTCCCTGATGCAGGTGGTGCCAGCAGGATGCTCCTGATGTGGGTGGTAGCTGAGGTGCACTGAGTATTCCTTGGGAATTTTAGGAATCACCACTTGCAAAGCTGAGTGTGTTCTGACTTCAGCTCTTTTGTGGCTGTGTGTTCATTGCAGCACTTCCACAAAGTCAGCGAGTGTAAGATGATGCAAGAAGCCAGCCCCAGTTCTCAACTGGTGAGATCCTGCTGGTTCTCATGTTCTTATTTTTATTGATTGTGTTTGTGAGGAAACAAACAAACAAAAGTGCATGGCAGAGCACTGCTGTGTGGACTGTGGAGTGACAAAGGGGGAAAGAGGGACAGTATGGTAGAGGGAAAAGGCAGTAAGACTTGGATCAGACTCATTCCTGGGGTGCCTTGAGTGTGTATTTTCGGTAAGAAAAATCCGCTGAAAGACAGAGCCTTTCTTTTGGCCTTTAGCTGTTGCTTTTGGGTTAGAAGATGTACTTACAAATATCTGGATATGAGTTTACCCTTCTGTTTCTGTACCTGGTTACCAGTTGTAGTTTGAACTGCTGTGCTGTCTCTGCTCTTCAGCGAACACAGGCTCCTGTGTACTAGTGTCATGCGACGTGTGGCTCTGTGCGTGGTTGTTCCTCTTCCCCTCTCTGCAAAGTAGACAAACAGATGGTGGAGGAAAAGCTTATCAAATTATTTTACAAATGAGAACGAAGATGTAGCAATGTGATAAGGGCTATGTAGGAAAGCAGTGACGAAGCCTTGTATTAAATGCAAATGTAACTCCTTGTCTGGTGTTTTTACCCCAGTGTCATTACTATTCATGTCACCATAGTATCGAGGAACTTTTATCAGGGACTAGGGCCCTGTGTCACATCATGCAAGCACAGAACAAAGACTGTCCGTGCTCCTGGGAGGTGCCTGGCTGCCCCTGCCTGTGCCTGCTGAGGCTCAACATTTGCCTTTGGTACCAAAACATGCTCATGTGCTGCTGCCGGAGGAGTCGTGTCGCTGGGTGCAAACAACTGTAATCTTACAGCTGATCATGACGTGATAATTAACACACAGTGTCTTCTGACAAACTGATGTTATTCAGAGACCACAGGAAACACACAAACTCAATCTTGCTCACACAGCGTTCAACGGAACATGTGACAGGATTAAACATGTATTGGATTTTTTTAAAATTAAAATGATGCTATTTTTGGAGCGGGACAGATGGTGGTTTTCTACCTTTTGCTTTTTTTTTTTAAACTTAACAACACAAGAAGTGGTTAACGTTGTACCTTCGAAGCTTTTTTTGCTCCTGAGCAGGCTAGAAGTGCATATATTGGTATATTACAAGTGAATTGGGATTCTCAAGCAGTTATGTAAGTTCATTTGAGCTGATGAATTAAATCCCTAAGAATTATGGGGCTTGTGAGTAACAGTCACAAGACTGCAGGTTCTGGACCCCTGCAACCCTTTCCTGTTTCTGGACATCTGACAAATGACTGGGCAGGCATATGCCTACTCGTATCTCTCTCCTTCCTCACCTGGGTATATGTGGAAAAATGCAAAGTCCTGCTTCATGTAAGGCTGATACATATATATATATTGGTTTTTTTTAAATCTGTTTTATTTTTCCCTGTGCTGAATGGTGGATACTGAGTGCTCCGGACTGTACCTAAGGGTTTGAATTCCCTGAGAGCTGCCTGGTGGGACAGTAGATACCTCTTTCCATGCTTGGCGTGTACTGAGGAGTTGAAGAGTTCATTGCTGTCTTCAGGCTTTGATTAGCATATCCTCTTCTAGAGGAATATTATGTGGCCCTTAAGTTGTGTTTTCCTGTTACTCAGTGAGATGGCACTTCTGTGGCTTAAGAGTATACCTGTAGTTATGTGGTAGACCTGAAAAGGTTGAAATCTGCATTCCTGGGTTTAAGTAGAAGAAACATGTTTGGCACAAACCTCCATATGCTGTTGTGAAGCTCTTACAGTCCCATGTTAGCTAAGCTTGAGCTTTTCCTAGCAGGTATGTTTTAGGGTTTCCCCTGTGTTTTTCATGCTGCTTTGCTCAGTGGGGATGTCTGGGTGCTACCATAGCGATCAAAATTCCTAAATGTCTAACTTGTCTGTTGCCATGAGCTCTCTTTGGATCCTTGCATAATTGCTTCCCAAGTGGAGTTTGCTGTTTCCATAGCACTTGAGGGCCCCAGTAAGCATTCCTTGGATGGCCCTTGCAAGCAAGTCCAGTTAAAACCCAGTTTAAGCCCTGGCCAACTTTGCTTTGCTTCCTCCTTCCTCTCCACCTCCAGCTGCCACCTGCTCTCAGCTCAACTAGTTTTGTTTTTTCTCTCCTCTCCTGTGGACGTGATTCACCACTTCCTTGCCTTTCCAGTGAAGCTTTTCAGCTGCGTGCAGTTGCTGCAGCTTCTTGCTGGCTTTGCAGTTCCAGTCGTGTTCACTCAAAACCAGTGATGCTCTGCAGCATGTTTATGCCATTCCTGTTTTCACTTGGAGATGAACGAGGTCTCAGATGCTATTAGCAGCTGCTTGGAATGATAGCAGCTGAAATGTGCTTTTTAGAGGGCTGACTGATACATAAACAAATTACTATATTTTTTTTTAAAGCTGCAAGTTATTCATGACCCATTAATTTTTATTTTTTTTCGGTCTTACAGTGGAAGTTCAAGGCCTAAAATTGTCACAATATAGAGGGACTGATCTGCTTTGCCAAGTAATCTACTTGGAAGCTGTGTATCTTGCTGCATAGTAATAAAACGCTGCACCATCAGCTTTGGGTTTCCAGCTCTGCCTGTCGGGGAGGAATCGGATGCACAAGACCATAAAGCAGAGCACATGCCCAGCAAATCTACCCACGTGAATGTCTAAACGTGCTTCCTGCTGTGAGGGCCAGAGCAGTTCGTACCTTTATTGAGTTGCTGTTTGTTATGAAATTGCTGTCACAAATGCTGAGAGACTTTAATACTCCTAAATTCTGGTGTCCAGGCTGTGTTCTGACTGTGTTCTTGCAGGATGGGTAGTGTGGCAAGCTATTGCTGCCCTTGGACTAGAACTTTTGCAAAGGGAATGCCGAGTTAATGCACAGGATGGATCTTGCCCACTGATTATTTTAGGCTTCTAATATGCTGTTCCATGGCAGAGATTAATTTCCTTTCTTTCCCACTCCCTCCCTCCCCCCAGTCATTTTTTTCTCCCCACCTTTCTCTGCTACTTTGTGATTTACAGCTTCCTTTTTTGACTTTCTCCATGGAGCTGGCTGGGAGTTGAAGGGGTATCGTCTAGGGGAGAGGAGTGACTCTTAAAGATCTGTAATGAGACAGGGTCCTGAAAAATGGAAAGCAATGGAGCTAAACAGCTTTAAATCAGACCTATCAAAATAAAACCCGAAGAAGTGAGGAAGAGGCAGTTAAGCTTTTTCCATGTCATCAATGCAGTGAAAATGCCTGTGACTATATAAATATTTTGTGGCTGTTTGCAGTTGTGAGCATTATAGCTAATAAACTAAATGTTCATCTGAAAAATCCACAACAATCCCTAGCCAACCAGTCTTGGTGTCCTAAAATCAGGAAAGGGTAAGACTGTGCTTCTGTTCTGTGTTGAGTGATGTTTCTGGTTGTATAATTTTGCACAATTGATGCACTCGTGGCCATAACTGCCACACTAACATTAACTATAATGTCCTGCCTATTTTAAAAGCGCCTAGAAGAGGGTGGAGCCTGTAAATCTAAATCTGTCTTGTCATGGCCTAGTTATTGCAGCAATGACACTAAGCAAGAGCCCTGTAATTATGTTGGTAATATTGGATAATCACATTAGGATTCTCAGCTATGGTAAATCTGCGAAGGGCTAACTATGTCCCTGCTTTGCTCTTGCTGAAAATCTGACCCACGAGCTCTATAGGAGCTTGAGCCTTTGTTTTACCTGGGGAAAGGGTCCTTTCCTCTGGTCGATATGCTAATGCTCATTTAAAGTTTGTCTGGTGGAGTTTTAAGACTAGAGCTTAAGCAGTGCAGCAGCTGGAGCTGTGAGAGCTAGAATTTCTAAAAACCAGGGCTTCACGTGCACACCTTGGGCTTTCTTTGCAGTTTTGAATGCAGCTCTCTGCCTTGATGGTGTGTGTTGTCTAACCACTGGGCAGAACTGGAGATAACCTTTGTAACTGGAGGGGGTTTTTTATGTGTTTGCTTCGTTGTTTTTGTTTTTTTTAAAAAACTTTTTCTTTCCTCCCTCCCACTAAGTCAGTTGTGCGGCAGTTGCATTTTGTATGGGGCACAAAGCTGATGCAGATGCTGGGCTTTCTGCAGCCAGCAAGCTTGCTCAGCTTGAAGCTGCCTGGATCGGTACTGGCCAGCCGTGGAGGCTCCTCTTCTTTTAAGCCCATAGAACATGCAAACTGTATTGCTTATATGTGCAAATTTACTTTGTGAAGACCGTTGGTTTTTTTTCCATCTCAAATGTGAGCTACATGGAGAATTTCTTGCTGCTTAAAATGATTATCATTGGTGGAAGAGTGCAGAGCCTTCATGCCTAAACCTGAAGACCTCTGGAGCTGTTGGGCTGCGTGTGTAATTCTCTCTGCCATAGGCTGGCTCTGTGGAACGGAGGGTTGAATGTGAGTTTATGACCTGGCATTGGCATGAATATGAACTGCTGCTCTGATTTCCCAACACTGCTTTCCTCTGGCAGCAGAACAACCCTGTGAAGCCTCAGCCTTTGGTAGGAAGAAGAGAGTTTTAAGTGGTCCTTGCATGCTCTGCAAGGAGGAAACGTGGGTTGGTGATTTTATGGGGCTGCTACCCCAGCAAAGTTCGAGTATTCTTCAAGAGTTTGTCCTATGCCAGGAGGATTCTATCCTTGGATAAGGATATGCAACCTGTGTCCATGTTCCTTGTGTATTTTCTTTAGTTAAAGTAACCCTAGAAATACTTATAAAATGAGAAGCTGCATTTCCTTTAAGCCCAGTTTAACTCTGAGCTCTCTTGACTTTGTACAGCTGTACCACTGTTACAGTCTTGGAGTATGGTCACTATTAAATTCCTGACCTTGTTGCAAATATACCTGCTTAGCAAATTTTCCATCTGCTTGGTATCTCATTTGGGGAGATGCAGGTTTCAGCTGATTCTCTTGATATTTGTGCCTGATTCAGGTTTTCTGTCTCAAAATACTAGGTGTCCTTTATGCTTTATCTAGGTGCTGTCTACTTTCCCTGCAGTTCTGAAGCTCTGATTTGCTCCTGTAGCCACTCAAAATGGTCAGAACGTGGATGAAATTTGAGTGATTGTGACCATTGCTACTTACACAAATGAGGCTCTTTCAGCTGGAGTTAGTGGTTTACTTTTTCTGTCTTTGCCCTCAAGATAACTTTTAAGTGTTCAGACTATTTAATTGGCGGTTGATATTTCAAGATCTGATTTGATAAGTTTCCCAGAGCAATTCTATCTCCGCTCCAGTAGGAAGCCTTTTAAAGTGCTGTTTAGGAAGCAGCTCAGAGGAGCAGACTAAGCCACGACTGAAAACCCAGTAAACCATCCAGAATCTATACTGATTCTTGTTTTGTTTTAATGGTTTATGCTCCCTGTACAGGTGAATGTGGTGAGGTGAGACACTGAGAGCTGTATCTTTACACTTGGAAATAAGCCTGGGAGCTTCCCAGGGGCTGCTCCTGTGCGGGAAAGGAAGCATGGTGCTTTGTTTTCTGTTGTCTTGTTTGCTTCTTAGCTATTAGGCCTGCATGGATAATAAGGACTTGTATCTTCGTGCTTTAGAGCCCTTGAGCTGAAGAAGAACTCCTACAGTACTGTGCAGAGACCCTGCTTTCTACTCTGTAGAGACCAGTGGTTTGTACTCCTGATATGTAGAGTTCATCTTACTGGCCTGCTCCAAATACTGCCCTAGGAGGTGCTGGGGCAGGCCTTTTAGATTGAAGTAGTCCCTTAAACTTGGCACTGTTGTGCTTTAGCATAACTTTAAAAAAAATTAAACAAAACCCAACTAAGTACAGCTTGTTATTTCCTTTGAGGTAGAAAATCTTGGCTGAGAGCAGACCTGTTTAGTTTAGCATTATTATCTGCTTTTCTCAGCCGGAGAGTCTGTTGGCAGGGGATAAGGGGTTTTGTTTTGTTCTTGTTCAGAAGTGGACTCTGGTTTATACCACACATGTGCACTCAGAAACACATACCACTTGGAGTTAGAGGAACTTGGGTGTAGTAAGACCAGGAGAACCATATTCAGGCTTTTTTGGTTCCACAGAGACTCCTGCTTTGTCTGTTGTCTGTGCAGCGTGGCCTGCGTTTCACCCCTCTGTTCCTACTGCCACCTTCAGAAGGTCATTCAAGTAGCACTGGTAGCTGTGGGCTTGTGTGTATGAGCCTGTTCTGTTGCAGTTGGTGGCTGAGCACACCCTGACACTGCTCTGTGCTTGAGCTTGCAAACTGTTGACACAGCTTAGCCAAGGTAAAGAAAATCCTAATTTTGTAGCCTGGATCATGGGAAGCAAACACTGATTACGTCCATGTACTCCTGAGACATGATGCAAGCCTGTGCCTCTAGGATAGACTGTGTGTTCTCTGTGCACGCAACTTAAGGGTGAATAATCTTTGCTTATATGGATATAAAATAACATGTAAATCCCCTAATATAACCAGGGGATTATGGAATTGGGTGGGAGAGTGAGTCATAGGCATTAATTAAATCCCAAACCCCAAGTGTCATGATGAACAATGCTCCAATATGTAGTAATAAAACAACAAAATAAAAACACGCAGGAGAGCATTAATGCAACCACCGCTGCTTCAGGGCCAGGTTGGATGGGGCTTGGAGCAACCTGGTCTGGTGGGAGGCGTCCCTGCCCAGGGCAGGGGGTTGGAACAAGGTGGCCTTTAAGGTCCCTTCCAAGCCAAACCATTCTGTGATTGTGTGAAGTCTTTTTAGTTCTTTCTGTGGTAGGTAATGTGGAACAGACACTCTGGGTAAGATAGTGTACCCCTGGCTGTGGAGGGAGTTGTGGGGAAGGGACTGGCAGTAGCCTGCTGATGCCTGTGGTGTGTAGGGTAAGAACCTGGGGTTGAAAGTAAGTCAGTGGAGGGTTTGATGAGGGTAACAATGGCCCAGGAATAAACCGCTTAAGAGTGTATGGAAGAACACGTTAGACGTGTCAGGAGTGACTGTGGGCATTGTCAGTCCTGTCTGTAAGTGAGAGGCTGAGTCAGGTGAAATCCTGTGCCAGACAGTGAGACAGCGTGGCCCTGTGTCGCTCATCAGCATCCTGTTGCAGTTTGGAGAAGGTGAAATGAGGCTGGAGAATGCCTCCTTCTGTCCGTTAATCTTGTCATCCTCAACCTACCTGCGTTTAACTCCACTGGGGTGTGAGTAAAATCCTCTTTTTAATGCAGGTTTTATATGTTAGTCATAAAGCTATAAAACCACTGGAGGGAGAAAAGAACTTTGAAGGCCCAAAGCGCTCACCTTTTTGGATGCTGCTTAGGTGGACGTGACCATGAAAAGGGAAGAAAATACCAGAGGCCATGCTAGTGATCCTGCAGTTATCTGTTTAGTTGCAGTGAGTCTGATGTCTTCACTTGGGGAAAGCTGAAGTGTCCCTTTGCCTGCAGGGTTTATAGGAGCAGGTGATCTCCTGCTGCCTTCTAAAAAAAGCAGAGGGTGTAGGAAAGTCTGTTCGACTGTATCGGTGATTAATCTTTCACCAGACCGAAGCAAGCTTGTGAGTAACAGATCTAATGTTATCTTTTAAGACTGGATTCTTGGCAACAGTCAGGGCCCTTTGTGATACCTGGCAGTACTGGGAAACCTCTAAAAATCTTTCTTCATGTTGGTAATATGTTATGCCATACCCAAAATGTAATGAGAGAGGTTTCTGGGTGAGCCTTCAGTCGCATTCTGTTGGGATGACTTGCTGCTACCTCTTGCTAAGAGATGCTGCAGTTTGAGGGGTGGTTTCTGGCCACCTGAAGGTGCCCTTCCAGCACAAATTGGCTTTCTGGAGAGGGCCTGCAGAGCTGGTGTCTGCGAGGCAGAGCTCGGGGACATGAGCTGTATATGCAGGGCCTTTGCTTCACGCTGCTGATACGAGTAGTATTTTGTCACGTTCACCCATGTGTTCTTTGGTCAGGTTCTTAATTTTTTTGCCTTTTTGTTAATCGCAGGTTTCCCTAACCTAGCATCACTCTTCTTAAGTCCATGACTTAAAGAACAGAGGATTTGTTTGCAAATTGCTTGTGTTTCTGGCAATCTCCACCTTGAGGAAGCAGGAACAGAGGTAATGTTCCAGGCTGAACTCAGTAAATCGTAGGCTGTACCAGTGTCATCTTTACTTTCTGTGATGTAGCTGAGATCTTGGGTATTATAGCTCTAGTGCAAAGTCTGCCTCATTACTGTGGCCTCTTATTTAAATCTCGAACCACTTGAAAAACAAATCTTGAGGGAGCTGTTGTATTTTTCTTTAAAGGTGTTAATGCTGACATCTGTCTTAGGGTGTTGTAGATGCTTCATAAAGCAGAAAAACCAACATGCAGCGATCCTGACCATTCTAATTCCTTGTTAAGTACCAAAGCAGAGCACTTCACAATACAAGTCCCAGTTTGTGGGTGCATTTGGTAATAAAAAGGGGTAATAATGGAACAGAAAACTTATTTGGAGGTGAAATCCTGCCCTAGAAACAAAGAGTTCAGAAGTGATGGAGAAGTTTCATCGAAAGGAGGAAAAAATGGGATTTGGAATTGTACGTTTTTTAGCAGGTATGCTGCAGGAACGGCCTCCTGCTGGGCCATGGAAGAGGGGAAGAAAAGACAGCAGAATGTCAATATTAGTCTGCACTAATATATTCTAAAATAGCACTATAATCCTAACACCCATCATAGTTGACTAGTGGAACTAGAATTAAAATCAAAAGCCCATATAAAAATTAACCAGCAAATATTGGCCTGTGTGGAGGGTAGCACAAGATCCTCACACAGGAGATGTGACCAGTAAGGGACAGTGGCCCTTTGCTTTCCTTCCCGTCATTGCTGTGTTCTCAGAGCAGGGTCTGGTGCTTCTCACAGGAGCTGCTGGAGAAGATTCCTCTCCTCAGGGAGAGGTGTGTTGTGAGGCACAGGAACGCTGTCTGCCAGTAACGGGAAGTTTTTCTGAATGTCTCTGCAGCTTAGCAGCCCTGGTGGGGTCTGAGGAGCAGAGCCCCGGGCACCTTGGTGGTTTTTTCCCCATCCTACAGATGAGTTACAAGTCCATCTTCGTCCTTGGTTTATGGGTGGGGAGAACTGAGACTGGGTAATTCCTTGACCTTTGTTGAAAACTGGCACGAGGAGCGGTAGGAGAGAAGCACTGGCACATCTGAGTGCTTTTCCCTGCTGTGCTTGCAGAGCTTGATGCTAACATTAGCTGAACTTGTACATTGTCTTAAACAATTGTAGATTATTTTATTGCTTTGCCCAAAGTGTTTTCCTTGGCCTTTTTAATTTGTGGTGAAGAGTAACTGTCTCCAAAGTTGAGGTTTGCTGAAGGTTTGCTCTGTCCCTGGAAAAGATGCCCTATTTTGGTGCTTTATGATCAGAAATGATTACTGTGTATATGCAACTATGGAAAAGCTCCTTTTTTTTTTTTTTGTTAAATGAGTGGTAGAGAGAGGTGTGAGAGGTGTGGGGTAGGGAGACTGGTTCTGGTGTTGCCCAGTGATGGGCAGTGTCTGCGCATCAGCGGCTTGAGGCTGCAGCTGTGGGGGAAAAATGAGTGCTGGGAACTCTGTTTTAGTAAAGTTTTGGGAATGGTGTGTGGCAAACACCTTGTGTAGAGGAGCTGATACTGCTTTCCTGTAACTAGATCACAGCTCCCTGACTTGGGGAGGGGAAACTTAAAAATTAAGTGAGCCTATCCTTTGTACTTAGGAAAGTAAATGCTAAGGAAGTTCTTCTGGCTTCTGAGATAGGACAAAATATGACATAATTCTTGATGGATAAGAATCAATAAGTATTTGGACTGTGCGGGTGTGGAGTGGCTTTGTGCCTGGTTCAGCAAAGCACTTAAAAATTAAGTGCCTGCTAGCACAACCGGAGCTTAAAATGCCTTGCTGGCTGTCCCTGGAGGGTAGGTATTCCTAGGGCAGTTGTTGGGGACATCTGAATAGCACTTGGCTGTCCCCTCAGCTTCAGTACTGAAGCACAGCGGGCTGTCACGCAGAGCTTGGAGGTGGATGAGATAGAGCTAAAACAGAGAAAGCTGGAAACAATTCAGTGGAAAACCACAGGCATTGTTTGTCCTGCTCAGGAAAGAAATTCACCCCTGAAGAGTAAAATCTTAAGTGGTATCCAGAACGTTTATCAGGAGCTCTATTAATGCTGGATATTGTTAATCTGTTTGTAGAGGGGTGATGGAGAAAAGCCAAAATGAAGCAATGATTTTATTTTATTTTTTTAAATTGATGACTTGGTAGTTGGCTCCTTCAAGCCCAATGATTAGAGTAACTTCACTGAAAAGAGGAGCGATTCCTCCCCCTCAGACC
This sequence comes from Calidris pugnax, assembly GCF_001431845.1. NCBI lineage: Eukaryota > Metazoa > Chordata > Aves > Charadriiformes > Scolopacidae > Calidris > Calidris pugnax. The sequence continues at coordinate 2,466,360 of NW_015091141.1, forward strand.
TGGCTGCCTTTGGGTTATGCAACACAGCCTTCGAAAAAAGTGATGTGACCTCAGACAAAACTTGAAAATGTTTGCAGAGGAAGACACATCCATCGGTGGAGATGTTTCTGTAGCTGTTATTGCAGAGCTCAAACATGCAGCTTGGAGATCATCAAGGTTGTCCTGTTTGCTCCTCTGCAAACAGCACTTCATGTCTCTGGGAGGTACCTTCAGCATGGATTTTTAAAGGTCTTCTGCCTAATTGTGTTTGGATGAAGCTGTTTCTATATTCTTAGCATACCTGCTGTTTCTTGCAGAGGGGAGTGGATCAAGGTAGCAGGAAAATGCCATGTGTTTTGGGAGCACTAATGACCTGTGAAAAGGCCTTTGGTCCTGAGGGTCCTGTGAAATCCAACCTACTTTACTGTGTGTTCAGGGCAGAGTCCAGCCCAGAGTCCAGACCTCTTCCAGACTATGATTAACCCAGCTGAAGTGCTGTGTTGAGTTGGTGCTTCAAACGCTGTCTGGCTACGGGTGAAGTCACTTTATTTTGCCTGAGCATGAACAAACCAGGCATGTTGTGGGGGGCTGCTGTCTGGCAGGCACAAAACCTGCCTGCAGTGATACCTATTCCCTGCTCTGCTGTTCAAATAGTTATCTGATATATATAATCTGAATATTCCATCTGATCGATGGGATGTACCCTCAGCAAGTTTGCTGATGGAACAAATCTGGGAGAGTTGGCTGAGACACCGGGAGGTTGTGCCACCATCCAGCGAGACCGGGACAGGCTGGAGAGCTGGGCAGAGAGGAACCTGATGAACTTCAACAAGGTCAAGTGTAGGGTGCTGCACCTGGGGAGGAATAACCCCCTGCACCAGGACAGGCTGGGAGTGACCTGCTGGAGAGCAGCTCTGAGGAGAAAGACCTGGGAGTCCTGATGGACACCAGGATGCCCATGAGGCAGTAATGGGCCCTGGTGGCCAAGAAGGCCAATGGCTTCCTGGGGGGCATCAGGAAGAGTGGGACCAGCAGGTGGAGGGAGGTCAACCTGCCCCTCTGCTCTTCCCTGGGGAGGCCCCATCTGGAGCACTGGGACCAGTTCAGGGCTCCCCAGTTCCAGAAGGACAGGGAACTGCTGGAGAGAGTCCAACGGAGGCTACGAAGACACTGAGGGACTGGAGCATCTCTCTTATGAGGAGAGGCTGAGGGACTTGGGTCTTTTTAGTCTGGAGAAGAGAAGGCTGAGGGGGATCTGATCAACGGCTATAAATACTTCAAGGGTGGGTGTCAGGAGGATGGGGCTGGTCTTTTTTCAGTGGTGCCCAGGGACAGGACAAGAGGGAACGGGCACAAACTTGAATAGAAGAACTTCTACCTAAACATGAGGAGGAACTTCTTTGCTGTGAGGGTGGCAGAGCCCTGGCAGAGGCTGCCCAGGGAGGTGGTGGAGTCTCCTTCTCTGGAGACATTCAGAACCCCCCTGGACATGTTCCTGTGGGACCTGCTCTGGGTGGACCTGCAGGGGGTTGGACTGGGTGATCTCCAGAGGTCCCTTCCAACCCTGTATCATTCTGTGATTCTGATGCGGGAGGGTGAAGAGGTGTAGCTGAACTTAAATTCAGTTCAAACAGCTGATTGTGTGGAAGATACAGTGATTGTGTTGGTAGGAAGGGGGTCCTGATGGTTTCCCCACCATCACTGGTGCCATCCCAGCAGGGCAAAGTGGGCCTCAGCTGTGCCAAAGGGCCATTGTGTCCATCAGGGGTAAGGGGTGCAGTGTTCAGCGTGTTCATCTGCTGCAGCAGCACTTGGTGAGGCTGGCTAATTTATATGTTCACCAGCAAAAGGTGGCTCTGGAAGAGCTTATCACAAAAGGGTGGTGGAAGGAGCAACTCATTTCTCTATAACTTCCTCACCACAACAGCATTAATGAGGGCAGCTTGCTTGGAAGCAGCATCTTGTGCTGGTTTGTGGTTGGCTGCCTGAGACTTGCTGGTTGCAAAAGGATTCCAGGCTGGCAAGACACGTGAGTCACTGAAATGCAGCAGAGTGCTATCTTCTTACCTGGTGAGGAGCTGAGAGAGGGGATCACGTGCAGCTTCGGGTGGCTGGTTTTACCTACTTTAGCAGAGCTTGCCTGGCCGTGAAGAGTTCTGCATCCTGCTGAAATTACAGAAGGGCTGAAAATATAACTACCAGCGCTGGAAACTGGCCAGTACACGGACACAAACCTGCATGGAAAATTGCTCTGGCATCTGTATTGACTGGAGATAATTGGAACTTCCCATTTCTTTCCCAGCTTACCCTAAAAAACCAGCAGTCTGGGCAGAAGCGTGTAGGAAGATAACCACGTTCCCATGCTGTTGAAGAGGTAGATGCAGGTCTAAGCGTAGAAGACAGTGATGTTTCCCAAGAGACTTCTGGCTGTTGCTGGCTCTAAGCTGATGGTGGTCGCAGTACTGACTGCACACTCCCCATCCAACACCGGTAATATGTCTTAAGGGTGAGCATAGAAATCACCTCTTACAAGGATGAGAGCGGTATTTTAGGTTCAGCTGGCTTGTATAGGAACAGAGTGGAATGTCCTTCAGAACTTTAAATCACAGCTGCCTGTTTATGAATGATGGGAGAACTGTCCTCTGAGCTGCCTCTCAGCCTTAGTTCTTCCTTCTCTCCCTTCTGGTGCTTGCAAAGATTTACTTGCTCTATCGCATCTGAAGCCTGGACTGCTCTGTTGCCTTTTGCTTCCCATAAGTGTACTGGAAAAAAGGCTCTACTGGCACTGACGTGAGGCTGTTCCCAGTGCCTGGATTACTTTGCCTCTAAGCTCTGCCTTGTGTGTGACCCACTGTCCCCGGCCACGTGTGGCACAGCCACCTCCCTGCGTTGGGGCAGCCTGGGCTCTTGAGCTGACCTTGGCTGCCTTGGAGTTACACAAATCCTGGCACCTCCCCGTTGTATTGGGGCTGGTATAGTGCATTAGAGCTGGCAATTTCGGGTTGTTGGAAAGGTTGTCTTGCTTCCCTTTCGCTGAAAATAGAAGTAAATGGGCTGTAATGTGCATCTGGCAGTGCTTTGTAATAATCGCCTGTCAATTTGTCTTTGATCTAGTTCCTTTCAACTTTACCCAGATTTAGCAAAGTTGGGGGTTGGGCTGGACTAAGGAGGGAGAAGCTGGTTGAGGTCTGAGGTTCTGGAAGTTGAAAGTAGCTCTTGAGGCTGACGGGGCAGTAATGTGTAGAGAATCACAGACTGGCAGGGGTTGGAAGGGACCTCTGGAGGCCATCTCATCCAACCCCCTGCCAGAGCAGGGTCACCCAGAACAGGTTGGACACCGGGATGCATCCAAGTGGGTTTGGAATATCTCCAGAGAAGGAGACTCCACACCCTCTTTGGGCAACCTCTTCCAGGGCTCTGGCACCCTCAAAATCAAAGTAAAGCAGTTTTTCCTCATTTTGAGATCTAATGTGCCATGTCCAGTTTATGCCTGTTGTCCCTTGTCCTGTCCCTGGGCACCACTGAAAAGAGTCTGGCCCCATCCTCTTGCCCCCCGCCCTTTAGCTCTTGCTCAGCATCAATGAGATCCCCTCTGTCTGCTCTTCTCCAGCTGAACAGCCCCAGGTCCCTCAGCCTTTCCTCATAAGAGAGATGCTCCAGTCCCTCAGCATCTTCATAGTCTCTGCGGAACTCTCTCCAGCAGTTCCCTGTCCTTCGGGAACTGGGGGGCCCAGAACTGGTCCCAGTGCTCCAGCTGGGGCCTTCCCAGGGCAGAGTGGAGGAGGAGGATGATCTCCCTTGACCTCCTGGCCATGATCTTCTTGATGCTCCCCAGGAGATCATGTTGTAGACATGTAGTATGCAAGGAGGAAGGGTTAACCAGCTGTTTCCAAGGCAGTTACAAGCTGAAGGAAGTGTATTAATTTCAGGATGATGCTGTGAAAAACCATCGGAGTTCAAATGAGTGCTGGTGACTTGTCTAAGCAGGACTTACCTGATGAGCACAGCAGTGACTGGGCAGGCGGCGAGAGCTGGGCAGCACCCATCCTCACTGCTGCCACCCGTCAGCTTCTGCACACAGGTCCCTCTTCTACGGCATAATGCTGTGTGGTAGGTGACAGAGAGCACTATATAAAGTCTCTGTTAGGCTCTTGGCTGCAGTTCAGGTCCTTGACAGCTTGGTCCCTTCCTGGGCTGTGCTGAACAGCATCACTCTTCTGGGCTGTCTGATGCTGCTCAGTGAAAATTTCAACCATCTTTTGGGTCCTTCTGCCCTTCTTCTCACCCAGACTTTGCTGGAACATGTGAACTGGATTTTCTGTCTGCAGCTTACCAGTGAAGTACCTGCTTTTGAGGTAGCATTAGGAGCACAGATCCTTCTGGAGCTGCTCTTATAGTGTGGATCACAGAATGATATGGGGTTGGAAGGGACCTCTGGAGATCACCCAGTCCAACCCCCTGCCAGAGCAGGTCCACGCAGAGCAGGTCCCACAGGAACATGTCCAGGTGGATTTTGAATGTCTCCAGAGAAGGAGACTCCACCACCTCCCTGGGCAGCCTCTTCCAGGGCTCTGCCACCCTCACAGGAAAGAAGTTCCTCCCCATGGTGAAGTGGAACTTCTTCTATTCAAGTTTGTGCCCATTTCCTCTTGTCCTGTCCCTGGACTGGCCCCATCCTCCTGACACCCCCCCTTGAAGTATTTATAAGCATTAATCAGATCCCCCCTCAGCCTTCTCTTCTCCGGACTAAAAAGACCCAAGTCCCTCAGCCTCTCCTCCTAAGAGAGATGCTCCAGGCCCTCATCATCTCTGTAGCCTCTGCTGTCCCCTCTCCAGCAGTTCCCTGTCCTCTGGAACTGGGGAGCCCAGAACTGGTCCCAGTGCTCCAGTTGGGGCCTCCCCAGGGAAGAGCAGAGGGGCAGGTTGACCTCCCTCCACCTGCTGGTCCTACTCTTCCTGATGCCCCCCAGGAAGCCATTGGCCTTTGTGTCCACCAGGGCCCATTGCTGCCTCATGGGCATCCTGGTGTCCATCAGGACTCCCAGGTCTTTCTCCTCAGAGCTGCTCTCCAGCAGGTCACCCCCAGCCTGTCCTGGTGCAGGGGGTTATTCCTCCCCAGGTGCAGCACCTACACTTGCCCTTGTTGAAGTTCATCAGGTTCCTCTCTGCCCAACTCTCCAGCTTGTCCAGGTGTGAGGTATTGGCTACAGTTGCCAATTTTAAGTGCTTCAAAATGTTTTAGATGTATTAGCTTGTAATTTACTATGTATCTTAAAATGATGTGGGCTCACTGTTAACCTTTTTTGCAAAGCAATAGTTCCAGGAGAGTGTGTGCCACTTTTTGTAGCAGGATGGGCAGTTCCTGAGCAGTCAGGAATAAATTTGGAAGGGACTTTGGAGGTGAAGGGTGGACCAAAGCTCCAAAATCATCTCCTCCAACATGAAAGGAAATCTCTCTAGGTCTGGGGACAGAGCACTGAAGGCATCACTGCCATTCCCAGGGCTTCAGACACACAGTGGTTTGGGTATGAGATGAAGCAGAAGGAGCTACAGCTCTGGCTCAGACCTTGCCCTTTGAGACCCTCAGCTTGGGATGGGCTGGGTTCCCTGGAGCTGTAGCTCTGGTTTGCTGTGGCTCATGGATGTGATAAAGGCCCATTCCTGTAGATATGTGTTCCATGCATGGATGGCCTGATTTCTCTGCCCCACCTGAGCACCTGCAGCTTCATTTGGGAACCGGTGTGTAGGTGTGAATTCTCCAATTGGCCCCTGTGTCCTGCTCGTGGACGTGGATCTTGTGTTTCTAAAGCTGTTGTGTATGAGGAGTGTGGTGAGAAGTTGCTGTCCTTCTATCCTGGACTGCGGAGGGAAGAGTGTGGCCAGGAGGTGGAGGGAGGTCATTCTCCCCCTCTGCTTTGCACTGGGGAGGCCACAACTGGAATCCTGCATCCAGTTCTGGGCTCCCCAGTTCAAGAGAGACAGGGAACTGCTGGAGAGAGTCCAGCACAGGGCAACAGAGAAGATGGAGGGACTGGAGCATCTCCCTGGTGAGGAAAGGCTGAGAGAGCTGGGGCTCTTGAGCCTGGAGAAGAGAAGGCTGAGGGGAGACCTTATTAATGCTGACAAGTATCTAAGGGTGGGTTGAAGGAAGATGGAGCCGGACTCTTTTCCGTGGTTCCCAGGGACAGGATGAGGGGCAACGGGCACAAGTTGGAACATGGGCAGTTCCAGTCAAATGTGAGGAAGAACTTGTTTGGGGTGAGGGTGGCAGAGCCCTGGCAGAGGCTGCCCAGGGAGGGTGTGGAGTCCCCTTCTCTGGAGATCTTCAAGCTCTGCCTGGATGCTCCTGAGTGATGTGCTCTGGGCAGCCCTGCTTTGGCAGGGGAGTTGGACTGGATGGTCTCTAGAGGTCCCTTCCAACCCTGACAATTCCGTGATTCGTGCTCTTCGTCTATCCCTTTCTGCTTCCCTCATCCCGCAGTTTCACCGAGCGTTTCGCAGTCCCCTTGGCTGCATGCGGAACTGGGAGCACTGAATCCAATTAGCAGTGGAAGGTGTAATAAATGCAGAGAAATTCAAATTAGGGTGGCATTTTTCACACCTATTCTGATTTAAATATGGAATGACTGCCCGAGGGAAGGTAGGCATTCTTGGTTATGTTGTGCCTTTCTGGACTAAATCCTGGGTAGAGTCAAAACCTGGGTTCAGTGAACTGTGATTTGGAAGGAATATTGAGGTCTGTTTTAACTGAGGCAATCGGAGCGGGTGATGTGTTAGCTGTTTAGAAAGTAAAGCTTTGCAACTCTTTCTCAAATGGATGTGGATCATCAAATTTTGCTTCTCTGATGGCAAAGTCGCTTATTGTAGATTGCTGTGTCAAAGTTGCTGTGCGGACCCTGATGAAATCAATTCTTGTTTTCTCTGGAGGACAGCACGCTGCTCTCGTAGCTAAATTGCCATGCTTTAGTCTGCAGTCAGTGGGAGCTGAATAATAAAGTAACCAATTGGTAGGTGTATTTGCAGACAAAATAAGTTAAATGGTTTTGCACAGCTGCCATGTGTGGTGGTGTCAGCTGAAATTTGCAGGCGTTAAAGGTAAGAGAGGAGGACATGAGGATGTCATCTTCCTGTGACAACTCTGCAGATGTCGCAGTTTCCTCTTCCTTGGATGTGTGGCTCAGTCTGGTGTTTCTGTCTCTTGCTGCTCTGTTTGGAAGATGGGCCATGTTTCTGTCAGCTCACTGTGATGATGCTGCAGTCCTGTATCAGAAAGCATTGACTTAATTTTTTTTTTTGGCTTCTAAATTTCCTCTTTCCGTTGAGCTCTTGGGATGGTTTAGTGATGTTCTCCATTGCATAGACTGTAGTTTTCTTTGCCAGTTGGCCCTGGTTGCTTATAAGCAAAATAGCATGATGTACATATTCTAGCTAGGGTGCTCAAGGAGTGACTTTGTTAATTAATATAAGATCAGATGAGAGGAAAGGTACCTTGCCCAAAACTTTGCTAATGAGGCATTAGCAGTTGGTCGGAAGAGGTCCCAGTCCCACTTCAGCTGAAGCAGAGACTTAGAAGAAGGTCCTTGAATTTAGTGGGCCTGCTTTTTTTTTAAAAAAAAAAAGTTTTAATTGATCTATTTTTGCTGCTCAGCTCGTGTTTGTTTCTGCTGAGCACAGTGCTGTGAACAGAGCTGCTGTGTCCTGCCAGGAGGAGCTGTGGGAAGGGAACAACCCCTGGAGAGGAGGGGAGGCTTCTGAGGGACCACTTCTGATTTTCTCATTGGGGTTGGTGGGGGGGAAGTCTTGTGATTCCCAAAAAGTTTGGATGATGGCTGGGACTTGGTAATAAAAAAAAATGAAATAAAATAAAATTTTTGTTGTTTAACATTTTCTTTAGAATTTGGTCTATGGAAATATTGTACAGAAATTTAAGTTGAAACTTGATCTTTCCTATGACTTTAAGAAGCACAATGTGGTAAGAAAATAGGGACTGGAGAAGCGGTGCTGGTTATGGGTCCCTTATTTCTTACTGGTTCCATTGTGGGTTATGAGGAGGGTGGTGGGGAAAGTAGGGCTCTGTCTTGCTTTTTTTTCAGCACAGACATTCTTTGGGCTAAAGATCCCACAGCGGGATGTGTAGATTTGTTCCCCAGAAATGAGACAACTGTGGCCGGGGTAGAACAATGAGGCGGCCGCTGTGGGTTCAGGAGTTCTTTAAAATGACTTGTAATTTGAGATCCTCAACACGAAGCAGTTGAAGGGAGAGAGTCCGGGTTATTTTTGTGTCTGAGTCTGAGCACTGTGAAGAAAAGAGGCCCTCCAGAACGAGGAGGGTTTTAAAACTCTTTCTGGCAGGAGTGAGCAGCATCCAAATGGCTTGCTCTATCCTGGGGCCGTGTCCCGGTTTTCCAAATTTGAATATTTATTCTGCAGCCTGTTTATAGTTTTTAAGACCTTTAATTGAAGTCTTGATACTTTATTTTCTTTTTTTTTTCTTTCTTTCTACTGCATCTTTTGCAACTGCTTTCAGGCTACTGCCCATTAGCTCTGCTCCTAAAAGTCAATGGCGCTTCCTTGGAGCACCCAGTGGGTGTAGTTCCTCTGGCAAACTATGATGTGTAGAACGAAGGGATTTACCTGCTCAGAGAGATTTTTATTGAACAGCTCGGATGCTGACAGGCGTGTTATTTGCATGTGTAACCCCTCTGTAGGAAGATGGGCTGTAATGGGTGCCATAAATGTGGTTTGATAACAAATGAGGAGGGTTAGAATGGTTTAGGATGGAAGGGACTTTAAAGCGCATGCAGTGCCACTCCCTGCCCTGGGCAGGGACGCCTCCCACCAGCCCAGGTTGCTCCAAGCCCCCTCCAACCTGCCCTTCAACCCCTCCAGGGATGGGGCAGCCACAGCTTCTCTGGCCAACCTGGGCCAGGCTCTCACCACCCTCACACCAAACAAGTTCTTCCCCACATCTCAGCTCCATCTCCCCTCTTTTAGGGTCAAACCCTTCCCCCTCCTCCTAGGGCTCCCCTCCCTCATCCAGAGTCCCTCCCCATCTCTCCTGGAGCCCCTTGAGGGACTGGAAGGGGCTCCAAGCTCTCCCCGGAGCCTTCTCTTCTCCAGGCTGAACCCCCCCAACTCTCTCAGCCCCCCCTCCCAGCAGAGGGGCTCCAGCACTCCCAGCATCTCCATGGGTTCCTCCTCACCCACCAACTCCCCCAAGTCCTTCTCCTCAGGGCTGCTCTCCAGCCATTCTCTGCCCAGCCTGGATTTGTGCCTGGGATTGCCATGACCCGGGTGCAGGACCTTGTGCTTGTCCTGGTTGAACTTCATGAGGTTCACACAGGCCACCTCTCCAGCCTGTCCACATCCCTCTGGATGGCAGCCCTTCCCTACACCGTGTGGACTGCACCACACACCTTGGTGTTATTGACAAAGTTACACTTTGAACACAGATGTGTTGTCTGGTCATTTGCTCTTTTTCAGCCTTCTCTTAGTAACAATAAATCCCAGTTTTAGTAAAAGCTGTAGTGGGCCTTTTGGCTGTGGGATTTGATTTCTTAACAGCTTTTAAGCACCAGTTGTTGCAAGACTGGGGTTGTCAAATGCTACCTATTTTAACACTAAATTTTGCCGAAATGTGTCTGTTTTGTCACATTTTGTGTGATGGAGAGGAATTCATTTAGGTGCCAAATAACCAGTAGTAATAATTATGTACAAACATGTCAAATGTAACTATTTGTGTATTCTTGTTCCTGTGGTTTCTGGCAGCCTGTAAGGAATGAGATACACCAAAGGGCTCGGACTTTTACAATGAGAATTCTTTGGGATGTGACTGGCTTTTTATGGTGTGTAACTACAGCTTTTGGGGTCGTGGGACTTCGGCAGCACCGAATCGTAACTTACTATTGGGCTGATTCTTTAGAAATCCTTAAGCATAAAAGAAAGATCTGCTGTAATGTAAAGTAGCAGAGAGCAAATGTAGTGCTGTTTGTTGTGACGTCAACAGTGTCATTGCACTCCCCTTTTTACCATCGTGGAGCACTTCTTGGCTATGTGGAGGCTTGCAACTCTCTGTTCTGATACACCCTGATCTCTGTGAGCCAGGTGCTGAACTTTGATGCCTATATATATAAAAATACATATATATATATATACATACCTTCAGCCTCAACAGCTTCCTATTTCTGACCAGGACTAGAAATGTAAACCCCATGTATTTTGATGCATTGCTAACAGAGATTAAAGTCTTTCATCTTCAACAAGTCAAAAGTATGTTCTGGGAGTCCTGACTTTACTTTGTGGTCATTGCTGTTAGTGAATTGTGCTGGGGCTTTTTCCCTTCTTCTTCTGTCCTTTTTTTGAAAGCACTAACATCAAACCATGTGTGGGAGATTGGTTTCTTCTGCAGCTTCTTGCACAAATCAGCTTTGCAATGTAACTTCGATGCTTCAAAAGTTGGCAAGCTTTCTAAGTTTAGGCCTTTGGTAATTCAGTGGATGTTCTGTAGCTCTTCTTTCTGTCCAAGGCAACGTTGCTGTTCATACTTCAGCTTTCTTCTTCATATTGGAAATTTGTGGAACAACGAAGGGCTGTCTGGCCGGGCAAGTAACCGGTGTAATCGCTTGATTTTGAGGAGACGTTAAATGTTAACTTTGCTTCCACTAAGTAAAGATTTGCCCCCTTGGATTCCCTTTAGTTCCCAGAAATAACTGTCCAGGCAGAGTTGGAAGCTCTGGAGCGAAGGACACGTGAGGGGTGCTCCCACCACGGCTCTGTTGGGAGCTGCTGAGTGCCCCCCTTTCCCACTGTGCTCTGAAGGCTGATGGAGGCAGGGACAGGGTTGGGAGCAGGGACCAAGAAGTTTATTTCTTAACGAATAAAATGATTTTATGTCTTCTGCAGGTGGATTTGCGATAGTGTTTCTCGTGAGGACTAACAATGGGATGAAATGTGCCCTGAAGCGTATGTACGTCAATAACGAGTATGACTTGCAAGTCTGCAAAAGAGAAATCCAAATCATGGTAAGTCACCACTTTATACTGGGGCCCCAGACTGGGAGTGGAATGGTGCAAGAGCCCAGTCACCTACTGCCTGGGATCTGTGTAGCATCATGTGGTGAACTGTGGGTTTTCTTAGCAAAACTGTCTGTCTTTTGGAAACCCCTAACTCCTGGAGTTATGCAGCTGTGTGAATATCTCCTATTGAATTATTTAAAATTTAAAAGGTTTCTGTGGACAAGACAAATACTGGGGCCGAAAAAGCAGAGAGGGGGGTCTCAAGGAAATGAGAGGAGAAAAAGATTCCTATGTCAACCCCACAACTTAATGGGAAAAGGAAGAGCTGAAGAGGTGAGCGTGGTTGGGGTTGTTTGGCTTCATGGGGTAACAATCTGCAGTTCAGGGCTGAAGTCTTCTGCCTTTTAGACCCCATCAGAAAAGGCTGATGATTCTGATGTAACTTTCTCTGAACTCAAATCAGTGCATGAATGGCAGACCTTCATGCCGAGATGAATTTGTATCACAACAGCTTCTGATCTTTTGTATTGGGATGAAGGTTCATGGAATCACAAAATTGTCAGAGTTGGAAGGGACCTCTAGAGACCATCCAGTCCAACTCCCCTGCCAAAGCAGGGCTGCCCAGAGCACATCACTGAGGAGCATCCAGGCAGAGCTTGAAGATCTCCAGAGAAGGGGACTCCACACCCTCCCTGGGCAGCCTCTGCCAGGGCTCTGCCACCCTCACCAGAAAGTAGTTCTCCCTCATATTTGACTGGAACTTCCCATGTTCCAACTTGTGCCCGTTGCCCCTCATCCTGTCACTGGGAGCCTCTGAAACGAGTCTGGCTCCATCTTCCTTCAACCCACCCTTTAGAGATTTGGAAGCATGAAGAAGCTCTCCCCTCAGCCTTCTCCTCTCCAGGCTCAAGAGCCCCAGCTCTCTCAGCCTTTCCTCACCAGGGAGATGCTCCAATCCCTTCTTCATCTCTGTTGCCCTGTGCTGGACTCTCTCCAGCAGTTCCCTGTCTCTCTTGAACTGGGGAGCCCAGAACTGGATGCAGGATTCCAGTTGTGGCCTCCCCAGTGCAGAGCAGAGGGGGAGAATGACCTCCCTCCACCTCCTGGCCACACTCTTCCCTACGCAGCCCAGGACTCCATTGGCCTCTTGGTGACAAGGGCCCATTGCTGGCTCATGGATAGTTTGTTATCTACCCCAGATAGTAGAGGTACCCCCAGATCCTTCTCCTCAGAACTGTTTTCCATCAGGTCCACCCCTAACTGTATTGGTGCCTGGGGTTCTTCCTCCCCAGGTGCAGGACCCTACACTTGCCCTTGTTGAACCTCATTAGGTTTTTCTCTGCCCAGCTCTCCAGCCTGTGCAGGTTATCTCTGTGTTTCTGTGGTTGATAGATGAAAAATGGTATTTGTGGGGCAGTTACTTTCTGGGGTTTTGAAACAGGGAAGTGTTTATAATAAGCCCTGGGATGTTTTTCTAGAATATTGGATACAAGGAGTTATGTGATAGGATAGCTATTTTTAGTAACGCTTTTAAACTTGGTGTCTCTAAAAAAAAATATTTGAGATAATCCAAATAGATCTGCTTAGTGTTGCTTGGAGCCTGGTGAAGGTGGAAAGTGCCACTTTTCAAGTTGTATTGAAAGATATTGATGAATATTTAGAGCAACTGTGAGGTGAGAAAGGAAATCCTCATTCTACTAATTTACAACATGAGGTGCAGGTGTGGGGTAGATGATCTTTGTATGAGAAGCTCTTACCTGTAGCAATTCTGAGTGTGCTTTTTGAAGAAGCTTTTAATTAGGTTAATACCTTTAAAGTTAACTTCTGGAGTTTGTGCGATAGCGCAGCGAAGCTTTTGGGCATGCTTTGTCATCACCATAGCTAATGCTACATGGGAAAAGCTGAGATCAGATCTTACATCAAAGGTTTTAGCTGTGCTCATAAAGCTTGTTTACTTGGGCTTTACTTGCCAGCGCTTCCCATTGTCCCCGTGGCTTTGGTGCCTCCTTGAAACGTGTGGCTGACCTGGAAAGTGAGAGTGAGAACTTTCCTTCTTACTCAGCAGGTCCACTTGCTCCTGCACTGAGTCTTATCAGAAGCACAAATCTTTGTCTTGAAGAACCAGTATATCCCTAAAAGGGAATACTTTCTTCTTTCCCAGCTGTTGTGCAATAAAGAAGTACACTTCACTGCAGTTTTTGCACCTTACAACATTACAGCAGAATCTTGATTTCTTTTACTCGTGAACTGACCATGGCACTGGACTGGCTGTCACACGTGGGAGCGTGTGTGAAGCTGCAGTCCTAAAGAAAATACTTTTCCCTGCAGGTTTAGCATGTGTCATGGAAAGTCATTGATATGAGAACTTGTGCTTTAATCCATCGAGTTACTTATGATACTTCTAAAAGCAAGGTTAAAATTTATTTTATTACCTTAGTGGGTGTTTTTGAGCATGCAAAGATTTGAGATACTGTTTGTCAGCAGAAGAGTGGAAGGAGAGGATGAAATTCAGCACAACACGTACTGTGCATGGCCACCACAAACCATCTGCCTTCTCCCCTCTACGTAAAGGAGAAGCTGTTCCAGGGAACTTGACCTGGGCCATCTAGGGCAATATCAGAAACCTGGCCTGATCCCTGAACAAGTTAATTCATCAGGTTGGCTGTTTCTCTGCTGTTTGTCTCAAATCCTTCTGGAAGGAAATTGGGTAGAGACAGATCTCAGGTTTGTTCAGGTTTTGTGTGAGGATTAATCTGAAGTGACAGAAGCTTGCGCCCAGTCAGGAGAAGAACTAGGAAAGCTGTTTAGTGTAGAGGAACCAGATTAAAATGTTGCCTACTCTGTATGGATGGTTTATGCTTTGAATTTATTTTTCTTACAGCGGGATCTATCTGGCCACAAAAACATTGTTGGGTACATCGATTCCAGTATAAACTCAGTGAGCAGCGGTGACGTCTGGGAAGTGCTGATACTAATGGACTTCTGTCGAGGTGAGTGTGGGCTCAACGTATTGGTTCTTGGTGGATTTCTCTGGTTTTGGTGCTTACAGGAAACTTGCACAATATCTTCCTTTAAAAAAACTAAACCTGCTCCTACACCTGGAGCTTTCTTGGCTACCAAGGAACCGTTCTGAACAAAGCAAAGCCAAAACTAGGTGTGGAGAAGTGGATCATAAAATCACAGAATGGTTTAGGTTGGAAGAGACTTTAAAGCGCATGCAGTGCTGTCCCCTGCCCTGGGCAGGAACACCAGCCCAGGTTGCTCTAAGCCCCCTCCAACCTGCCCTTGAACCCCTCCAGGGATGGGGCAGCCACAGCTTCTCTGGCCAACCTGGGCCAGGCTCTCACCACCCTCACACCAAACAAGTTCTTCCCCACATCTCAGCTCCATCTCCCCTCTTTCAGTGTTAAACCCTTCCCCCTTGTCCTGTTGCTCCCCTCCCTGATCAGGAGTCCCTCCCCAGCTTTCCTGGAGCCCCTTGAGGGACTGGAAGGGGCTCGAAGGTCTCCCTGGAGCCTTCTCTTCTCCAGGCTGAACCCCCCCAACTCTCTCAGCCCCCCCTCACAGCCCTTGGATCATCTTTGTGGCCTCCTATGGACCTGTTCCAACAGGTCCATGTACTTCCTGTGCTGTGGATGGTATGTAAGGCTATGTTGACCCTGTTAATGGGACTGGTACCACCTTTACCCCTGCCCATGGTGGTTCTAGACCCTTTCTGTTGTGGAGAACAACACATTGCTGTTTTCTGCAGGCTGCTCCGCACAAGAAGTGGCTCTTCTAAAGCTGCCAGGGTGTGGAATGAAATTCTTCTTCACTTTATGTCATATTGCAAGCTTTTTCCACTTCAGCCTGATTTAGGATTGTTCTGGAAGAAGCTTGAAATGGATAATGTGAAGCCAAAAAATATTCCTTTTACCTCTGACCTTTTTGCTTGGCTGTCTCTAGCCAGACAGGTTCTTCCAGGCTTTTCCAGCTGTTCCAAACCTTTGATCTCTTGTGGCTGGGATGTAGTGTTTGGAAAATGATGCATGTGCTGTGCTCAAATGCCTCTCACAGGAATAGCGTTAAGCGAAAATAATGTTTTGGCCAGGTGACTTCAGAAGTCTGTGGCTGTTTCGGATGGTGACAGCTGATGGAAATAGGTATTCTTGGGACTGTTGGGCTTTTAAGTGGAGCCAGGTGCGTTGTAGCAAGATGCTAAACATTTATGGTATGGCTTTCTGTGGTGCTGTGCCCTCTTTGCTGCTCTCTGTTGATGCAGGAATCTTGTCTGACTTGTGCTGGGTTTGGTTGCTGGGAAAAGGAAGATCCCTATGTGTAGTTTTGTTGAAGGAATCATTATGTAAGCTCTCTGTAAGCTTAAACCTGAGTATCACAAGGAGTGTTCTGAGAAACAGGCCGGGCAGTGTTAGTCAGTCCCTACTCTGTGTTGCTGACCCCACTGCGGAGGGAAGAGCAAACCGTAGCAACTCAGAAAGCCCTCCCTCCCGCTGCACGAGCCTCCCCTCTGGGCCAAGCTTTGGGCTGATGAAGTAAAATCCGTCTTTCTAAGGTGTTTCCTTCCATCTGAAGGGAGGAGAGCTGTAAGGTAGTGTTTCTCACGTGCCTTGCTTTTGCCAGGTGCTCTGCCTCTGTCTCCATCCCTCGGAGCAAAGCAGAGGAGTTGCTGTTACGGGCTGGATTTCCCCTTGGTACTTTCCATTTGTGTCAAAACTTTCCGAAGACACAGTGTGTATTTGTGTGCAGAACTGCACTAGCTTTGAGTGTGAAATGTTCACAGCTGCACTACTTATTGAGCTGAACTTTTCTTTTGTAGCACGAGAATAAAGTTTTCTGATGCTTGTGAAGTGACACGGTTTTCCTTTGCCACAGGTTCAGAAAGATTTCTCTCAGTGCATGTAGGGTGTTTTGACAGGGGGAAGAACCGCTGTGTGGATTGTCTTGGAAAGGCCTTGACAGCAGGAAAACCTCAAAGCTGAGGCAAACTCAGGACTCATTCATGAAAACCTGCTTTTGTTTGTCTGGAGTTTCCCTTCTTACAGATCGATTTTTATTTTTTTTGCCAGTCTGGCTTCAGCCATGCCACTTAGTTGTGTATGGGTTTTTTGAGTGTCTCTGTTTCTCCCTCCTCTGGCTTACACATGGCAAACTATTTTGTGGACTGTGGGTGCCCCAAATTCAGCCTTTTGTTCCTCTAGTCTGCCAAAAATGTCTTATTTTGAAGAAGAAAGGAAAAGATGCAGCTCAGTCAGAATTGCGTTTGAGTGCGGATACGGCCAGGGGAGTGTGGGCCTTAGGAGCAAACTTGCCGCTCTTGAAGTGTTGCTCAAAGACAAGCTGAGACGAAATGTCTACCGGCAGATACACACCCCCCCTGGGATTTAGGTGAGGAAATGAGAACGAAACAAAATGAATAAGCAGATTGCAAACGCCTCTGGGGAGGGCTTGGTGTGAATTTTGAATTTGAACTTGTGAACTCCCTGTGCGTTGGCTGTGCGGCCAGAGTTTGATGGGGAGCAGGCTAAGGCAAACATGGGAGGGTTGACTGAGACACCAGGAGGCTGTGACACCATCTAGCAAGATCGGGACAGGCTGGAGAGCTGGGCAGAGAGGAACCTGATGAACTTCAACAAGGTCAAGTGTAGGGTGCTGCACCTGGGGAGGAATAACCCCCTGCACCAGGACAGGCTGGGAGTGACCTGCTGGAGAGCAGCTCTGAGGAGAAAGACCTGGGAGTCCTGGATACCAGGATGCCCATGAGGCAGCAATAGGCCCTTGTGACCAAGAAGGCCAATGGCATCCTGGGGGGCATCAGGAAGAGCATGGCCAGCAGGTGGAGAGGGGTTATCCTGCCCCTCTGCCCTGGGGAGGCCCCACCTGGAGCACTGGGACCAGTTCAGGGCTCCCCAGTTCCAGAAGGACAGGGAACTGCTGGAGAGGGGACAGCAAAGGGCTGCAAAGATGATGAGGGGCCTGGAGCATCTCCCTTATGAGGAGAGGCTGAGGGACTTGGGTCTTTTTAGTGTGGAGAAGAGAAGGCTGAGGGGGAACCGATCAATGCTTATAAATATTTCAAGGGTGGGTGTCAGGAGGATGGGGCTGGTCTTTTTTTCAGTGGTGCCCAGTGACAGGACAAGGGGTAATGGGTGCACACTTGAACATAAGAAGTTCCACCTAAACATGAGGAGGAACTTCTTCACTGTGAGGGTGGCAGAGCCAGCGCCCTCGAAGAGGCTGCCCAGAGCGGTGGTGGAGTTGTCTTCTCTGGAGACATTCAAACTGACCTGGACACATTCCTGTGGGACCTGCTCTGGGTGGACCTGCTTTGTGAAGGGGATTGGACTGGGTAATCTCCAGAGGTCCACTTCAGCCCTATATCACTCTGTGATTCTGTGAAGGCAGGTTCTGTCTGGTAGGACTGCGGCTTAGACCAGGCCAGACCTCATCTTGTGTTCCTGCTCTGATTCTTGGTGCCTGTTTCTCCTCAGGAGGTCAAGTTGTGAACCTCATGAACCAGCGTCTGCAGACGGGTTTCACGGAGAATGAGGTCCTGCAGATCTTCTGTGACACCTGCGAAGCCGTAGCCAGGTTGCATCAGTGTAAAACACCAATAATCCACAGGGATTTGAAGGTGAGTTGTGGACTCCAGTAGCACAGCAGGGAGTGGGCTTCCTCTACGTGTCTGTTTGCTGCCCACGCCGCGGCAGACAGGCTCTGTGTACTGGTCCTGTGTTTCTGTTGTTAGTAATGAGGAAGAGTGGCGTAAATACCTCTCTCTATTGGAAGATAAAAAAAGAAATGAGCCTCTCATTGCTGGTTACCATATGTTTACCATCTACAGATCTACTTAAAAAACATAAATGTTTGTGAATAATTCCGTTTTGCGCAGGAGATGTGCCAGGACGTATCTGATGAATTATTCACAGTGACTTTCTACCACCTGAAACACTACTGATGTTTTAAGGTAGTTCAGAAAAAGCGTGTTGTAAACTTGTTTCCTGGATCCACATTAAAAGGGTCCTTCCAGAGATGTTGGCCTTGGGGCAGGAGTCTTTAGAAGCTTTTGAAACTGGCCTCTAACTCTCTGTTGACCATGAAAGCGCATTGTAAAACTGTGTGTGCTTAGTTGGGAGCAGAGGTAGGCCATGGGGGGAGCTTTTGAAAAATCCCATGCCTATAAACAAACAAGCAAATGAAAAGACGTTCCCTTTCCTCTCAACTAGCTTGTAAAATGCCTGAATAATATATTCAGCCAAGAAAGAGGTTCCTGTGTACATTTGAAATTCAGATGTGCTTTGTGGGTCAGGTTCTGTTTTCAGGGCCCTCAGCAGATGTTTGCTTTGTGCCACTGGCCATTGTTTTGTAGGAGACAACACAATTTTGAGCCAGTTGAGTCAACACAATTTTGGCCCTATGTGCCAACGAGAGCCAGGTAGTGCAGGGGAAATAATCCTCAGGGTTTGGTAGGCTGTACCATGGGTTTGGGATGCTGTACCATGTTTTATGGAGTCTTAGAAATTTGAGGCCTGGATTTAAAGCTGTAAAGGTCTGTGGGAATCACGCAGCAAGGAAAACTGGGGTGAGAGGATGAGGCTTAGGAACAGGAACCTCTGCAACTGATGTTAACTACTGCTGTTACCTTTTTAGATGAATCCCTGGGGTTTTTAATAAAGAACAAATTCATTGTGTGGCATGTGAATAAATTCTGGGACATCTGTGCTGGATTAGTGAGTTGATCTTTAGTGTTACTCTCTACACGGAGCTGCAATTGAAGTGGACTCTCAGGGTGGACTCTCTGGCTGCTCTGTGTGCTTAGATCCATAAAGTTTGCAAAGCCTGGCTCTTGGTTGTTAAGCTTTGCCTGAAGTCAGAGAGTTTGCTCTTCTCTGCTTTGAGACATGGTTCCCTGTTGAATATTGTATTATTTCTGTCCAGATGACCTCCGGAGCTCTGGTCACATTTGAAGATCTAAGTACTAACACAGAATGAAGGATTTAGATATGTTTTGACTTTGAGTTCAAATTTAAAAATGCCAAGGGGGAGCTGCAATTCCAGAACAATTCCAAGAAAGATTAAGGTCCAGAAATGTTTTGTACAAGTTCTGAGTGTCAGAAAAGGCATCCATCGGGTAGGTGTTCTGGTGGGGTGAACATAACCCTATTGAAGAGTGAGCAGATGTTGACTTTGCAGACAGCTGCATGGAGACCGGAGGCTTTTTTTTTTTACCTTCCAGCTCTTTGATGTTGCTCTGATGCTGGAGGTTCCTGCCCAGAGACCTCTGCCAGCAGAAGGGATCGTGTGAATAATCTTTTAAGTCCTTTCAGACAAATGCAGCTGGATTGGCTTCGGCAGCCTGCGGGTGTGATTTTTGAGTTAACCCAACAGGCTTTGCCTGAAGCAGCACAACCTCCTGTTGACACAATCTCCCAACTGGTGGGAAGGGACCAACAGCTGGGGACAACAGCACCTTTTAAGCAGCGTGCCTGTAGGAAAAAGTGGGCATTTGACTGCAGGTAAAGACCGTGAAAAAGATAGCGTGTCGTCTCGGAGTTTGCTTATTAAGGTTTTCCTTCCTGATCTGGTGGCACTCAGGAGCTGTGTCAGTCTGTCCCCATGTGCTTCCAGCAGAACAACAGACTGCACAGGGTGTGATGTGACATTTCATGTGTTTTGATTGACTGCCCCAAACCAGGCCTGTATTGATACTGCTTTTTCCTATAACTTAGGAAGCCCCTCGTGTGGTTTGGGCCCTGCAGAGGTGGTGTGACCTGCTGGCAGGAGGCTTGCTCTGTGTGGTTATCTTGACTTGTTCTTGCAGGTATTTTCCCCACCCTCAGGATTCGTAGGCCATTGCTGCTGCAGGGCATTCCCTAAAAAGTTTATTTTTGTTCTGTTTCCTTTGGAATAAAACCACTTCCTGTATCTTTAGGTTAGGCCTTTTAACAGTGAAGAAGAAATGGCAAAATCTTCTTATGGCTACCTGTTCTTTCAGCCTGGCTGTGAAGTCTCTGCTTTGAAGTTGGAGTCTATGCAGAGAAACTGGAACTGCCAGACCCTGGAGGAGCAGGGTTTAGTGAGATGGAGGGAGGGGAAAAATCTGTCTATGGCTGACGAGAACAATTTACACAACTGCCCTATACCTAGTGGCACTTGTTAGCACAACTTGGTTTATGTTTGACCTTGTCTTTCTAGTCTCACATCCCATAACTCTTGTTGTTCAAAGCACCAGTTTAGAGCCAACTTTGATTTCTGTGGCTCGGAGGTCTCCCACTTATACCTGTGATACCTCTGCTAGTCTGAACCCCTCTGGTCCCAGGAGCAGAGGACTGGCTTGCAGAGGAGCAGCTCATTTTTCTTGTAGCGGTCACACAGCAGGATACAGCAAAATACTGTCAGTCAACCCAGAGGATGTTGTTGATCGAGATATCTTTATCCTTCCCTTTCACTATTTTCTGAAATAACCAGAAGCTTGTGCTCTCACGTTAAGGATTTGGTTTCTTCTGCTGTCATTTTAGCAGGAGTCCTCCTAGCTTTGCACTTCTCTGTGCTGTGATAAGATGTGCTGCTGTTACCTCTCTGCCTTCCATCACCCTCTGTAATGCCAAGTCTTGCTGTGATGCCAGCAACAAGCTTTTGCCTGGAATTTGTTTGGATGGCTCTGTGTTCAGAGGGTGATACGTAAAATTGTCCTCTAATGTTAAACCCTTGTATCCACCATGTTAAGAATATGCCTGTGCCAAAATCAGTTTGTCCTCTTAGATGGCACATTCCATTAATTTCTTTGCTGTGAAATGCTATACAAGTTTTCTGAAGTGAATGGTGGATGTTGTCAGGGGAGGAGGGGAAGCTGAAAGGTCTCTGAAGAGCTCTGGGGGCGTTGGGAAGCAGGCAGAAAGTGTGCATTGGTCCTCTGTCCCTCCCAAATCACTACCTGAACTTAAAAATGCCGGCCTTGGATGCTGTTGCTGTCACAAGAGGATAACGTGTGTTGATTTTGCTAGTTAAAGCCTTATTCCTTATCCCTCAATATGTGTCTATGCACTGTTTTTACCACTTAAGCTTTTAGCAGAAAAAGGCATTTGTTTTGGAGAACAGAGAAGCTTAGCTGTGTTCTGTGACACAACTTAAGGCAACTCATAGTTTCCCTTAAATGTTTTTGTTTGGGGTCTGCATGTGACTGTAAGTGTTGGGCATGTCGGAGACTGCAAGCTCTCAGCAGGGCTGGAGGCTGGAGTTCAGTGTTCCCAGTGTTTGACTTGGAAGAAGACACCTCCATACTCTTTTTAAGACAGTGTCCTCTGGCCTGGCAGTCGGCAGCAGTAGTTCTGGTACTTTGGTTTGCTGTTTGGTTGGGTTTTTTCTTTTTTTTCTCCTGGAAGTTACTGAACAAGCCTGGTTGCTGGACGGTCTGGTGCTGAGATTTAATATAACTTGCAGAATGTTTCAGTGAGAAGTCACATCAGACTGCTCAGCCAGCTAAAGAGGAAGGATTCTTCTGGAAATGTTTGATGAGTATTTGCAGGGAATAGGGAATAATGCTGTCAGTGTTGATCTGTGAGGGAGAACATCTGTGTGCAATGCTTTATTCAAAGCAGATGGATAGCAGAGGGGGAAGGGGTGGTGTTTAACCCTTGGTTTCAAGCCAGCATTTCCCTCCTCAGCTGCTCTAATTTGGCTGTGTTTTCTGATGCTTAAAATGCTGACTCCTTTTTTTCATTCCTTCTTGTAAAGATCATCCTCAATGGGGAGATCTACTTCCAAAGGTTTTGTTAGCGAATGCTTATGTGGTGTGTTTTTTTTTTTAATATATGAGCAGAATGTTTTGCCTTGTTACTGTATCTGAGCATTTGACATTGAAGATAAATACATTTAAAATTGGGTGCATTCCCTTGAGAGAACATGCTGTTGATGTCACTGGACAGGTGAGGAACTGGAATACAGGGATGCTCTGTGAAAGCAAAGAACTGAACCCAGGTTTTCCCACATCTTATGTTGGTGGTGTACCATTTAGACAGCTTTTGTAAGTAGACATAGCTAGATTTTTGTTAATTCATGATTAAGTGTGAGTATTTAGGGGAAAGGCAGTGATTCTGCTCATTTTATTTATTTATTTTCAGCTATCCCAGGTGTGCGTTTGGGCATTTGTTTCAGTTCTCTGATTCAATCTACCAAATAATATTTGAAAGAAAGGGGTTGTCATCTCAGCAGCCTGGAGGAACCTCTGCTGATAGAACCACTGTCTAGGGAATATGGGGTACCCAAATATTCTGATAACAGGCAATTGAAGAGTGAGCATAAGCTGAGGCTTGTTTGAATGAGACTCTAAATGACAGGTAAAATGCAGGCAAGGAACTGGAGATGTATTGTAATTTCATCAAGTATAGAAGCACGTGTGCTGGCATCAGTTTGCTGCCTCTCTGCCCCACCAGACAGCGAGGGGTTATAGCCCTTCATAAAGCTGTGGGCAGCTTGTATCAGCTGTCCCAAATTCAGCTGCCAGACTGTGGGTCACAGCAGCTCAGGGAAGTTGAGCACTAAGGACATCAGGGGACAGTTCTTGTAGCTCAGGGACAGCCAGAGGTAGCCTCAGGAGAGGCAAGGTGATGTGCTGGCAGGAGGAGGAAGGGGAGGTTGCAGGGTTGCAGCATTACAACTACACTTCCATGATTTGACTTCTATTTTAGGAGATATGACAGAGTTTTGATGCTTATTTTCTTTGCTGTCATGTTATGCTTTTATGTCAGATGTGTCTTGTCTGTCTTCAGGCACTAAAACCCCCGGCTCATCTAAAGAAAACGAATGTTTCTTTGTCTGAGTGATTCTGTATTTGTCTGTGATGCTTGTAGGTTGAAAACATCCTGCTGCACGACCGTGGCCACTATGTCCTGTGTGACTTTGGAAGTGCTACTAACAAATTCCAGAACCCTCAGACAGAAGGGGTGAACGCAGTAGAGGAGGAGATCAAAAAGTAAGTGTGCTTTTCCTTTTCAACTTGGACACGGTACATATTTGAAGGGTAATTTTTTTTTCTTGTGTTGGGACTAAATTTTCCTCAGGCCTGTTGCAGCAGATTGGGTGCTGCTGCATAGAAGTGTCTGCTGGAGGTAAATAAGCACCTGGGGGAAGGTGAAACAATAAATTGAGCTTGATGTAATTGCTCTGGACCTGAAAGATGGGAGTGTACTAATGCAGAGAAGTTGCCCACCTTGCTGAGGTAGTGACGTGCTGTGTTCTGTATGGGATCAGACTGTCTCTGACCCTCATCTGTCTTTGGTTTCTTTGCGCTGCAATACAGCAGATGACAAAGCCCCTGTCCTCCACGAGCCACTTCTCATAAATCCTTGCAGTGACTAAGGGAATGCATGGCCCTAACTTCTCAGCTCTTCACAGAAAATGTAAGGACCTTGAGGTGTTTAATGGCTCCTCCTCCTGCCCTGTGCATCACCAGCTGCAGTGGTAGCAACGAGGTGCACCTTAATGCTTTTACCGAGGGATGTAGCTGGCAGTTCTGCTGGAGCGGGGCCAGAGAAGGGCAGTGGAGCTGGTGAGGGGTCTGGAGCACAAGTCTTGTGAGGAGAGGCTGAGGGAGCTGGGGGTGTTCAGCCTGGAGAAAAGGAGGCTGAGGGGAGACCTTCTGGCTCTCTCCAACTCCCTGAAAGGAGGGTGTAGCCAGGGGGGGTTGGTCTCTTCTCCCAAGGAACAGGTGATGGGACAAGAGGAAATGGCCTCAAGTTGTGCCAGGGCAGGTTCAGATTGGATATTAGGAACAATTTTGACACTGGAAGGGCTATCAAGCCTTGGAGTGGGCTTTCCAGGGCAGTGGTTGAGGCACCATCCCTGGAGGGATTTAAAAGACAGGCAGACTTGGTGCTTAGAGACATGGTTTAGTGATGGTTTTTATCAGAGTTAGATTGGTGGTTGGACTCGATCTTAAAGGTCCCTTCCAACCTGGACGATTCTACGATTCAGTAGGACCTACATCAGGAATGGAGCAGACTCCATGTGCTTGCTCTTGCTGCAGTTTTAACAACATCACTTCTGCAAACTTTCCAATTCTGTTATTACAATATTCTGGTCAGAAAACAGCATGTAAGAAGTGGGTGCAAAATGCCTCCTTTTTGTTAGGATTCAGTTATGCCCGCGTGGATTTCCTAGACTTGTTTGACTGAAGTTGTTAGTGCACAGTCCCTTTGGAATGCCCTTTTTGTACACTTATTAACAAGCCTACAAAAACTTTGCCTTTAGCAATGCTTTCTTATGCTCAGGGTAAATAGCATGTGAGATTCCAGAGCAGAAACCACAGACCTACTGATAAGAAATCTTATCATAAGAGTCTCTTAAACTGTGCCCCACTTTCCAGTTTTTCTATTTGTAGTGATTTGTTATGATGAGGCAGATTCTGGCTATAGTTTGAGAGATGAAATAACCTTTCCTTTGTTGACAGTGTCTCTGAGCAGGAGTCCTGATGTAAACTCCATTTATTAGGAGCCACGTATCCGGTTAAAATCTTGTAATGCAATTGGCCAAAGCCCCAGCAGCGAGGACATTGTGGAGGGAATTTGACTACTGACCTTGTTACTGCTCTGAATCCTTGACTATTTCTGTTCTAGTTCTTAAAATGACTGTACTGTTTTGTGAGTAAATTGCTTGCTTTAGAAGGGATCTTGGTTCCTTGGGAGGTTGTCCTCTCCCTCTGCTCTACCCTGGGGAGGCCCCATCTGGAGCACTGGGACCAGTTCTGGCCTCCCCAGATCCAGAAGGACAGGGAACTGCTGGAGAGGGGACAGCAGAGGCTACAAAGATGCTGAGGGGCCTGGAACATCTCCCTTATGAGGAGAGACTGAGGGACTTGGGTCTTTCTGGTCTGGAGAAGAGAAGGCTGAGGGGGGACCTGATCAACACCTATAAATACTTCAAGGGTGGGTGTCAGGAGGATGAGGTCGGTCTTTTTTCAGTGGTGCCCAGGGACAGGACAAGAGGGAACAGGTACATGCTTGAACATGGGAGGTTCCACCTAAACATGAGGAGGAACTTCTTTCCTGTGAGGGTGACAGTCCTGGAAGAGGCTGCCCAGGGAGGTGGTGGAGTCTCCTTCTCTGGAGACATTCAGAACCCCCCTGGCAATGTTCCTGTGGGACCTGCTCTGGGTGGCCCTGCTCTGGCAGGGGGTTGGACTGGGTGATCTCCAGAGGTCCCTGCCAACCCCGTATCATTTTGTGATACTGCTTTGGTTTCACAGAGCACTTTGCAGTGGGTAATATTTTATTGTTAGAGGTGTGTAGCTGCTGTTAGAAGACTTTTTCCAATAGATTGTCTTCTGAAATGAAGTGGAAAAGAGTGAATTTTGAATTATTTGGAAATGTGATGTTATGAAAATGCATCTGATTTCAAACTCACTGATAGATCTTTCTGCTACAGATACACTACGTTATCGTATAGAGCACCAGAAATGGTCAACCTCTATAGTGGCAAACTCATTACTACAAAAGCAGACATATGGGTACGTATCAGAACCATTTCCCATCCTACAACCAGACTGCAGCTTGCTTTCATTGCCATGGTGACAAGGGGACTTTCTGGCTGGGGCTAACCCAGTTTCCATAAGAGACTGGACAGTTTCCGAATAAAGAGTTTCTCTCCTTGACATTTCTGATGAGTTACTGCTGAGCAGGGTGGCTTGGGGATAAAACATGCTTCTTTGCATGCTGCCTCCCATGTGGTTTTAATTTAAAGATGTATGAAATTCTAGGGTTGAACAGTGCAAACCTCTTCTCATATCTTAAGAGTTAAAACAGAAACTTCAGAGTATTGTGACGTCTTGTGCCTGGGTCGTGTTGCAAGCATGGCAAATCAAAGTTACTGCTCAGAATTCAGTAGAAAACGGATAATAGACCTTCCAACAGGAACAACAGTGTGCTTGTCCTGGGCAACATCACACAGGTTGGAGTAGTCAAAGCTGGCCAAAGACCACGCTTTTGCACTGCAGTTTCTAACGATCGGTGGGATCTTGCCACGTGTCTTGTATTGAGAGCGAAATGCAACTGCGGTGTAACCAGTTACTGAGAACCCGGTGGAGGATGGAAGGCTTCCCTTTAGTTGGGATGGGGATGAAAAAAGCTCGGTGCTGTTTGTAGTGTAGTGGCAACTCAGCAAATGGGATGTGTTTAAAATGCTAATTCGGAGCGTGTTTGTATGGTTCATGAAGCCCTGAGCTAGGAAGTAACAAGGCAGAAGCAGTATAAGGAGAGTTTTAATGTATTCTTGATAGCTCTGAATCTGCATATACAAGAGGGAAAATTGCTGGTGTGACATCTGCTGCGAGGAGTCCTCTGTCCTGAGCTCTGCTCACCCTCAGTGATGCAGAAGCTCCTGTGGGGCTCTCGCATTGCCGAGTTCAGCAGAGGGTTTGTAGAACCAGCCCCCTACTCACCTTGGTGTGCCAAACCTGGAGAGAGAAAGTCACAGCTGTGACAGCATGAAAAGACTCATGGGGCCTCAAAGGCAGGTAGAGGAGAACCTGGGATTTGCACTCCTTCCCCTGATGATGTGGAAAGGCTGGACCCGAAGGCTGGAAGGGCATTCTCCTTCCCAGCATGGGGCTCCACTTCAGGGCCTCTTGCAGCGCTTGTCCCGCTTGTAACCTCCCCTTCCTCAAATCTCATTGAGGTTATCTTAAACCAGAGTGCAATTTAATTGTGAAATCCTGTGGCAAAAGATGTAAGCTGACGATGAGTTGCTCAGGATTAGGAAATGTCTCCCCCTCTCCCCTCTGAGATGGTGGGAGTGTTTCATAATTAGCCCTTTGTCCAAAAATTGTATTTTCTTTTGAAATAGGTGGTGGTTCTTGCTGTCAAAAGCAGCACAGAACTAGATGGAAGGGTGATATAACCTGGCAGCCTGCAGACTTATTTGTATATCTCTCCCGGGTACATATTTATAAACGGTTGAAAGGCTGTTTGAAATTAAGCTT
This sequence comes from Calidris pugnax, assembly GCF_001431845.1. Taxonomy (NCBI): domain Eukaryota; kingdom Metazoa; phylum Chordata; class Aves; order Charadriiformes; family Scolopacidae; genus Calidris; species Calidris pugnax. The sequence continues at coordinate 2,493,324 of NW_015091141.1, forward strand.
GGAAACAGTTTGGGGTTTTTTTGTCAAAATAAATGTGTTAAGGATGATAGTTACCATTTATTTTTGCTATTACTTTGCTTTTTCCTGCCAGCTGTGGAGGAAGCAGGCTTTGCCTGTTTAATGATGTGGAGGGTTACGCTGGGTGCAGTGCTGTGTGGAGTTGGGGGGGGGAACTGATGATGATACTCACACAACCCCCCAGATTACAGTATCTCAGCGTTAAAAGGGAGAGCTTTTCATGTATTTATCTCCCCACAGAGCTGTGTTTTTGTCAGTCACAGGCCTGATGTTGTGCGGGACCCCTCGAGTAGGACAAGCCAGAGCCCTTCCCCTGTTACCCCCAGTGATATTTGAATTGTACCGTTCCCTGTTTGGCTTCTGTTTGCTAAATCGGAATCGGTTTGCCCTGTTCTCTCTCCCCAGGCCCTGGGCTGTTTGCTGTACAAGCTGTGCTACTTCACCTTGCCGTTTGGGGAGAGCCAGGTGGCAATCTGTGATGGCAACTTCACCATCCCTGATAACTCTCGGCACTCACAAGACATGCACTGCCTCATCCGTGAGTGTTTGACACTGGTGTCATCTACTTCCACGGAACTAAAATAATAGTAGACGTGTTTTGTTCTTCTATCCCTGCTCCTACAGTAAAGTGGTTGGTGTTTCTCTTCTTTTTAGAGATTTGCTTGCACATAGGGGTGGATGAAGTGATCTTTTAGTAGCTTAGGAGATCACTCTTCCAAAGAAGTGATGATGAAGAGGTTTCTGTTTGGCTGGGCTGTAGTGGACTCTGTGGAAAGGCAGGAAAACAGACAACCATTTGGTTTAAGAGTCCTACAGAAACTTGCACAATAAGCCTATTTATGCAGAAACGTATTTCTCCACTAATAAATCTATTTGGATAAGGAACTGAAAAGAACCACAGTGGCTTAGACTGGCGATAAGAATTCATCTTCTGTGAATTGAGAAACAGAACTGAAATGATTTATAAATAACCCACTGACTAGAGTGAATGTGTAATTAAGGGTACAATGCCACTACTCTTGGCAATGCTGGGACAGCTCTCTTGTTTGCAGCACAGCATTTGATATTTTTTTGTTGCTTTTTGTTTGGTTTTTTTTTTTTAATTTCCCAGCCACAATCTTGACTAACAGAGTTGGATGTGTTTGCAGAGCAGCCTGGTGTTTTCTTTCCTGCTGTGGTGGTGTCTGTGCAGCGGTGTGTGTGGCTGGCCTGTCCCTCTGCCCCACTGACACACCGGGGGTGGATCGAGCTCTTTTCCTGCAGGTTCATTTGGAAACACAGAAGTCAAAACCAGTCTATGACTGGGCAGGCTGCCTTCTCCCTCCTTGCCCCAGAACCTTTGATCGATAGCAGCTACAAATTGTTCGTGGCTGTACTGGAAAATACCTCCCAGTCCCTCCTGACTCTGTCTTGCCCCCGATGATGAGCTCAGCCCTGCCCAAGAGCCAACTGGGTGTTTGGAAAAGGCAGGGCACCCTGTGGGCACCTGGTGGTACCAGCTGGAGCTCTGCCACAAACACCTCATGTGAGTCTCTCTGTTCCATTGCTCTGATGCCAGTGTCTCTGTCTTTTATAGGGTATATGCTTGAGCCAGACCCTGATAAGAGACCCGATATTTATCAGGTCTCCTACTTCGCATTCAAACTGGCAAAGAAGGAGTGCCCAGTCCAGAACGTCCAGGTGAGTGGCAAAGGAGCGGGCTGATGTAGGGCTTTGTGGGAGGAGAACTTAGGAGTGACAACTGGGGAATAATGGGTGTTCTGCTGTAGTCTGTCAGTGGTTCTCCAGTTCTGTAATTAATTAGGAAGGTCTGGTGTTTTGGTTGTTTTTTTTTCCCTTTGGGGGTAGGGTCAGCAATCAGGGGTTTGTCTCATACCTCCTTTGCTTCTGTTTGTCCCTGATTTACCTCCTCACCCAGTTCCCAGTGTGAGGCCAACCGTGAGATCTTGTGCATGTGAACATGGAAAATCAGGCCGTGCTTGTGAAACCGATTTGATTTCCAGGCACATCCATCCCACCGTGTGTAATTTGTAGTTGGTTTGAAACGTAGTGGTTTTGTGTCTGCCGTCTGGCCGGGACGAGCCGGCTCTACAGCTCAACTACCCCAGGCCTCACACCACCATCTGCCCTTTCTTAGTGTATCCTTATAGACCTCAATTGAAAATTGAGTTGACAAGTATTTTCTTGTGGTGTTATGACATTTTATTTTGTTACTGCCAGGTAAAAAGAAACCTCTTTTTCATGTTCTTTATGAAAAAGACATGGTTTGGTATGATTAGGCCTGTATTTTTTATAGCAGCATTAATAAGTATTGCTGCTGTTGTCCCCAGGTTGTCTTAAAAATACCCAGGTTGTGCTATGAAGCTTTGTGTTCAGATCCCACCTGTAGTAAATGGTCAAAAAGCTGAACTGTGTTTTTTCCCTGGTAAAGACTCTCCCAAACCGCTGTCTCCTCATGACATGAACATTGGGCGCTTTGTCCTGTGTCCAGCATGAGGTGTAATTGTTTTGGCCATCTCCCAGTCTTCCCATTTCATTGAAATGCTTTTGAAAAATATTACTCTGGCTTTGTTTTCTGCTCTCAAAATACAAAACGTGATGTTTTTGGGATCTGCAGAACTCTCCGATCCCCGCTAAACTCCCAGACCCCATTAAAGCAAGTGAAGCTGCTGCAAAGAAGAGTCAGCCAAAGGCCAGGTAACCACATCTGCGTTATGCTCAGCCCTCTCTCTTTGTTGTCTGTTGTGTTTCTGCTGTTTATTACGAAAGATGCTTGGTATATTTAGCTTTTGGGCTTACATTTACACATGGAGACAAACACTGCAGTCCTGAGGCTTCTGCTTTGACGGCATAAATAGCCATTGATCTGAAAGACAGAAAATGCAGGTATTAGGGGAAGTTTTTCTGCAGCAGGAGGGTGTGGGACTTGGGTGATAGTTGGCATGACTCAACAGCCAGGCTTTTTGTACTGAGGACGCTGCTTGACTGCAGCACTTAAAAGTCCATGCACTTGGATGAATTTCCTGTGTCATCCATCCCGGGGCAGTACCCGGAGTGCCCGAGGGCCGAGGCAGGAAGGACTGCAGCTCTCCTGGAACGGGCCCAGAGAATGCGAGTCTGCTGAGAAACTGCACTGGGGACTGCTGCTGTTTGAGTTTCACCCTTGGCAGATGATAACCCGACCCAGTAATTACTGTATGAAATTGCTGTGATTTCTGCAAGAGTCCTGTAATTTCTTCGGGACACACACACACACGAAAGCCCAAGCAGTCTCCATCTGAAGAACCCAATTAGTGGGGAAACCACTGTACTGCTGTGGTGTTTCTCCTCCTGCTGCTTTCTCTGCTTATGATACCAGAATGGAGACTTGTAAACTCTGTTGTACCTTATTCTACTGCAGTGAAGAGGTGAGCAGTACAGCAGCGGGCACTCCAAAGCCAGCGGTTTTCTCCAGACTCTGAAATAGGACATCTGTCCTTCTGTCTGTCAGTCCCAGGAGTCTGCTTTGTTTGTTGTTATAATTGAGTGCAGTTACCCTTGCTGAAGTAGAACAACTTGATATCTAACAAGCAGATGTATCTGCAGAAGGGCAGGGTGGTGTCTGGCTTCCTGGCTCTGTTGCTGTGCATTTTTGGAGCTCAGTAGATACTGAGCAGAGATCAGAAGAGGTCCAATGACCTGATTCTGGGGTAGATGTACTAAAGTTAAGGCACTTCTAAAGATGGCAACTTAGACAACTCTGCCCAAAGGTACCAGCTGCTCTTAAGCTAATTTGTTATGTCCTTCATCTGCTCATCCAGCACTTTAAGCGGATTTAAACAATATGTTGCAGTAAATATTTGAATGAGTTGAGTGATTTTGACAAATTCCAGCTGTCCAATGGGAGAACATGCCACAATTGGCAAAGAAGTCAAAATGATAGAGCTGGGTTAATTGCTGTGGATGCACCCATTAAGTTTTACTGTACTTGCAGTTTTCTGGGAAGAGCCAGCGTGTGTGTACGGACGCACACGAGTGTCTCACCTTTAGCAGTACAAGACTTATAAAGTATGGATGAGTTTTTAAACCCCTCCTGCGTGTTGCACGCACCAACTCTCTGGCTGTCAAAGACTCTGTTCTTACTGCTCTTCCTTTTATTCCTTACCTTATTTTATAGGCTGACAGATCCCATCCCTACAACAGAAACTTCCATAGCACCCCGCCAGAGACCTAAAGCAGGACAGACACAGCCCAACCCTGGGATTTTACCCATTCAGCCAGCCCTGACGCCCAGGAAGAGACCCACTGCTCAAGCAGCCATTCAGCCACAAGGTGAAACAGCGTTCCCTGTGCAGTGCACTCCCATTGAGCTCTCTGTACCTCAGGGCTGTTGGTCTGATGGGTCTGTATTGTGTTTTTTCCTCCCAGTTGCAGGACCTGCTGCCCTGGGCAGTGGGCAGCCTTCACTCCCTGCCAGTGTCCCCCAGCAAAAAGCAGCCCCTCAGCAGACTCCGGCACAGCCTCAAGCCAAGCAGGCGCCGGCTCCGCAGCAGCCCTCGCAGGCACAGCCCCAGGTCCCTTCTACTCAGCCACAAGCCACGCCTCAGCACCAACAGCAGCTTTTCTTGAAGCAGCAGCTTCTGCAACAGCAGCAGCAGCAGCAACAGGCTGCGTATTACCAGCAGCAGCAGCAGATGATGCAAGCTCAGCAGGTAGGTGTGTGACTGTGTGTGTCGCATGCTTCCTGTGCTAGAGGCCTGCAAGGCCCTCTCTTTGCATCTGTGGCAAGTCCTCTGCTTTTTGCGGGGGTAGATGCATTTTTTTTTTTAGGCATTTTCCAATGTGCCTCCAGTTCTCTAGCAAGAATTTTTGCTGTGCAAGGCTGGCATTTTTAACTGTCAGTGTGGAAGGCCTTGAGATATGTTTGTACTTGACAAAACTAAAATAAGCAGTGCTGGTTAAGATTTCACAGCTCCCAAGTGTTGCAGGGTCTTGAGGTCAATGCTCAGCTGATGAGCAGAGGGGTACAATTCCTCTTCTGCTTTCTGTGATCCAGGAAGCCTGGCACACCTTTTCAGCAGTGAGGTTCAGGTCTGGGTTTGTGGTAGACAGTGGTGATGGGGAGCCCTGTGAACACATGATGTGTTAGATGGGGTGTGTTGAGCTGACAGACTTGTGCGTGTAACCGAGGTGTTTATAGCAGCACAGGTCTGCTAAAGCGTATTTAACAGTGGAAGCAAAGGGACAGTAAATCTTCCTATCCTGGGGAAAGGTCTAGAACTCATAAAATGGAGAAAGGAGACTGGGACCATGGGGACTGTCTATGCTGTGGGAGCCCCTGTATGGGCAGAGGTACCGCAGAAGAGATCTAACATTAGACCAGAAGGCCATTTTCTACCACTCCTTTGCTGTGACCCTTCCTGAGGCTGGCCCTGAGTTCTGGTTGGGGTACCCCAGTCCCAGCTGCGTGGCAAGAGGCTCAACAACCGGTTTGTTTCCCAGTTCCCAGTGATGCAGCAAGGAGCGCCAGCGCAGCAGCAGATGATGCAGAACTATTACCAGCAGCAGCAGCAACAGCAGCAGCAGATGATGGCCCAGCAGGCAGCAATGCAGCAGAAGACAGCAGCAGCAGCAGTTCAGCAAAAGCAACAAACCCCAGTGCCACCGCAGCCGTCCCAGGCTCAGCCGAGCACGGCTCAGCCAGCGCAGCCACAGGAGCAGGTAAGAGCCTTGTGGGAAGGGAGTGAGGCCGTGGGATTAGGAATTCCAGCAAGTGCCTTCCTGCCAAGTCCTTCATGCCAGGAACACCCAGCAGGGCAACTGGCTTCTCAGACCCACAGAGCCCAGGTAACAGATGCTCTAGGGCCTGCTGGCCCCTAGCGCTTCATAGAGTGGTTTGGGTTAGAAGGGACCTTCAAGATTATCCAGTTCCCCCACCACCAGACCACCAGCCCAGGTTGCTCCAAGCCCCCTCCAACCTGGCCTTGAACCCCTCCAGGGATGGGGCAGCCACAGCTTCTCTGGGCAACCTGGGCCAGGCTCTCACCACCCTCACACCAAACAAGTTCTTCCCCACATCTCAGCTCCATCTCCCCTCTTTCAGGGTAAAGCTGTTACCCCTCGTCCTGTTACTGAGTCGCGGATGTTGGCACTAACCTTGCTGTCTCAGAGACATGTGCAGTTGTTTGAATTGCTCTTTCCAATGGGTTACTGTACTCTGGAGTTGTGCTCTGGGTCCACAGAATGAAGATGAGTAGATCATGAGCAGGAAGCAGATCACAGAATCATGGAATCATTTTGGCTGGAAGAGATGTTTAAGATCAAGTCCAACCATTAACCCAGCACTCCCAAGTTTTCACTAAACCATGTCCCTCAGCATCACATAAGAAGACATAAGTAGCTGCTTAATGCAACTCTCTCTATCCCTCCCCTGATAAGGTGCCTCAGAAGATGGGTGATAAACTCTTTAAAAAGTTATTTGTACTTAACATAATAGGATGGGCACCAGGCAACAGAACTACTTCATGTTGGTGCTGGTTTGGAAAACTTCCCTCTTTTATTCAGGGCTCTGATGCAGAGGAGGCTGCAGGCAGTCTAGTTGTTTCTGGCATTGGGATAATTTTTCTTTAATGAGTACTACGGAAAGGAAACTTCTCAAAGTACTGTATCTAAAAATAAATAAATAAAACATCCACTTTACTAATCATCTGAACATGCATCTAAAACAAATGCTCTTTTCTTTGTGGAGAGTTATGGCTGTGCAGCAGGGAAATAGTCACAGAATCTTCATGGTTGGAAGGGACCTTTGAGATCATTGACTCCAACCACAAAAAAAAAAGCCACCAATGCAATACAAAACAAAAAAACCCACCCAGAAACAGACACAACCCAACAATCCCGGGCACTAGAGCATGCCCTGAAGTGCCATGTCTACATGTTTCTTAGATACCTCCAGGGATGGTGACTCCACCACCTCCCTGGGCAGGCTGTTCCAGTGCCTGACCACCCTCTCAGCAAAGTCATTCTTCCCAATATCTGATCTAAACCTCCCCTGCCCCAACTTCAGACCATTTCCTCTGCTCCTGTTGTTATTCCCTTGGGAGAAGAGGCCAACCCCCACCTCTCTGCACCCTCCTTTCAGGGAGTTGTAGAGGGCAATGAGGTCCCCCCTCAGCCTCCTCTTCTCCAAACTAAACATGCCCAGTTCCCTCAGCCTCTCCTTGTAGGACTTGTTCTCCAGACCCCTCCCCAGCTCGGTGGCTCTAGCAGGCTGTCCTCGGTGTTTGAGGCAGAGCAGCTGTGCCAGGGGCAGGATCCCTGTTGCCGAAGTGTTGCTGCAGTACATGTGGGAAGAAGCTGTGCCCTTTGCTTTCATTCCTGTGCAATCCCACTGCCTCTTGCTTGTTTTCGGGAGCGCAAAGGGATGTCCCTGACTGTAGCTGTTGTGTTGGAAAGAAAGTGTGTGCAGGCACCGAGCAAGAGGGGGCTGCCTGTTACTTTGCTGTCCCAGGCTGCATGCAGTGTCTGATAACAAACCACTTCAGGTACACAATATTTGACTCCAACTAAGGGTCAGTTTGTGCTTCCTTGTTCATGAGTTGCTGGTTATTCAGGATGTAATTCATCTCTTGAGCACGCTTCCTTTGAAGTGACATCAGGAATTAACTTGACTAATAAATTCCATAAGCCAGTGACCTGAGCAATGCTGGGGAAGCGTTGTTTGCTTTGCTCTCTGGTGTGTCTCAAGGCTCTGTCACATTCACCCCCTTTGCTTTTATATTAATTTTCAGCACTAAGCTGATTGTTAAGGTTGGTGACAGCTTGGAGCTGTTGTTATTCCTGGTCTTGTTATTGATTTACTGAATGACCTGGGGCAAGTCAGTTCATTGAAATTGGTGGGAGATCATCAATACGTGCGCACAGGTCTTGGATGGCACCTGTTATTGCCCTGTTCCTTTTGGAGGAGAAATGCCTGAAATGTAGTGTTGAAGTGCATCTCTAAAGAGCTTTGCTGTGCCTCACTAGCACAAAAACAGTCTTAATTTTATTAAATCAGCTGGATTGAAAATTAGCCTTATCCCTGCGGAAGACCTGATTCGAATGGACGCGTCTGGACACTCTTCCGCTCCTGCAGCAGTCAGGAGGGGAAAAGCAGTCACAGGCTTATGTAAAAAATGATAGTGAGATGTGGTCTCTGCAGAGCAAAGGCTCTGAGCAGAAGATGCCAAGCCAGGACCTGTCAAAACCTTTCACGATGCAAGATTTTTGCCTAATAAGCCCTGCATTCATTTCTGTGGAGATTTCGGCACTGCCCTTTTATTTCTCAGCACCAAACGTAGTGTTCTGCAGTGACCTATATAGTGAGACCTAAGGTGGGTGCAGCAGAAGCAGCCAGGTCCGTTTGCTTCCCAGCTGCAGTGAATTAGTCTGCCTGAAAATACCAGATGAAAAGCAAGAGAGCTGCCCCCTTGTCTGCCTTGCCCTGCTGTACTCAAGCGCCACACTGCAGATATAACTTTCTTCTCATTGCCCTCTTAGGTCTCTGCAAGTCTTTAACCGCAGAATCACAGAATGATCTGGGGTTGGAAGGGACCTCTGGAGATCACCCAGTCCAACCCCCTTCACAAAGCAGGTCCCACAGGAACGTGTCCAGGGGGCGTTTGAATGTCTCCAGAGAAAGAGACTCCACCACCTCTCTGGGCAGCCTCTTCCAGGGCTCTGCCACCCTCACAGTGAAGAAGTTCCTCCTCATGTTTAGGTGGAACTTCTTATATTCAAGTTTGTGCCCATTCCCTCTTGTCCTGTCCCTGGGCACCACTGAAAAAAGACCGACCTCATCTTCCTGACACCCACCCTTGAAGTATTTATAGGTGCTGATCAGATCCCCCCTCAGCCTTCTGTTTCCCAGACTAAAAAGACCCAAGTCCCTCAGCCTCTCCTCATAAGAGAGATGCTCCAGGCCCCTCAGCATCTTTGTAGCCTCTGCTGTCCCCTCTCCAGCAGTTCCCTGTCCTTCTGGAACTGGGCAGCCCAGAACTGGTCCCAGTGCTCCAGCTGGGGCCTCCCCAGGGCAGAGCAGAGGGGCAGGACAACCACTCTTGACCTCCTGGTCACACTCTTCTGATGCTACTGGCCTTTGTGGCTACAAGGGCCCACTGCTGGCTCATTGTCATTCTGTTACCCAGCAGGAATATCTGTCTTCCTTGGTTGAAAACAGCCTGGGATGACACGGGGTGGGGAACAGGGAGCTCATGGCCAGGCAGCAGAGGTGACACACACAGTTCTCTGCTCTTTGCATCCTGACTTTCCTGCTTTAAATCCAACCGTGGTGTCTCACAGACAGACAGATTTTGAAAGAATCACATAATTGGAAGGGACACTGTTGTTTAGCACTACAAAACAGTATTTAAAATATTTATGAGTTTAGGAGTTTAGCACAAGACTGAGGTAATGGAAAAATAAGATCAGTTTGAGGAAACCCCTTGAAGTTTCCGAAAGGTTTGTAGCTGGGCTGTCTTGGCTTACACCTAAACTGAATGTGCCTGGTTTTCTCCTCCAGGTTTTAATGACAACTGCTGCTCCTCTGGTCCTGGCTTTCCTCCTTCCCTCCCCCTAAAAGAAAGCTAAAAAAGCTTCTTGCACAAGATTTCCACAGAAGACCTGTGCTCCTTTAGGGATTTGGCCCCAATCACATTTTATCAGCTGGAAGAATCTCTGCTCTTCACCTTGCCCCCACTCCATGTGTCCGTATGACAAGAGTCCTGCACACTATGATCTGCTTTCTTTTTTTTTTTTTTTTGCCTCTCCCCTCGGTTTTCCTCCAGGTTTTAATGACAACTGCTGCTCCTCTGGTCCTGGCTTTCCTCCTTCCCTCCCCCTAAAAGAAAGCTAAAAAAGCTTCTTGCACAAGATTTCCACAGAAGACCTGTGCTCCTTTAGGGATTTGGCCCCAATCACATTTTATCAGCTGGAAGAATCTCTGCTCTTCACCTTGCCCCCACTCCATGTGTCCGTATGACAAGAGTCCTGCACACTATGATCTTCTTTTTTTTTTTTTTTTTTGCCTCTGCCCTGGATCTCAGCCTCTTTACCCACGAGCAAGTTTCTGAGACCAGCTGGCCTTTAACGACAAGCGCTAATAGAGGCTTTGCCTCTGGAGCTGCACTGTAGAAAAGGGAGAAGGTCTCTGCTTCTGCATATGTACTAATCTTGAAATGCAGCAAATTCCCCCTGCACATAATTAGTTTGTTTTTTCCCCTTCAGACTATCCCCAGTCCATAACTTGAAGGTCAGATCCCCCAGAATATAGTAATTTTTTCATCGTGACTCTTGTTCACGAACAAGGATGTATCATTTTACTTTCTCTCCCACGTGCAGGCACAAATGAGGCAACAGCAAAAACCTCAAACCACTCCCCCCGCGGCCGTGCAGGGGCAGAAGCTGGGCTCTCTCACCCCTCCATCCTCCCCCAAGACGCAGCGTGCGGGACACAGGAGGATTCTGAGTGACGTGACCCACAGCGCGGTTTTTGGGGTTCCAGCCAGCAAGTCTACCCAGCTCCTGCAGGCAGCTGCTGCTGAGGCCAGTCTCAACAAGTCCAAGTAAGTGACTGCTCTCTTGGTGTCGAAGGGAATAGAGGGAGGAGGGGGTAGATCAGGCTCTTTGGAGATTTCCTACGAGGAGCTCTGAAATGAGGGTAGGCAGCAAACTCTGAGGTCTCTGTGCCTTCCCAAGACCACAGTTTAGGGCTTGGCAGAAGGTTGTTGGAAAAACTTCCCCAAGGGCAGAAGTTCTCCTGAGTGCTTCCATGCTCCCCAAAAGCAAAGCAGATAGGGTCTTTCTCTGGGTTACAAAGGCTGGTGTCACTTCAGATGTTCACCAGTAGCCCTGGTGCACTCTTCATGCTCACTGCTGAGCATCAGCGCTTCCCCAGGGGGACTTGCCAGGGCACTTTTGCAGTGCCTACAGGAGGCCTCCACCTGGGCACTGCAGAAGGTTGTTTGAAATGGGATGCTTAGGATGCTTGTTTTAATTCCTGACACCAAGATGTTCAACTAGATTATGAGTAGGTGAGACTAATTGGTCCCAGGTTTCTGGGCATGCACTCCAATAATTTGTGCTGAGTTTTTTAAGTAGGAAGTAATTGCTCTTAGTGCTGGCCAAAGGATTTTGGATGGATTATTAATGACTGTTGTTTGGTTGGGATGATCACATCCAGATCTGCTTCCACCACACCCTCGGGTTCCCCAAGGACCTCCCAGCAGAATGTCTATAACCCACCCGATGTCTCCACGTGGAATCCCTTTGATGATGATAACTTCTCCAAGCTCACAGCTGAGGAGCTGCTGAACAAGGACTTTGCAAAGCTGGGTGACGGTAGGTTCACTCCAATGGTTTAATACCCCCTGCTCTCAAGGGGAGATGGTGTGGAATGATGATGCTCTCGGGCAGATGCTGCTGGGGTGATCCTGTTGTACCTCTAAGAGCTAAATCCTTCCAGTTTCCCTTCTCAGTCCCTGTCCTCTTTGCTGAGCAATTGCAATTAAATGAGCATGATCCTCAAAGGTACTAACTGCTTTTAAAGTGGCCTTCATCAGTTGGTTGTAGAAGCTACAGTTTAAACTCTGCTTCATCTGCAAGTTCTGAGTTGCAGGAAGGGGCTTAAGCCGCTTACTGAAATAGTGTCCTAAAAATCTAGGTAAGTAAGCGACCTTCAGAGTGGAAGTCTTTCCCCTAAACCTCTGTCTGGCATTTCAGGGAAAGCTTCAGAAAAGATGGGCAGTTCCACAGAGAACTTGATTCCAGGTTTCCAGCCGGCTTCGTCTGCGGCCCAGGCAGATGCGTTTGGTGGCTCTTCCTTCACTGCTGGATCAGGTGAGTTTGTGAACACATCCTGGATGTCCCCGGACAGCGCTGCAGAAAAATGGCAACTCTGTCATGGCCTCTATAAAAGGAAGGTTAAAACTGGTAGAAATTGAGCTGGGTCTTGGCACCAACTGTAGGATGGGCTTGGCCCTTCAGTGAAGAAGGGAAGGCACGTGTACTTGTCACAGGCAGGTAGTAGAGACAGAAGACACCGTCTACAGGCAGAGGAGGCTTTTGGTGAGAGAAGAAACTAAGTGAGCCCCTTAAGTTCCCAAGAAAGCTTCTTAACGTGATGAAGTTCCGTGCAGCTCATAATTGGAAATAAATTACGTAGCATGCAACAAGGGAATTGGACTGGGAAGCACTGATCAGACTTGCTGGAGGATGTTTTTTGCCTGCAGTTGCTATGCTGTGTGGAGAAGGAGAGGAGCAGGGATAATAAAGTCTCCACCGCTGAATGAGGAGAGCAGCAGAGACAGGAGAGAGTGGGGAAAATCCTCAGACGAGAGCAGAGTTGGTCTCATAATTGACATGTTAAATGGTGAAGGCAAGGTGTTCTGCACTGGTTGCAGAGACCAGGAGCCCTTGGCTGGTCTAAGGAGGTTTTTTGTAGAGGCCTCTGTATGTGTGACCTTGTCTGGTGTCTCCTTTGGTACTTGGGTACTAAGGTTTTGCTGAGAGAAGCCCCATGTGTGTTGAAATAACTCAGTGAGTGCTGCTGCTTGTCTCTAGTTCTTCAGCATTGGTTCTCACCAAATAGAGGAAAGAGCTGCCAAGCATAGTGCTGGGAAACTGCTTCCAGGAGCCCAAAATGCAAGTAATCCTCTCCCCTGTCTTACACGGCTGTTGTTACTCGTGACAAATGCAACTATTTGATGCTTCCTCGCTGAAGCACCAACCATTGGTGAGAGGAGTCCTCAGAAAAGATTGAAGAATCCTTTGTGGGGCAAGAAGTGACAAATCCGTTTATGCTTATTTCTGAGAAGAGATTTAGAGGAGCTTATAAGTGAGCTCAGTATTGTTGGCTCTTACCTGAGAATGAAGGAGTTGGAGTCCATGATGGAAGAGAGCTCCAGGGAGTTGCTTTCTGAGTTTGTCCAGCTGTTTGGTGCCCTGTGGACAGTGTATGATGTTCCATCAGCCTTTGTGGAGTGATGTTGAGTAGCAGCAGCTCCAAATTCCGCTATAATGTACCTTCTGCAAAGCCTGGGAAGCATCTGCATGTTCTGGGCTTTCTGGACGCTGGAGCATATTCAGTTCTTTCAGTAGTTGTCTTTAAAATGTACCCCTTGACTCTCCTGTCCTCTTTGGCATAGGAAGGTGTCTTGGAAGTTCAGTGCTGGCACTAAGCTGAGCACTCCTAGCCCTTTTCTTTCCCTCTAGATATGAGCCCGCCTAAGCCTGTCTGATGCACGATGCTGTATCTTTCATTTCAGACAAAGAGGCCCCACGTGGGGGCTGGCCTCCTGCCTTCCCTTTGTTAAGGCCTTTCACCTTTTGTGCTGCTGTAAAGCAAGATAATAGTACTCCCCTTTCAAGGAATGTTTTGAGATCTGTGTGTTAAATTGTGTTGGAGAGCTATGTGGTAATACTTGTGGGTTTTCTTTTCACTAGCAACACAAACTTGTTCTGAGTGTGTGTGTGTTCTTGTCAGGCCTTGGCTTTGGCTCTCAAATGTTGAGCTGTGTCTGTGCTGAGATTTCGCTGGATGCTTTCTGCTTTCCTGTCCTCTCTGTTTCACTGTGCCTTTTCTCTTCCTGGTTACCAGCTGAAAAAACGAAAGACATTCTGAGTCTGGACAGTAGCCCTCCTCTTCTGACTGTGCCTGATCCTTTCATTCCTCTCCCGTTATCCGACACACCAGGTAACAACAACTGAGGTTATGGAGGGGGGGGCAGATTCTTGTTGGTGCTTGTTTTGAACTCTCAGTCTTCCAGTTCTATTTCCAGGCACACCTGAAATGGTGCTGGGTGCTGATGGGTGCTGCTGAGCTCAGTGGTAGTGATGATGTGGAGTGCCCTGCCATTGAGTGCCCGGGTGGTGCTGGGGGTGGTGCTGAGCACAAGAGCTCTTCGTTTTAATGGCAGACCCCAGGGTTATGGTATCATTTCTAATGCCAACAATGTTGGTGTGTTTAAAGGTTCAGCATTCAAAGCCAAAATAATCACTGCATAATTACCTGTTCTGACCTAAGCCATTTTCAGATTGGTCTCCAACTTTGAAATTGTAGGTTTTATTATTTTTAATATTTCTTTCCCCTTAGAGTCGGTGTTTCTTTGGTTTCCAAGTTCTATTGCAAATGCCCGCTTCATGTGAGGCACGAGTTAACATGTAACCTTTTCTGATTTGGCAAAATTTCCTAGTGCAGTCGGTAGCTATTTCTGTTTACTTTGCAGTACGATTTAAAAGTCTTTCCTGTGTGCACATTTCTGACTGCAGCAGCCAACACTTTTTAGCACAAGATTATATAAGTGCTTAAGAGCTTATTTGCAAATCAGTGGGATTTGGAATATGGGAATGTTTTTTATCTTGGAGTTTCTCTAAGCTCTCTGGTGAAAGTGTGTGACAGGTCCCTTCGTGTCAGCTCGCCCCAGAGGACAAGTGCCTGTTACAGCTCTTGCCCTGGTCCTCAGCTCAGGCTGGAGATCGCTGGTGGTTTGACAGTAGGGGACCCAAGCTTCATAAGGTTGGACTTGTAAAGATGTCATCTCTCCATGGAAAGTTAAGCAATTCAGGAAAAAAATAGATATCTTTTTCCATAACTGTGTGGAATTCATTTCCTTCTGGTTGATGCTCAAAGAGCATGAGAAATGTGTTTTGGTTCAAAAGGGATTTTACTCATAAACGCTGCAGTTTGAGCAAAGAGGCAGAACCTACACGCTCTCCCTTGTGTGAGCTCTTACCAGGAGCTGACCTGCCCAGCTGTAGTTAAAAAGAACCTACAGAAGGTAGAAAACTGCTCGTTCTTCTCTTCCTCCTCCTCCAAAAAAATGCTATGGGAAGGGCTGGTTTTCCTGACTTGAAGTCTGTCAGCCCAAACTACTAGTTAGTTCTCTGCTGGCATGCTCAACGCGTGCAGGTGTGCACCAAGGTGGTTGGGGGTTGTTTTCCTTATTGCCTCCTGCATTTTGATACAGCACAACCGCAAGAAGCGGCAGCCGCAGCCCGAGCTGTGGGAGACCTGAAATTTGTTATAACACAGAAACCGCTGCGGAGAAATGGCCTTTCAGCCCTTGCCCTTGGCACGTTCTGCAGCAGCAGTTGGCTGCAGTTCCTGTGGTGCCAGGTTCTCATCCCACAAATCTGTCCCTGACCAACTGCGGGTCTTTGCAGGCAGGTGCTGAACCTTCTTCTGCTAATCCTCTGCCCGTGGGTGGCTGGTCCTGCTGAGTCCAGTGGATCCCCTTCCATGGGGCCAAAGCTGGGGGCAAGGGCATGCAGGAGATGTGGCTTTGTTCCCTTCCCCTGCAGGAAGCCATCTCTGATTTAGGTTTGGTTTTGGTTTGTTTTTTTTTACATAAAATTTGAGGCCAGGAGCTTATGACTGTTTTCTAGCACCAGAGATACAGAGTTACCCTTAGCTTTGAAAACCGAGAGGGGTTGTCTGCGCTTGTAAATTCAACAGAAAAGATAAAAATCGGGGGTGTGGACTCAGCTTTTCGATCTGTGCGTCTGTTGTGCAGAATAAAGTAATTTTTGTTCTCCTGTGTCTGTGCTACCTGTGTGGAAGCATCCCCATGGAGATCCTGGGCACGAGGGAGGTGCTGACTTGCATGGGAAAGGCATTCCTTAGGTGTGCCCCTTGGTCAGTAGAGCTGGAATTGGCTTTATTCTCATAGTACGTCAGCATCTCCAGTTCACATATCCAAGCTGCAGAAGCAGCTGAGTTTCTTTGAAGGCTTGCTAAATATTTGCTTTCTGCTTGGAATATATTTATTTCTGAGAAAACCCTGATAGTGAATCTCATTGCTTCAGAAACATTTTACATCTGTCTTTTTATAGCCTGGGAGCGTGCGTGGCCCTTCCAGAAGTGAAAGCCTGAGCCTTTACCTCTTGGTGACAAGAGCAGTGTTGTTCAGGAGGGCTTTCAGTGTGGGCATAAGTGAAGCTTTGATCTGGCATTTCCCCGTTGGTGGCACAGAGCCGGTTCTGTCGGCGCTTGGAGCCTGCGGGAGCTCAGGGGCTGGCGTGAAGCTCAGCTGCTTTTGGTGCTCAAGCCACAAACTCCCTCCTTGTGCTGGCACCTGAAGGGGCAGAGTGTTGGTCAGAGACCTCCTTGGGCTTTCCCACCTTCCCCCTGTGTGCTCAGGACAGATGAACCTTTTTATCACAGATTCTTGTGATAGATTTCTGACCGCAAGGTGCCTTTCTGGCCAAGAAGGCCAATGGCATCCTGGGGGGCATCAAGAAGAGCATGACCAGCAGATGGAGGTTATCCTGCCCCTCTGCTCTGCCCTGGGGAGGCCCCATCTGGAGCACTGGGACCAGTTCTGGGCTCCCCAGTTCCAGAAGGACAGGCGACTGCTGGAGAGGGCTAAAAAGATGAAGGGCTGGAGCATCTCTCTTATGAGGAGAGGCTGAGGGACTTGGGTCTTTTTAGTCTGGAGAAGAGAAGGCTGAGGGGGGGATCTGGGCAATGCTTATAAATACTTCAAGGGTGGGTGTCAGGAGGATGGGGCTGGTCTTTTTTCAGTGGTGCCCAGGGACAGGACAAGAGGAAACGGGCACAAACTTGAACATGGGAAGTTCCACCTAAACATGAGGAGAAACTTCTTTGCTGTGAGGGTGGCAGAGCCCTGGCAGAGGCTGCCCAGGGAGGTGGTGGAGTCTCCTTCTCTGGAGACATTCACACTGGCCTGGACACATTCCTGTGGGACCTGCTCTGGGTGGCCCTGCTCTGGCAGAGGGTTGGACTGGGTGATCTCCAGAGGTCCCTTCCAACCCCGTATCATTCTGTGATTCTTTGATGCATAACACATGACAAATAGCCATAGGGGGCATCCCCAGACAGCCTAACTGTGTTCAGGTGGAGGATCACACTGCTGTGGAGTGACATCCAACAGATATGGCTTTGAGTCCCCCCACTCTCTGTAGGGTTAGATCACACTTTTGGTTCTGTGCAGTCGGGTCAATGTGTAAAGACAAACCTCGGGCAGCAAGTCCAGCAGACTCTTCTGTTTCTGTGAATCACGGTGCTGCAGATGCATGGTATCTTAGAGGAGGGTGTCATTCATTTGTTGTGGGTAATAACCTTCTCAGTAAGTGCTTCTGGAGAAGAGGTGACTTAGCACCCTATAGAAGACAGAAATACCAGCTCTGGACAATAATCAAGTGACAGTGGAATGGTTTTCAGTACATTCTTCCTTCTCCAGTGCCTACTGGCCACAATTCTTAATGGAATTGTAACCAGTAAGAGGAGCTGGCAAGAGGGATGTAGAAATATGGCAAAACATCTGTTAAAATAAGGGAGAATTAAATATTCATACTGAAAACATTTCTCCTTGTGCATGTGTAGG
Organism: Calidris pugnax; assembly: GCF_001431845.1. Lineage (NCBI taxonomy): Eukaryota > Metazoa > Chordata > Aves > Charadriiformes > Scolopacidae > Calidris > Calidris pugnax. The sequence goes on from NW_015091141.1 coordinate 2,510,702, forward strand.
AAAGTGAGCCAAGTTCTTCTTAATAAGCTTATTGCAGGCTTCGCTGCTGATTAGTCGTAATGGAGTATTTGATCAGAATAGTGATTTTTCTGCTATGTATGGCTGCTTCATGTCTATCCACACGAATTTAGCTTGTAGGAGCATGGGGAGTTTTGCACAGGGTGTTCCGGAGACCTGAAATTAAGTTGTGACACTTCAAGGCAGATTCTTCCCTTTGTCATTGAGGCTTCGCTCCATGAATAGTCCCACGTCTAGAGTTCTCACACTCGTTACATGCAGTAGGTTTTGTTTCTTTTGACTTCATTTCTGTTGGCTTGAATGGACTTTGGACTCGATCCTGAAAACCTGCTCTGCAGAAGTATTTAATGAGAGGTTTGACCCAGAGCAGGTGGATACTTCTGCTTAAGCCCATGTCCCTCTTTAACTGCTGACACTGAAATCCTCAAGTGCTGGTTTGACATAGATGTCTGAAGAGGACAGGAGACTGTTAGTGTCGGGGTAGGTTTTAGATACCTCCTCTTTACTCTGGATGCATCAACTCAGATAAACATGTTCTTGAGAAAGTGAAGAGTGGACCCAGTGAAATGCCCTCTGAGATACTGCCAAAAAAATGCCTTTCCAATTGTTTGAGGACTGGTTTATGGAGTGAGGGGAAGGTCGTCTTTTACTGGTTCCAGATAAATGTTTTCCTGGGTACCCTGTGCTGCCCTACCTGCAGAAGAGGGGGTGGGTGTGGGGGTCCTCAGCAGCAGAGCGAGCAAGAAGTTTTGAGCAACAGCAGCGAGTGAGGCTGACCACCTCCCCGGGTGGGTGAGGTGTCACCTCGAGGGCTGTGTTCAGTTCTGGGCCCCTCACTACAAGAAGGACATTGAAGGGCTGGAGCGTGTCCAGAGGAGAGCCACCAAGCTGGGGAGGGGTCTGGAGAACAAGTCCTATGAGGAGAGGCTGAGGGAACTGGGCATGGTTAGTTTGGAGAAGAGGAGGCTGAGGGGAGACCTCATTGCCCTCTACAGCTCCCTGAAAGGAGGGTGCAGAGAGGTGGGGGTTGGCCTCTTCTCCCAAGGGAATAACAACAGGAGCAGAGGAAATGGTCTGAAGTTGGGGCGGGGGAGGTTTAGATCAGATATTGGGAAGAATGACTTTGCTGAGAGGGTGCTCAGGCACTGGAACAGCCTGCCCAGGGAGGTGGTGGAGTCACCATCCCTGGAGCTGTTTAAGAAACATGTAGACATGGCACTTCAGGGCATGCTCTAGTGCCAGAGATTGTTGGGTTGGGTAGTGTTTTGTGATTTTGGGTTTTTTGGGGGGTTTTTTGTGCGTTTGTATGGTTGGACTCAATGATCTCAAAGGTCCCTTCCAACCATGAAGATTCTGTGAGGTGTGAGAGCCCAGAAGGAGATGCTCAGCTCTTCCCTGTAGCTGGATGGAGGACAAACTGCCCCTCAGATCACACTGCGCTGAGTCTTGGGGCTGGGTCCTGTGTGCAGGGTGGTGGTGGTGCTGGTGGCCTCTCCATCACTACCCAGTACAATGCTGTCTCGGCGTAATGAGTCAATCTTTTTGTACCCCCTTTCAAAAGAGAGTGGATTGTTCTTTGCGAATTTACACAGCCATTTACTCCCTGCAATAATTGAGCATCTCAGCTGCGGCTGAGACACAAATGTGTCCTTAATGTAGTTATTTGTTTGAAGAACAGCAGCAACGCCAAGCGGCCTCTGCGACATTGTCTTGGCCAGAAGAGAAAGAGAGATAAGAGAAATTCCATGGTGGGCACAGCTAAGGAATAAACACGCAGCCACAGCTGGGGAAGGAAACACAGGCAGGGAGAGCACACCTGAGCCATCTGGGCACATGCTGGATTGGATGCAAAGGCAAACAGCATTGTTTATTAGAGAGTCATTGCCATGTTGGAGTTCTCCAAAGCTTATAAATAGCACTTTAAGGGTTATTTTTTTGCCTTTATTTCCTTCAAATACTCATGGACCTGTGTGTTTTTATGTTAACCTGAGAGGATGCTTATCAGGGCTGAGGAAGCAGGGATCTTGCAGTGTGATTTCAGAACAAAATGCATCCACACCCATGGCCCGTTCATTCCTCGAGCCAACTGTCAAAAATGGGTGCCCCCGATAGCCACTCTCCTGCTCAAAATGTAATTGGCTTCAAAAATAGGAGTTTTAAGCTAAACTGGATTTTTCTCGTTGTGCTCTAATGCGTGCCCCTTTAGGAGCTGGGTTTCCAGGCTGACTCTGCAGGGAGCTGGAGGTGAGGCTCAGGCTATTGCAGTGTTTGAAGACCTGGAAATGAGGAGCTGAGATCAGGTTGCTGAAGCTGGCAGTTTCTAGCAGCTGGAAACATGAGCTGGGGCTCAAACTGTTGACATCCTTTGTCAAAACACACAAGTTCAGCTGCTTTAACAGGGCCCCTATTACAAACGTAGGAGGGCTCTTCTATTTTTTGGCACAAAACGCTTGATGAAATGTTTTTAATCAGCGTAATTCTCTCTACCCCAGGCCCATAAATTCTAAGATAATGTGTGCCCTATGTCAGGGGGTTTATAACCACTGGAAAAGAAAAACTGTATTTCTAATGAGAACTTATATTTCTACCAAGATGGCACATAAGATGCAATAACTGCAGATGTGCACACACATTGGTGTGTACTAATGATTTGAGTCTACATCTTGGGAACTCATCTGGTAACTAGATGAATTAATTGCCATATCATTAAGTGGGAGTGCAATATGGTGGTGTGATGATTTGGAGCAACAAAGCCATTGGACCACTGGAATCTCAGTTAAATGAGTGTAAATAGTGTCTAGTGTTGTTTCCATCTGGGTTTTGAGTTTGATCTGAAGGCGTTTTATTTGACAAATATTTGAGATTTTGAAAGTTGAACTAAAATAGTTTGATTTTGATCTCTTAAGGAGCCACTGTTAAATGTTGTACTATTCTGTATGGTGTTTCCAGGGTCACATGCATGTGTATTTAAAGCATGCTAATTGCTGGGGTGTTTTTTTTCCTCTTTCTATTTGTGCTGTATAAGAAATAATTCCATTTGACAGAAGCTCCATTGGGAAAATGAAAGCCCAGTGCCTTCCCTTGTTTAGTCAAAGTCCTCCCTTGCTGAATAACGTGCAAGGCTCCCTTTAGTCTTTAATACTCGACTGATGGATCGGCAGGAATCTTCCTGTGGGACTAATCCCTACCTGCCTGGAGAACGTGCCCTCCCACTCGCAGCACACTTGGCTTGGCAGGATTTTTACAACCTTGTCTTTCTTTCTCAGTTGGCATCCGAAGAAAAGAACTCTGCTGTGTGCTCTATTGAGTTGTCTTTCTTTTTGCTATTCCTCCGCAGTACCCGAGTGAGTACCGTCCGTCCGTGTGCGGTGCCTGCCTGGTGGGCTCCTTGGCCTTTGAGATGTTGCATCTTGGTTGTTCAGTGTGTTACCCACCTGTGACAGATTTTGGCCCTTCATTCCCCTTTTAACTTGCAAGTTTCTCAGGAATCTTTTTATTCTTTCTAATAGCCTGCTCTAACTAAAACCCCATTTGCCTTCCTTGTCTCTTGAGTTATATTTTTTTCATAATCTGAGTCCTTCTTAAAATGCTTTCTGCATCTACTTTGCTGCCTAACAAGCGTTTGGCCAGGTCTGACTGCAGCATGCCAACTCGTGGTCTTTGGCAGTGGGGGTGCTGCACATGCAAAGTCTGCGCAAATTAATTATAAGTCTCAAAAATAACATTTGTGCATGTGTTGGAAAAGAAGGGATCTGAAGGAAAAGGTCAAAGTTTTCTCACTGGATTGTTCAAAGTTGTGCTCCTCAATCTACGCATGACTGATCTTGCTTTCTTGTCCCATGATAATAAATCTGTAGTTAATTCTGCTGATGCTAAATGGCATTACTTCCTTATGTTGGTGCAAATCAGAGGAAAGGCTTTTGCTTTCCTTCCTGGAGGAAGTGATTTGGTTTTCCAGTCTCTGAAGCTACCAACGACTGCCATCTGGGGCTGCCTCTGAGAGCTGTAGGCTCCTGCTTTGCTTTTCCTGCACCATGTTTTGCTTATTCTGTGATGGGAAACAATCAGTAACTTCTTACTGTGAGGAAATGGGAATTTAGGAAGAATGCGAAACATTTGTCTAAAGGCTGCAGCATGTGGCTGAACTTTAGCTCTGGAAAGGGTTGATCGGGCACTTCTTAATTCCCACGTGTGATTTTAAGTTTGGACACCTTCTTAAGACTTGCTAATGAACCTCACTTAGCCAGCATCCTCATTAGCTGATGCAGAGCCATAGCGAATGTGCTGCCTCGTCAGCACTGAAAATGGACAAAGGAGAAAACCTGACAGAGAATGAAATCTCAAGGATCACATCATTGAACCTGAATCAAACTTTCCCTGTGACCTGGAAAGCATCTGGCAGATTTTCAGTAGACCATCTGGGGCAGAGCACAGTTATCAATTAATGCACATGTTTCCCAGCTTTAGTTTGATAAAAGCCCTTCCTGAGAGCCCTTTCAGGAGCTGTACAATATAAAGTATCTTTATATTGGGTTACATGTCCTAAACCTTGTTTATCCTCAGGCTTGTGTCTGCATGTGGATAACCTGCTATTGGGTTTGAAGCAGAAGGACCTCTGATGCCATATAATCCTGAATTTAATTGCTTGGTGATTGATACAGAATGTGCTCTGTCCTGCCACACTCTGGTCTCCACTCTGTACACGCACAAAATGAGCTTCAATGGGCCCTGAAACTGCAGCACAGAGAAGGTTTCTATGTGTTTATTTCTTGTCCCGTTGGGACTGATCTTCTCTGCCATCACGGCCGCTTCTAAAATGCACCTTCTGCTTGTGTGCCCACATGCCTGGAGAGTCAAAAGAAACTGGTGCTGTAGTGGTAAAACCTCTCTCTTGGTTTTCCTCCAGGAAAAGATTTTGGTGAAGGGGATGGCAGGTGGGAGAGGAGGTTGTAGAAATGTCCATGCCCGAGGCTGGAGCCTTCATCTCTTTCTGCAAATGGCAGATGCATCCTCTGTGCCTCTTGCTTTATTGGTGGGGTCTGTTCTGCGATGATGCTCGCGTTGTGTCTGTGTGACTTGGAGCTGTTGTGTTTGTACAGGTGACTGGAGCAAGACTAGTTATCCCCGTTCCCCCTCTCCTTGCACTGCTGGATTTCTTACTCATTAAATCAGGTAGCATTGCTGGCTCCTCACCATCTCAGCCATGGCTCCACATGCAGGAGAAGCAGCTTTTCTCTTGGGAATTCAAATTAAACTTCTGCTAGAGAATTCCCTGGGTAGCAGGACCCAAAATGCAGTTCCCTATCATGAGAAGAGACTTTTTTCTTTCTAGTTCTGGGTATAGATACCCTGCAGCTGCCTGATGCTCGTGCGCAGGGAAGCAGCCTGGTGTGCAGAGGATGCCCTCCTTGTTACCGCTTCCATCGCTGAAGCTGTGGTGAAGCAGAGGTTTATTTCCCACTGTGAAGGCATGGAGTGTTCTTGGACTCTAATGTGGACTCAGAAAAACTTCCTTTAGCACACGTGTGTCTTTATTAAGCATGTTGTGCTAAAGAGAACACACCTAACTCTGGTAGAGGTGGTGTAGAACTGGGGGTTTCATTGGGCTTTCACTAACCGTTTATTGCTCCTCGTTGAATGTGGATTTCCCACCACTTAAAGCGACTGCTGTTCCTTTACTTTCTCTCATTCCTAGTACAAGATGCAACACAAGGGAGATGAACAGCTGAGGCAAACCAGGCTGATGCATCTCATTTTTGTTACTTTTGGTACCTCTTTCCCATTCATCCTGACACCACCTTGGTTTTGTTGAACTTCTCAGCCTCACTCAAAAGGGATAAAGTTCCTTTTACTCCTGCCCTAAGAGATGCAGTGGGTACCTGTGGGAGTGTTGGCACGTCAGCACCAACAGGGAAGGAAAGAAGAAGGAGATTTCAGGAGACAAGTAACGAAATAAGACACTGAATGTAAATCTTTGCATAAAACCAGCTGAGCCCAGGGGACATGAGGGAAAATGAACGTGTAGGGAGAACACCACCATGGTTTTTCTCATGATTTCTGAGTGTTTAAAAGTGTGGCTGAGCTAAATAGGCAACTTCCTAATACCTGAGCAAGGGGCAGCTCCACTGTGTTAAATGGAAATGGAGGAACCCATTTCCCACCCTTTGGAAAGGTAGGGCTGAAGGAGAGATACTTCAAGAAGACACTTGGAAATGGGATCATAAAAGGAATGATTACTGTATATATCGGTTTGTATATATTGCTTTGAAGATCTGGGTGGATGCAAGTGCCTTGAGAAGAGCTGACCTTCTGTAGGAGTCTGCTCTGAAAGGAGTAGGCAACTGCTGGAGAGGGGACAGCAGAGGCTACAAAGATGCTGAGGGGCCTGGAGCATCTCTCTTATGAGGAGAGGCTGAGGGACTTGGGTCTTTTTAGTCTGGAGAAGAGAAGGCTGAGGGGGGATCTGATCAACACCTATAAATACTTCAAGGGTGGGTGTCAGGAGGATGGGGCTGGTCTTTTTCCAGTGGTGCCCAGGGACAGGACAAGAGGGAACGGGCACAAACTTGAATGTAAGTTCCATGTAAACATGAGGAAGAGTTTCTTTGCTGTGAGGGTGGCAGAGCCCTGGCAGAGGCTGCCCAGAGAGGTGGTGCAGTCTCCTTCTCTGGAGACATTCAAACCCCCCTGGACACGTTCCTGTGGGACCTGCTCTGGGTGGCCCTGCTCTGGCAGGGGGTTGGACTGATCTCCAGAGGTCCCTTCCAACCCCATATCATTCTGTGATTCTGTGTGAGTATCTTGGGCCTGAATCTCTAAAATGGGCATACATTCCCCGTGTACATACATGTCACTTCACAGCTTACAAACTCCAAACCCCCTCTGAAACTGTCCAGCTCTGAGTCAATCCATAATTTTTCTCCCCAGTTGTGTCCTGTGCCTTGTTACCTTGGATTAATTGATTTGAAACGCTGGTTTTGGCAGCTGTACTCTGGTTCCCTGGTATCTTACTGCTTCCCTTCGGGCAAAGGACCTGAGCATGTTCCCCGGCCTCTTCTCCTCAAGTCTCTCCTGTGTTGTGTTATGTTTCCCAATGTGCTGTACTTGGTTCCATCCTTCTTAGCCCACTTTTGATATTGTTAACACCTCTTTTTGTTGCAAAGCCCCTCTCTGTGCAGCTGAGAAGCCCAGGTGGTGCCTCTGCTGTCAGGGGGGTGTTTGCTTTGGCAAATCCGACCTTTAAAACTGAGTATTGCTCGTGGGGGTGAGAAGGTTTCAATACCTTCAAGACTGCTGTTTCCATCAGGTTTTTTTCTTTCAGTTGACCTTCTTCAGGCCTTTGACAGAACAGCTGCCTCCTGGGTTGCTTTTTAGGTTTCCTTCCCCCACCTGGTTGCTTTTGTGTGTTGGCTTGTGAAGTTTTTCGTGGGGAGTAGAATTTGTCCTGCTTTGAATGAGTAGCTCCAAAGCTGCTAGGCTATTTCATTATTTATATAGGGCAATAAAAAAGATCAGTATTATTGCTGTATATGTAACAGTGCAGCTTCAGCTTTTCTTTGGCTTTCTCAGCGTGGTAAGGCTTTTATACAGCAGTATTCCAGAGCCTGTGCTTTTGGGCAGTTACAGTCACGTTTTCTTTGGATAATAAATAATAACACCAGCCTTTGAACTCAAAACATAAAATCTTAATGTAAATGTTTCGTAAAGTATAACTGTGGCAGAGACACAGCTCATTCCAGTGATAGATGATAAATGCAGTCATTTTGACAAGTTGAAATGGCCGGATTTGTCCATGCAGAGCAGATTTTATCTGTGTTGTTCTACTGAAGGTGGTTACTTCTAGCAAATCCTGAAAATGTTCCTTATCTTGTTCTGTGAAGAAACCCTGGTGAAAACTAAATAATTAAGTTCATGATTGAAAACCTGGTTAGTATGATTGCAAAATCACTCATCCACCAGATTAATAATTGAGAACTTTTTGCCCAGACTGGCTAAATTTCTTTATGAAGGATAGTGGGAACTACAGGAGTCGTATTGCTGAGAATGACAGCTCTGATTTGAAATCTGAGAGTTGAAATAGTTAATTGGTAACTAGACAGCTGTTTAACCCAAGGGCAAGTTCAGATGGCTGCAGCGCCTCAGTGATTGCTGGTTTTGCTTAAGCTCTCAAGGACTGCAAGTATTCCATTCGTAAGCAAATGAATGGGTGGTGCTTACCACGCTCTAGCATCTTGGCCTTCTGGTCATCTCTTCTGGTTCTTCTCATTGTACAAAGACCAAGAAAGAGTTCCCTGACATAGGAAGGTGAGAAGGGAAAAACTGCAGGTCTTCCCTTTCCCCCTCTCTTCCCTTTCCCCCTCTCTTCCCTTTCCCCCTCTCTTCCCTTTCCCCCTCTCTTCCCTTTCCCCCTCTCTTCCCTTTCCCCCTCTCTTCCCTTTCCCCCTCTCTTCCCTTTCCCCCTCTCTTCCCTTTCCCCCTCTCTTCCCTTTCCCCCTCTCTTCCCTTTCCCCCTCTCTTCCCTTTCCCCCTCTCTTCCCTTTCCCCCTCTCTTCCCTTTCCCCCTCTCTTCCCTTTCCCCCTCTCTTCCCTTTCCCCCTCTCTTCCCTTTCCCCCTCTCTTCCCTTTCCCCCTCTCTTCCCTTTCCCCCTCTCTTCCCTTTCCCCCTCTCTTCCCTTTCCCCCTCTCTTCCCTTTCCCCCTCTCTTCCCTTTCCCCCTCTCTTCCCTTTCCCCCTCTCTTCCCTTTCCCCCTCTCTTCCCTTTCCCCCTCTCTTCCCTTTCCCCCTCTCTTCCCTTTCCCCCTCTCTTCCCTTTCCCCCTCTCTTCCCTTTCCCCCTCTCTAAATTTGATTTTTTTTCAGTGGGTCACGTTAAGCTTTTGTGCTTTGGGTAGGAGTGACAGACCTGCAGACTGTTTTCCAGTGGCTCCTCAGGGAGAGCAGCTCACAGTGGGTGAGGATGCCCTCGATTGTCTGGGATGACCATGGCCAGCTGGTGAATAGCTGCCCTCAGATAGCTCAGTGAGAGTGTTACTTGCACACAGAACTGTGCAGGTGCTTTTCTGAGGCTGACACACTGAACTGAGCCACTGAACTAAGCACCTGATTAATGTTGTCTTTTCTTGTATTTTTTTTTTTTTTTGCCTTTTCTCTGTTGCCTGCCTTTTTCCTTTTACTGCTTAACCCAGAAAAACTGATTGAGGGACTCAAATCTCCTGAGACTGCGCTTCTGCTCCCTGATATCCTGCCTCTTGCTGACCCCTTCGGTAGCACGTCAGACGCTGTGAATGGTAAAAATAACCTCAGGGCACCTCCTCCCTCTGTCTCACATGGCATGTCTTGTCCCGCATGATAACTCTGCCTGTTTCCCCCCGCCCCGGGCTCTCAAAGCAGCCACTGATGTCTGTGAAATGCAATGATGTGGGAAGTTATGGATTATGCTGAGACAAATCTGCCTTTTCCCCATGAGACCAGCCTCTGAGCAGTGAAGACTGGGTATTTGCACTTAAAATCTAGAGTTAAAGATTTGGCACAATAACATGGCACGATTGTGCCTTGTGTGTTCTTCTGGTCTTGGTAGAAGAAAGTTAATCGCTGACTGAAGGTGAAGATGCAAAAAATCCCTCCACTTCTGCTAAAGACTTTGTCTGTAACCCTGGCCCAGGCACTGAGCCTGCTGCTCTCCACTGACCCCCAGCAGGATGGCATTGCCTCTGACCTGGGGCAAATGCTGAGAATAACCCTCCTGGGCTGCCCGGAGTCCAGAGGCAACAGGCTCTGGACAGTATAAAGATCTCAGTGTTGCAGAATCGTATTTTGCCAAATGTACTAAAGACTAATAATTGCAGGCTGCAGTGAGTTGCAATCAGCTGCTGTGGTGGTTTCAGGTCCCACCAGGGTCCCCTGGCTCGCTGGTTGCAACCTTGTAGCTTTGAATAAAAAGGTAGGAAATAAGTCACTTTTTCTTCTTCTCCCTTTTACAACTTTTGGCAGTTGTCTGAATATTCTTAAACAATGATCCTGCAAATCACAGATACACACACTGCTATGCAGACAAAGACATTCATTAATCTCCCAGGTTTGCCAGTTGGTCCATTTTTGGTCCCAGCGTTTGAGTGCATCCTTGTTCTCTAACTTCTTGGTCATTACTGGTCTTTGAGTTGGAGACCCTGCCGGGCGTTACACCTGGCTGGTGTGACTGACAGTTACCTTCCGTGTCTCTCCACCTCCCCTTTATGCTTTGTATAAAACCAAATCTTTCTATCCAGCCTTTGTAAACATCTCCTTTTTGTATCCATGTAATGAACATCAACATGAGACGACAGTGGGGACCGGTGTTCTCAATGAGTTCCCAAACTGCAGTCCTTGCTCCGCTGGGCATTAAAGATGGAAAAAAGATCCCACCTCTTGGCTTTTTACAAGTGTATGGGAAGGGCTCCACAGAAGGTATTTTAATGATCTGTTACTTCCAATGCAAGAGGACTCCTTAAAGGTCAGTGTTTTCCTTTTGCTGGAAAAGGCTTTTGCAAAGGCTTGTAGCCATTTGCCCAGCCCTGGGCCTCCTGCTGCAGGGCAGGTGTTAGTGACCTTCCATCCCAGCCTCCAGAGATTTCATATTGGGCTTGCACAAATTAAAATAAATTATAAAATAACCCAATCAAACAAAAAAAACCCGCCCAAACCACAGAAGAACTCAAACCTGGCAAACACTAACGTGTTACAGTCTTCCCTTGTGATTAAATTAGCACTGGTCTAGGTTCTACCTCCTGTTGTTGCCAGTGTAGCTGACGCCTATTAAAGGGTCACAAAAGGATTCAGACAACTGCTACCTTAGTTCCTACTTGTGCTGTGTCTTGCAAACTAACCTCTGGCTTCTTCTCTGCTCTGGTATCTCGTGCGTTTGGAAAGGAAAACCCGACGTAGCTGTTGAGAGTCTCATTCCGGGCCTCGAGGCGCCGTTGCCCCAACGCCTGGTGTCCCAGACTGAGTCGGTTGCCTCCAACAGAACAGGTTGGTGAGGCAGGGGGGTGCTGGGGTGGGGGGATGCATCACACCCGTGTGGGCTGTGGAAATGGGAAAGCACTGTCTGCTTGAACATGAGCTTCTCTGCTGCTTTTCCCACCAGCGTAAGCTGGGCTTGTGTGTCTTTGTAAGTGGGTGCTGTGTGGTTCCTTGAAGGCCATTGTTGCTCACCTCCCTGTGAGAATCGGTGTGGTGCTCCCTCAGCCCACCGTTACACACCCGTGGGTGCCAGGGCATTGCTCCAGTGAAGTGCTTTTGAATCTGGAGCAGTCACTGGTTTTTGTCTGTTCCGTCGGGCCGTGGTGTTAAGCAATTCATGTCCCTCCTGGGTGTGAAGGCCTTTCCCTGCCCACTTCTGCAGGAGATGGGCTTGACCACCTCTTTTCAGAGGTCTGTTGTGAAATAGGCACCATGCTTTGTTGTGCCAGAGAGTCCCTGGGACCCTTCTCCCCGTGATCCCCTTCTCTCCCCCTGCTTTAACCTGTCTCTCGGGGGGGCTTTTGTTGTTGCACACTCAGCTTCAGAGGGCTGCCAGCCCCAGAGAACGTGCTTGATGTTGCTCAAGGTGTTGGGGATCCCTCTGCCCTCACTGCAGAGCAGTAAAAAATGTTTTCCAGAGTGAAAAGTGGTAGCTTTTGTGCTGGCTTTGCATCGAAGCTCTGGTTGTGTGTTAAGCGGACGGGAAGGGGAATGTGAGAATTTGAGCTTAATGGTGTTTGTGTCCTGTTTAACGCTGCCGTGCTGGATGGTGACCTGGATTCAGACTCTCTCACTGGGGAAGACTCTCTGCTTGACTGTTCTCTGCTTTCTAACCCTGCTGCTGACCTCTTGGATGAGTTTGCTCCCGTAGCTTTCACAACTCAACCTCACAAAGGTAAACTGTCCCCTGTCTCTAACACCTGACCAGTCCTGGGACACAGTCTTTACTGGGTGAAGCTGATACTGGTTTACACCACAAGATGCTCTGACCTCTCTTCTGGTGGTGTTACTTTTTCTATCCCCCCAAGCCATTGTTTTGTTTTCTTCCCAAGCTGGTGAAACTTGGAATGAGTGTTGAAGTACTAAGGGGAAAAGTATAGATAAAAGTATTCAGCTTGCCTGTGAAGATGAGGTTTGCCAAGACAGATGGCACCTTCTGTGAGATGGGGATACAGCAGAAGGGATGCAGTGGGCTTAAAGGGCAGGTGTTTGTGCACAGCCCTCCTTCGGGTCTGAAGTGAGTGCACGGGGCCTCACTTCTTGCACGTGGGATGCGAGACCTGGCTTTCTGCTGCATCGTTAACTCTGGAAGGGAGCCTGATAATCATCCCTGGTGTCACAGGCTTTTGAAATGAAAGGAGGCGTCTGACTGAGCTCCTTCATCTAGAGGACAACGTTGTGTCCTTTCCAGAGGTTATCAGGAGGAAGGTTCTGGAGTCAAACTGCAGTGTCACAGCAAATAGGAATGAAAGTCTAAGTGCAACATCCAACTGGAAAATGGAATGATTTCGTAACAACACAAAAAACCAGAGCTGAGGGGCAGAAGCAGAAAAGGTGTGGTGATTCCCAAGAGCTGCAGATCAGCCCTTGCAGTGTCAGTGTCTGAGCTTGAGTGGAATCGTGGAAATACCATGTGGTGATCAGAGTTCTGTTCTCTTTCCACTAACAAGCAAGAGGAGGGGACCGCGTGAGGCTGGTCCTAACTCAGATGTTGCTTTATTTTTTTTTTATGATTTCCCCCCTAAGCTGCAGAGCATCCAGCTGAAATCAGGGCCCTCTCCGTGCCGGTGGCTGGAGCGGGGGCACTGGAGGGTTCCAAAGAGCTATTGGCTGGAGAGCAGCTCGCACGGGGATTTTCCTGCTCTGCTCTTGCACATCCCCAGTGGGGGCTAAAGCAGTTGTGAGTGGTTCATGTGTACCCTGGGGACACCACCAGATGTTAGTGGATGGCTCTCACTTAAGCCAAGGCTGTAGTGAGCACTGGGTAGTGCACGGACACCCAGGTGAGAGGGGAGCCCGGGGTTTCTGTGCTGTTTATTGCCCGGAGCACAAATGCTGGGTGCCCCTTGATGATGGGTTTTGCTTAGCTCCTTTGGTAAGTATCCCTATAGCAACAGAAACCGATCTCTCCTCAGAGGAATGGCTGTAAAAACAGTCTGTAATCAATTTTTACACTTGATGGCACTTCATAATGAGTTTGTGTTTTTCATAGAGCTTTTGGGTTTAAACAAGCAGTCGTTGTAATTGCTCATTGCTATAATACACTTCCACGCCACTTTATTTTGAGTAAATGGCTTGAAATGTATGTCGAGCAGTTAGTACTCCCTGTCTGGAACACAACAAGGCCAAAACGTTGTTGGTGTGACTTAATGAGGAAATGAATTAACAGACTCCCGCTCTCCCAGGCTGCCCTGCTGCTCCCTTTGCAATGAGGAGGGCTCACGTTTGATGAGGAAAATGAGACTTCTGTTGGTGGGGTGGGGGGCCAAGATATTAAAATCTTCCAACATTCATTTCTGCCACCGTTTCAAACCCTGCTCTTACAGCTGTGGTCATCAACTCTACATCTGGATCAGGCTTTTCTTTTCAATTGCTTTGTGTAGCCAGTCCTGGCTCTGGTGATGTGAAGCCCCTGTGGGGCAGACCCTACTGTCCGTGGGTGTAACCAGCCTGTGGAGCTGCAGGGTATCAGCAGGGCCAGGAGGGCTTGGAAAAGCAGCCATGGTCTGGGCATGGACACATGGATACCATAACATCCTTTCCCTTGTCCTTTACTGAGCTGTTTTCTGGCCTCTGAATTTTTGCTCAGCCTTCAGGATTCCTTAATCTGCATTTGCTGACTACGGCCCCAAGCTGCGTGCACGAGAGGGGAGAATTCTTCTCCTGATGGGGAATATGTAGTCACTGAGGGGAGCTCAAACGCTTCTGAAGGAGTTTTGCCCAAACAGGGACACTTGCCAGCCTTTCTCTCTCCTTAGGAAAGATGGTCCATAATTGAGCAGTGCTCCTTCAGGAGCTTCTCGTAGAGCAAATGGAGCTGTGAGCAGTTGTGTGTATAAATGGGCTGGAATGGAAATAGCCTGTTTGCAAAGCTCCCAGGTAGGTTGAGAGGAGCCACAAATAAATAACTCCAGACACAGAGTGATGACAAGATGAGACTTTCTGTTAAGATGAAAGGTTTTTGTGGTTTTGACCCTTTTATAGGCTAGTCTTCTATAAAACTCCTGGGGGTTTTTCTGGGTCTGATCCTCCAGAGGACAGTGTGTTTGCACAAGTGGCTTCTTGCACCATCTCCCACAAACCTGTTGGCTCCTCTGTCAGCTTTGGGGAGAGAGCTGTTATTCATGACAGGAGTCAAACAGGAACGTTCCTGTTCCTTGTACATGTCCTTGCTGGGCTTTCAGAAATATTTCATGTGGTAATTGAGGACCTGATTTTGAAAGTTTTAGTTGTCTAAAGTAACAAATGGTGATGCACAGGGAGGGTGTGAAAGTCCCTAAAGGTATGGGATTGCCTGATAAGGCAGGTAAATGGCTCATCTGCTGTGGAGATTGTTGGAAGTGCCTCCCACCAAGTGTCTAACTGCAGCTGATGTGGTTTGAAATCAATGGAATTATGTGACAGAACTGCTCTAGGGGCCTTCAGAAAATCACTCTCGGTATCCAGTTACATCTTCAGGCACTTAAATTCCTTGAAAATCTGACTTCATGTTGCATTTCTGGTTTTATTACTCTAGGTGAAAGCTCAGGGGCTTTGTCTCATGTAGGTGACTGGAATTTCTTCTGTGTTATTTTTTCCCAGCCCTTTTCTTCTCCTTGTGCTTGAGAGCTGGTCACTGGAGAGCCAGACCGCGCTCTCCAACAGTACTAATATCTGGCAGCCCCTGGATGCTGACAGAGAGCACCTTCAGGCCTTGGGAACTGAAGCCCCAGGCTTTTACCACAGCTTTGAACTATGGTTGAGCCTTCAGATTGGCTGAATCTTATTCTGGTTCTCATGACTTGGCTCGCTTTTTGGTTTGTTTCCACCTCCCATCCCCCCTCCACTTTTGTATTTAATTGGCTTTCTTACTTCTTACCTTCTTTACCAAAGACTTACCAACTTTATTTCACCCTTTAAATGAAACTCCTGCTACTAAACCCCGTCTCTGAAAGCGTAAAGATGTTCTAACACTTTTTTAGCAATTCTAACCAGCTTTCTCTGCTATCTTTGCTTCTTTTCCTTTTGCTGTTTCTCCTTTCCGCTGCAGAAGATACTAACCTGATATCAGGCTTTGATGCTCCTGAGGGCTCTGAAAAAGTGACAGAAGATGAATTTGACCCAATTCCAGTGTTGATATCCAAAAATTCACAAGGTAAGCCAGGATTCGGGGGTGAAAAGGGGAAGGAAAAAGGAAAAGTTTTGGGGCAGTGGTGCTGCAGCACACGTGAAGTCATTCAAATTGTGAACTGCAAGATACTGTCACTGTAGTATTCAGTGAGCTTAGTCTGTCTCTGATTTATATAAACCTTGAAATTTCTCTACATTCTCTTTGTGAGAAGATTGCATGTCCAAAGAGATAATAGACGTGAAGCTTCTCTGGGTCCCATGAGGTAATTTCTGCCAGGCAGGGCACACAAGTGGCTACAGTGCAAAGGAGAATTGCCTTCTCCGATGTCCTTATTTACTGTTCAAGCCAGTAGGAGGTCCTTTGACTTCTAAGTGAACTTGGCATGAGGCACAAGAAGGAGAGATGATGATAACCCTTTATAACTCTGAGACTCCTGCTGAAAGTGGGTTTTTTTTTTCCCTTCTGACTCCAAAACAAGTCTTTCAAAGGTGCTTGTGGGAGCTGAGTGTGAGAAGTTTGGTGCACGGCACCCACCTCCTTTGAAGCACTTGGAGAAGTCAGAGTCCTTAGGACAGGGGTTGGAAGGTTTCTCCTGTCACAGCATTCCTGTCACCTACATCCCGTTAACGTGGAGCCCTGAGTTGGGGTTAGGGCTAAGCAGCAGCACTGCTTCTGTAAAAGAAATCATCGTGCTGCATTTTGTAGCCCTTGGAGGGACAGAAGTAGGGGTTTGCAGTCAGTCAATAGGTCTCCTCTCTGCCATCAGGCTGTTGAAAAGTTTTGATTACAACTTCCCATGTGTGAGCGTAGGTTTATAAACATCCTCCAGGGCTCCCTTTCTTTTGGTTTTGTTTCGGTTATTTATTATTTTTTTAGTTTGATGGTAGAAGTTCTTTGTTTTTTTTACTTCCCCAACTCCCCTTTTTGTTTACAGCAGCCATGTGCTGTACTAGCTCTGCATCGAGTGCTGCCTCCCAGAGACTGACACTCATGAGAAAAAGTGCTCAGACGTTAGAAACTCTGCTCCTGCTGAAAGTCAGAAAGTTGGGCCAAAACAGGCTCCCTTGAATAAGGAGGAGCATCTTTCCTTCAATATGAAAGTACCAATTAGAGAAAGCCACATGACAGCTCAGCTCTCCTTGAAGGAGCTGGCAACTCAAAGATGCTCTTAAAGCACTAACTAGTTTTTGATACCTAAAACTTAGTCCTTTCTATGAGGCTGTGGGAGTTCTTGTGATCCCTCTGTAGATCCTTTAGCAAGGACAGAATTCTGCAGCTTGGATGAGAAACTTGGGAAAAAGGAATGTTCTGTAGAGATTTGTTGGCTGCTGCGATGTTTTTCCAGGCAGAGCCAGCGAGCGGGGTGTGGGGGGAGCGGGTGGAGGAGCGAGCAGGGGAATGTTGTTGGTGTCACGATGAGAAAAGCTTGAGCAAATTTTCTGTTTTGCTTTGACTTTTTTCTTGCTTGCTTGCTCTTGAACATCTGAAACTGTCGTGTGTGTGTGTCCTGTTCAATACTGAATTCCTATCTCTCACACTTTCAGGTGGGCATTCTAGAAACAACAGTGGAAGCTCTGAGTCCAGTCTTCCCAACATAGCCAGGTCTTTACTGCTGGTGGATCAGCTCATAGACCTGTAGCAGTGACACAGTAGCAGACGCAGTTTCTGTAACGTACCTAATCCTCCATTTTCATTTCCAGAAGAGTTATCTTCCGTTGTGGTTCTTTTGGGCTGCTTTTTCCTTTTTTTTTTTTTTTTCCCTTTTTCCTTAATTAAAAGAAAAACCAATCTGCCAACAGGAGACAGTCACCCACCTTTCTCCCTGTCTTCCCGTGTGCTGGGAAAGAGCCTGTCTCAGTTCTCCAGGTAGTCCTCTCTCTAAAGCTGGTAAAAAACCCCTTGTGGTTCCTTCTGCACCGTCTTTGCTAGCCTGTGTCTCGAGGGAGCACCGCCGAGATGTGCACGTAGCGCCATGGAAAGCCTCACTGTACATGAAGTAGATAATTGTAGCTGCTGTGTGACCCCTGCGTGCTACAGACTCCTCTCTCCTTAGACTAGTGCGTGAACAACTGTGTTTCAATCTCTGTGTTTTTGGGTTTGGTTTTCTTGTTTCGTTCCTGTTTTCTAACGAAGGGGCAGGTGAAGTGGGTAGGGATGTCCCTCTCCTGCAGAATCCGGGTTAGGGCAGCCCATGTTTCTAGATTTGCCAGGAGGTGCTTCAGAGGAGGAGGAGGAGGAGGAGGAAGCCCTGAGCGACTCTGCCCTAGTCTTGCCCAGTCCCTCTGGTGATGGTGCAGATGAAGAGATTTTCCCGGACTGCCCCCAGCTCATGGTTTGCTCTTTAACAGTCCTGCTTGTGAATGAACTGCGCTTCCTTGGGGAGGGGGAAAAAGAAAAAAAAAAAAAGAAAAAAGAAAAAACCAAACCAGAACAGATTGTTAAAGCTGCAAAAATGACCCTAAGTAAAACATAACAAGGTTTTGAACCAAATACATGTGAGTATGGCCGTGACTAGCATTTTGTTTGACCTCTTTTGGATGAAAAGGGCATTGTGGCAGCGGAAGATGTATTTTCTGTGACTTTTCTGTGTTCGACCGGAAAAAAGAAAATCCCCCCCCAACCTACTGTAAATTGTGTATGAAACAAATTGTCCTACGGCTGTTTGTCTATTTTTAATCCTGGTTTTAGTCAAGCATCTGGTATCTGTTCTGGGTTCCCCGTTTTCTCTTGTAATTGCATATAGTGCAAACCAGTTGAGTATGGAACCATTTGTTTCAGTAGACAAAGATTCCTGTGGACTTTATTCCACTCCTCAGTCTCTGGGGAACAAGCATGCACTTGGTTCAGACGGTTTGAAATAAGTGCTGCTACAACGTGATGGGTTTCACCTTTTCTTTTTCCCTTCACATGCTTAGTTTGTCAACTAGCTGGATACGCTAAACTTGTTTTCATTGGCTTATGGTCATGAAGTCCGGAATTTCTATCTTGTATTTGAAAGCTCTTTCTGAACAGAAGGACTATTCCTCTGTAGTGGAATAATTAATAGCTTACTGCTAACCTTGTGTATGTGTATGTAGCTGTATTAGTAAAAGTGCAGTTTCCCACGTGCGAAAGTATGAACGACTGACATGTGTATGTACTGACCTCTCGCTGAGAAGGAAAGAAATCAAAGTTCCTGATTCCTCCTTTCCTATCTCCGGTCTCTCCGCTCTTCCCCCACCCCAACACTTAGTTTAACAAATTCTGTAAATAGATCTCCCATCGATTGTGTCTGCTCTACATTGCTCTTCTTTTAAAACCTACACTTAATAATAAAAGTATTGCTTAAGTGTGTTGTATCATTACATGTGTATACTGCACTTTCCAGGAGAAGCTTTACATGAGAACTATGGAAATGACCTTAGTAAAATTGTGGATAGAACTTTATTATTTTTTTGTTTTATATTCTTAAAGCACAGGCAAGCTGGACTGGAAAACATGAAGACACTATAGATAGAAAGTTATTGTATAGTCAGATACTGAGATTATATGAAAAGAGAATGGATTTTAAAAAGTAACCATCTACTGTATATTAGAAACAAAGATTTCTGTGAATTAAAGTACTTTTAAAGAATGTTTAAGATTTTAAATCTAATGGCACTTGTTCAAGGGTTCTGGAAAAAATTATAAATGCACTGGGTTGTTAATAATGCTATTAAATAAGCAGATGTGAATGTTTATTTTATTGCTTTCTCAAGTAGCTGTTCATGGATCTGGGTGGGAAATCCGATACGATGGAAGAATACACTTTCAGAGATGCTGATTATCTAGAGCTCCTTCATCAGAAAATACTTGCCATTTATTTGCGGAATGAATGGGAAGTGCGAGAGGTGAAATGAGTGGGTATTTGGGATTAATTGTAAGGTGTTCAAAAAATGTGACTGTCCTACAGGCGTTAGGTTAGTGTTGGCGTGTGCTAAAGCCGTGAGGAGTTTGTGTGAAAGCTGCTGCTGTGAAGGAACAAATGGACCTTTGAGCCGGTGTCCCCATGGGAGGTGTTTGGTACCAGCGTTCCCAAACTGGTGTAAGAGTGACTCTCGTGTGTAGTGGTGGTTGGAGCCTTGTCTGAAGCCCTGGGAGATGTTTCTGTCCCCTTTTAAGGGTCGTGGGGCTGGGTGGTGTGAAGTAACAGAACACAAACCTACTCTCAGCAAAATCCCAGCTGAGTGGTCCGTTCTCCTCTGCCTGGTCCGTGCTCTTTGTTCACCTGGGGATGGTGGAGGAGCCTTTCAGCCCTGAGAGGCTGGAGCTGGTTGTGGTGTTCTTGGCATTGACTATTTTGATGGATCCTCCTGATGAGGGTACAACAAAAGCAACCATACACAGAGCAATTCCTCTCAAGTTGAGTTTGTGCTTTGGATGCAAGAATAAACTCTGGGTTTTGAGGTGGCAAGATGTTAAATGGAACAGTGGGAGCTTGGGTGGTGGTTCTTGCTTTGTCTGAGGGGGCTTGAGTTTTGAACTGTCCCTGCCTCTCGAAATCCCCCCCATTCATCTTTTAACTGAATGAGCACCCACAATCCAGAGTCAGCAAATTTGCGTTGTTTCTGACAATATCCACCGTGTCGGGAGCATCTGGCCCAGAACCAGAAGGTGCAGGTTCCTGAACTGGGGCTGTCCAAGTCTTCAGGGGCTTCTTGGGATTTGACCAGGGCTCAGGTACTGTGAGACCTGCTGGAGAAGTCTGAGAGGGGTGGAAGAATCCTAGCCCTATGGCTCTGATGGAGCTTCTGTGTTCTTGCACAGCCCATTTAACGTGAGTCCATGGCAACTTGACTGAATCTTGGTAGAGTTAAATTATTTTTAGAGGGGCTTCCTGTAACTGAATGATGGTGTTCTTCGACCTGGAAGTTCGCAGGTTATTGCTGCCAGTGACTTTCCAAAACCACCTTATTTAAAAATAATAATCATTGTTACAATGAAAGTTCAGGTGTGATTCAGACCAAAGACTGAGTTCAGCAAGTTTTGGGGTATCCAGACAAACCTAAACCGTGGAGCACGTGGGGCCTCTGGCTACAGAAAATGGCATCAGGCACAGGGGGTGCGGTGCTGGGGTCTGTGTGGAGTAAGTTGTTTTTTTTTTAACCAATACATTTTGTAGTTTGGGAGCTCTCAGGGGAATGGGGCAGAGTTGGGGAGCAGCTGCGGTGGGTGTGGGGGAAGCGTGAATGATGTGGGGAGTGCTGTGAGCAGAGGTGGTGCTGGGGTCTGTGTGGAGTAAGTTTTCTTTTTAACCAATACATTTTGTAGTTTGGGAGCTCTCAGGGGAATGGGGCAGAGTTGGGGAGCAGCTGCGGTGGGTGTGGGGGAAGCGTGAATGATGTGGGGAGTGCTGTGAGCAGAGGGGCTCCTCCGTCACCTCGGGTACCGACGGGGTGAGATGAGTTCCTGGGACTTGGCTGAGACACGTGGGCGCTGCGCAGGGAAACTGCATCGCTCCAGCAGGACTTGAGGGATGAGGGGGAAGAAGGTTTTCTTTGTATTTATTCTTTGTTCCTGTGGAGTCTATTTCCGTAGCTGAAACGCTGTGCTCTGGGGACAGCCGTGCCTCCGCAGCAGATCTGGCTGTTCCTGAGGAGGAAGGGTGGGTCGCTTGGCTGGGGTTGTTGTAAGGACATTACTGATGTGAGACTCGTGCTCCTGCCCTCCACGGGAGGGAGTTTAACCCCTAGGAACTCGCCTTATGTTTTTCCTAGAAGGTCACAGGCTGCCTCTTAAAAATGTCTTGCATACGTAACACTTGGCTTGTGCACAGTACAACTGAGGGGGAACCAAAGGATGCTCCTTCGTCCCCAGCTGCTCAGTCTTGTTCAGAAGCTGCTGGAACATGGTGTGTGGTTGGTGTGTGTGTGGTTGGTGCGTTGAACACCTGCCCCACCTCACTTTGCTCAGAGTGAATGGCTGTACGACTGTGGCACAACTAGAACATCAAATCCCTGATCTTCTGGATCCGAAGACCTGCTCCCAGTGCTGCTGCTGTGCAGTGCTTTTGGGCAGAAACGCTGAATTCTGCTGCCCAGGTCGTTGCCCGGTGACATGGTGACGGTGATGCTGGCCTTTGCCTCGGTCCCTCCTCCCTGAGAGCGCTGGCTGGGGGTGCTTCTCTGGTGGCGGTAACGGTATTGCTTCTAGGAATTGGGATACAAGGAAACAACTTCACTGTTTCAAGAATGAAGGAATGAGAAGTGTTTTGACCCTTTTTAAATGCCAAACTAATAACCTTGCATAGTAGTAATTGTGTTCTCTGTTACCACGTGTTGAGACTTTCCTGACACTGGGTTTGTGAAATCAGAGTTATTCAGTGGGAGAGCAGCTTTAGACTCTGGGAGTGCCTCTGTCTGCCCCGATGGCCTTGTTTTGGGCTCTGCTCCAGGAATGAGATCATCATCTTGGTGACAGCCCCCTGTAACAGGGAGAGTTAAAGCTTTTCCAGCTTTCCTGACAGTTACTTCAGTACTTTGCCACTTTGGTGCACTGGTTTTCCTAAAAGATGTGGGAACTGTGTGTGTCAGTGCTGTAACGTGGGGTAAAGGGTCTTGTGTTCAGGTTGCTCTCTGAATACCCACAGGGTGTGTTCCTGGGGTACCCAGGGATGTTTTTATTATGAAGGTCCTCCCTGCAGAGAGGGAGCCTGAGTATAGTTTAGGAATTGTTTCTTTAGTACATGTATCTCACCCTGGAATTACAATAATACACAAATGTTGTGCAGGGGTAGGGAGAAACCTTATCTATGAGCTCAAGCTTCTCTAAAGATGTTATGCTGTAAAGCTTGCAGTTGTTCGGAGTGTGTGTGTTAAAACCTGAGCATTCATTGAAAATGTAAGGGATGCTTCCCTGTGAAGTAACACACAGATCCCAGGAGTCTGAAGGAGGAGGGGACCAGAGGCAGCTGCCCCTTGACGGTGTCCCTCTTGGCTTGGGCAGATGTTAGAAACGCTGCCTCTGAGGAAGAGGCATCTCTTTTTGCACCGGGGGTTGTGGGTACTTTGTGTGTTGATTCACACAAACCATCTGCCTGTATCTTTTCAGGCACAGAGTGCCCCTGGCGTGAATAGGAGCTGGGTCATCACAGAGAAGGGACAGGGCTCCAAACAAAAAGGTGCTTTCTTAGTTTGATGAGATTTGTTCTTAACTCTTGTGCTGTCCCCAGCCCAAGGAGTGACCCTTTCTCTCCTTTCCTGTAACACAACAGACCTGCCTTCCCTTGTGCAGTGGTCCCTCGAGCGCTTCATTCTCGCTGGTCTCTGATCCCTGACCTGCTGAAGCTTCCATCGGCACTGGCCAACTTGAGTCCTCCATCATCCTGGAGGTGATGCAGCATGAGCCTCCCAAATGATCCCCTCCAGAGCCTGTAGCTAAGGCTGTTCATGGGGCTGCACTGACCCCCTCTCGCCAGCTCTAACCTGACCTGTACACAAAGGAGTTTGGGGTTTTTTTGGTTCGATTGCACATTTCAGTGTCTACCTGTAGCTCAGACCTTTTTTAACATACAAGACTAGCAACCATGAGAGGAGATGTCAAAGCCACTGTCTAGTTAGACACCCACCCAGATGTCAGCTAGAGGAAAACGCTGGTGTGATGTTGTCTGCCTTGTTGTAGTGGTGCTGCTACAGCTCTGCCTGGGACTGTCCCCTTGCTTTCTGTGAACAGAACCAAACAGGGAACCCAAGAACAGGGGAAAGAAAAGGTGCCCGAGAGAGTTACTGTGGCTGGTGCCTGGAAACCAGGTCTTCCTCCTTCAACGTGAGAACACTAGGGCATGGCAGTGTCCGTGATGCTCCTCTCTTCTCAGTAAATCCACACCTGTCTCGGGTAACCCGCTGTGGTGTCATACTGCTGGGCCCTTTTCTGGTGTTTCCAAATGATCGGGGCCCCCCCTCCCCCTCTGGCTGTATTGCCCAGCACCTCTGAGCAAAACCACCTCCTCACTGAAGGCTGGAAGCTCCTACCTAAGTTCCTACCTAAGCATCACTTCATTTTTCCCTCCCAGAGTAATTCATAACTCCTGTGTGTCCCTTAGCAAGGGAGAAAACTGCTTCCAATGTGTTTGGTGCTTGTGATGGGCAGAGAGAGCAAGAAAGCATTGGAAAGAGTAATTTTTTTTGACATCAGAGCATTCTGCCTATCATACCGTGCTTCTCTCAGCCTGCAGGCATGCTGCTCCTGGCCTGAGCAAGTGGGCTTATACCCTGTCTCCCCTTCTCTTAAGTGTCATCACTTACACCAACATAGACACTAATGCAAGTAACTCTTGGAAAAGAAAATTCCCAGCAGATGACTTGTTTGTGCTGTTCTTGTGAGAAGTGGGTCATTGGTTTGCTCTGGCGTAATGTTCACTGTGATAAATGCCTTTTTCCTTCCCTGGTTTTCCTGGACGCCGCGTTTCAGTGAGGGCTGGGTAATCCAGGGGCATTTGCGTGATGTGGCGATGGGTCTTGCTCTGCTTCAGCCTGTATTCCCAAAACCTCCCAATAATCCCTGGTAAATACGTAACCAGCCTGGAAGAAACCACCACCGTAGTCGTACTGGTCCTGTAATCTGAGATTAGCATCTAAGGTTAAACCATTGCTGACAACATAGGCTTCAGGAAAGATAGATAGTATTTTTGTAGAGTAACTTATAAAATGTTCACATATCTACACTGTCTTTATTTAGCAGTGTAATGTATCGAAGTGAATAGTTTCCCAATAAATACCGATTTTGATGCCTAATGAATGACTGCTGTGTCTTTAATTGTGAGAAGTGACTGGGAATGGGTTAACTCACCAACATCTGCAGCCTTGATGGAGAACGGGTGTGCAAATGGGCACGGTCACCCCGGGCAGAGTCTGGATGCCACGGGGTTGTGTTGTCGCAGGGGGGGTTGGTTAGTCCATCGCTCGGTGGGTACCAAACCACCTCCTTACCCTCCTTCTTCCTGCAGTTCATACTGCTTGGTTTTTATGTGCCTTTTTTCCTATCCTCTTGCTAACACGAGTCCAATGACATACTCCTAAGCTGCCAATAGCTCTTTGAAGGTAAGAGATCTTCTGTTCTGTCTGTGTGAGTTGTAAGGCAAAACCAACCCTATCTTGGGCTCTTGTAACTGGAGAGGAGCAGGACAGCATCCTCTCCTCACACTGTCTTGTTACACTAACACAGAAGCAAGCCAGACTGTTATAATTTTGTTGGAACTTTGATTTGAAATCATGGTATGGATTTTTAAAAATCATTTGTCTTGCAGTGGTTTAAAATAATGCTTCTGTACTTGCCAGGATTCATTAAAAGCTGGGCTGACCTTCATTCTTTGAAACACGTATGTTATTGTAGCAGATTGTAGGGCATCCCTGGGTGTTTTACCTTCCCGAGTGTAATTCCACGTACCCGTGGGGTGGCTCTCGGAGGCTGTGCCGAGCTCTCTCTCTGCTGTAGGGCAGTCAGCAAGCAACATGCAGAATGCAATGGCAAGGCCTTTCTGCTTGCTGGAGCCTCACTCCAGGCAGCAGCGTTACCAAGAGAAAACCCTTCCCATGGTGTCGTGGTGGTGGGTGGCAGAGGAAACCTTGTGGAATGGTGCTGAGAGAGTGCTGGGTGTGCCCATTCGTGTGTCAAACATCTTCCATCTCTTTCTCAGAACTGGTACTTGTGGTGTCCCCGAGCTGTGAGGCAGTGCCAAGTTGTGTGTCAGTTCATGTGCTGTAAATACTCCCCTGGCATTTTTATTTTCTTTTATTTGCCCTCCCTCTCCTTCCCATTTTCCATGCGTGATGGTGGTTTATATCTGAACAGCATGATGTTTCTTGTGTAATAAGTACCTTTCATTCTTATTATGACTAAGGAGCTGGAGCTTCTGGAGTAACACTCTTCTCTTGTATTTTTAGGTCTGCAGAGGGACCCCTCCCTTTTCCCAGCTGTAGCTCTTGAACTCCCTAAAGGACCTTCTGGCAATGATGGACTTGCTTTGTACAAAGGTCAGCCTGAGATACTGAAAACGCAGCAGAATTCGGAGTCAGACTACTTAACGAGAGATGGGCCTTCAAGCAACAGCTCCTTCTACAGCAGTGAAGGAGAGGGGACAGACCACGAAGGAGATATTTTGGATTGCAGCGGGTCCAGGCCTTTGCTGATGGATTCGGAAGAGGAGGAGGAGACCTGCAAGTTGTACACGGGGATCCTGCAGTCTGCACCCAGGGAAAGACGTGAGGCCTCCAAAGAAGATCCCCACTCCCAGTCTTCCCAGGGTAGAGCAGGGGAGACGCTGTTCCCTGCTTTCCAGTCACACACCGGGGAGGTTTTTAATGAACCAGATGTTTTTGCCACGGCTCCTTTCCGAAGCTTGAGAAAAGTGCCTGATGAGGTGGATGTCTTTACCAAAGCTCCTTTTATCTCCAAGGGCAGTGTGGCTCACAGACATCCAGAAGAAGCAGATGTATTTCTGAGAGCCCCTTTCACTAAAAAGAAAAGCATGGAAGAGTTGACTTCCCATAGTGTATCTAAGGAACCATTCACACCACCCATTTTCCTAAGTCAAGGAAGCGATGTCCAGCACAGAGCGAACCCGATGTTCCCAACTCTGGATTCAGCAGTCCATGGGTCCACGGCTTTGGCGAAATCTCAGTATCCTTCTGCCGCGTTTTCTCAGCCAAGCAATATTCATCCCTCCTCCATGAGAGCCATGGAGACCCAGGAGAACATCCCTTCTAAGGGTGTGCTGCCAGAGCAGGCTGGTGTTGCCGGTGAGAGAAGCCAAGGAGGACACGCGCTGCCCCAGGAAGCGGTGCTGGGCTCCGTCGTTAACCAGCCTTTCCGTCCGCAGTCCTTATCCAAATATTCCCGTCACTACAGCCCAGAAGATGGGCAGGGTCTCGAAGCCAAGCCCATAGCTGCTTACAAAGTGGTTTCTCAGACCAACAGACAGGCGATAGCAGGCTCTGTCTCTGTTGCCCCTCTGTCTTCCAGGACTACAGAGCTGCCCGGCGCGGATCCCTTTGCCTCAGCGCCCTTCCCTTCCAAAGCGGGGAAGCAAAAGCCTTAATCTGCTGTGAGCTGGGAGGTGTGCTTCCTCTCCTGGGACCTTGAACCTCTTAGTTGAAATGAATGACATAGCAATATATATATAAAAAAAAATAATTATTATTTTTTGGTCAGAACTCTATTTGCAGTGATATATAGTTGAACCATTTTAAGTTATGTTAGTTAGTCTGAATGCCTGGCTCTCAGGATCTTCATATCCTTTTCAGTTGCTTCTTACCTTCCTCCTCTCACTGTCTTCCCCTCCCCCAACCCCCCATTTATTTTTTACATGCTTTTCCAAACCAGTAATATTCCATATTTTCTGATCCTGGCTGGGGAAATGCATTATAAGATGAATTAAAAGGTTTATTAATTACAGAGCAAGTCAAGCGGGACTTGCTAGTGCTCTGGAAAGGAAGTGGTTTCACAGGTTAAAGGGTTATTGCGATTTCTTTCCTATCAGCAGGGGCTTGGGGAAGAGAGCAGTGTTCCTGCTGCTTGGCAGTGATGGCAAACCTGGCAGCCGAGGCTCCGGGGCGGTTCTGGTGCTGTGTGGTCGGGGTGAGAGCCAGGTTTGTGCAGCGCTGATGTGAGCAGAGCTGTGGCATCGCACGTGCGGCGTCTCTGTGCTCACTGTGGTGTGTGACACGTGGAGGTGGCTCTGCCCCGGGGCTGTGCTGGAGCCTGGAGGGGCCGGTGAAAGGACCTCAGTCACTTGTAAACTCTCAGATGCGTGAGCTTCAGCAAAGCCCTCTGTCAGGCTGTTGGTATTGCTGTTTGGAAAAATGGAATAATCAGGCAAAGCTTTCAGTTTTCCATCCGTGTTTCCTGTCCGGTTTATGCCAAAGTGTAGGACCCAGAAATTTGCTTGTGGTGTTGTCAAGGAGAGAGACGCTCTTTTTTACAGTATTAAAAATACGCCTTATGGAAAAGTTTATTATGCAAACAACTTAATAGATGTTCTGGTCTGTGTATGTCATTTGGTGTAACGCAGCATTGGCTGAAGTCCGGTTAGACTGATTTATACTGGCAGAGAATTTGACTCTATATTTGTAAATTCTATTTTCTTACTGATTAAGGATAAACCTAAACAAAAATCCAGTCACATTTGTTCAGCTTCAAAAATACTGTGTTTTCTACCCAATTCCCAAACAGACAATTTCTTATCGCTTGTTCAGTCATTGAAGCAGTGAATCCCAGTATAGTGTTTGGAGAAAGAGTCTCCCAGGCTGGCAACTGGGCAGAAACAAAGCAGACTTTGTTCCCCTCTCTTTTTGCTAATATAAGACAGAGATAAGGATGAAACCTCACATCTTGATTTTGTAAAATGCCTGGTTGTGTGAGTTGTCCTGGATCTGCTATTTCTGGCCGGCAAAGGCTACTTGTAAGTGTGGCTTTTGAAATACCCGGTTACAGGGACTCCCAGTCACGGATGCAGCGACCCTTCCTCCTGACAGCTGCTGCTGCTGCAGGCTGTCTCCCAAGAAAAAAAAAATTAGTGGCTTTATTTTTAAGGACTTGACATCTATGGAAAAAATCCCCATTGACTCCACCTGCCAAGTCTGAAAAGCCTTGTGGTGGCCATTTCCCTCGGGGGTTTGTTCATTATTGTGTCAGCTGGAGCGTCGCGCTGAGGGTAAAGGACATGTTTTGCCTTTGGGGGTGTTCCACGAGGGGCTTTGAGGTCTTTGGGCAGGTTGCCCAAGGGGGAAGTGTTGGAGCAAGGGGCAGGTTGCTGAGATCAGGACTGGTGGGATGTAGAGCACGTTCCTGCCCTGTCTGTTTTCTGAGGGGTTTGTGCTGGGAGAGAAAGTCCCACAAGTTTGGTCGCTCTGAGAGAGGGCTGGACCAGCCATAACTCCCCTGGACTCCCTGGAGCCACAGCTGGGAGAGCTGCTGCAGCCGAAAACACACTTCAGTCTAGTTTTGGGGCAGAAAAAGCTCACACCACCTCCAGTACCTAGCTTTTTCTGGTGTCCAAATAATAAGCATTAAAGGAATGCAACAGGCATATTAAAGATACATGTGAAGACTTCTTCAACAAAGCCAGACTCTGTCTCGCTGGTGACTTTTAAGCCCAGCAGCATAAAGGGAGGGAGGATGGAAAAGCCGTGGGTGCTGGGAGCTGACTGCCCACACACCTCACACAGGAGTTGCTGCCTGCTCTGCCTCTCCCCTCCTGGAATTCACTTCCCCTCCAAAATATCCCCAGTTGCATGAGATGAGCCAAAAGTTCTGCTGGCCGTGCTCGGCCTGGGGATTGCCTGGGAGGGAGAAGCTTGGACTGAGGTCTTAAAGCCCTGGGGATGGAGAATTCTGGAAAGCAGGGAGGCCACGTTGGCTTGCACAGCCCAGGTCAGGTCGGGTGGTGTGGAGCTGGGCACCTTAACACTCAGAGCTGAGTAATACTGGTGCATACTGGTGCGTTAGGGTTTGGTTTTTTCCCTCCATCTCACCACCATCTTGAAAACAGAAGTACTGTAAAGAAATTGCTGGGTTTTCCTTGAGACGTTTCATCATCCGAGCTGGGGCTGTTGTTTATTGTCTTCCGTTGTCGTTGAGTTTTTTGTTTAAATATATACCCGAAAGGTGGTGGTTGTTTTTGTTTTAAATCTATACCCCCTCCACTGCCCCAAGTCGGTTGTTGCTGGGTGGGATCGGTGAGAGATGCTGAGAACATCGACAGCAAACTGTGAATTCAAGGGATGCCGAGGAGAGCGAGGGCCCAGGTTTGTTCCAACAGGCAGCCTGTGCTGTGGCCACACTGTGCCCCTGGGAGCTGGGATTCACCTCGAGTTGGTCAATTCTCAAGCTCAGGAAGCTGCTGGAGGGGAGGTCAGGCCTTGGTGGTGCAGGGATGAACCTGTGGACCAGGGAGATGCTTTGCTGGAGCAAGCAGGATAAATAAGATGTGAGTTCGAGGCATTACCTCTGCTAACTGGATTCAGGTTCTCCTTCCATGCCTGAATTTTTACTTGAAAAATTGTTTTTGGATAATTCTGTGAAACTTCTTTTGATGCCACATCCAGGTCTCACTTGGCTGATGCTGGAGAAGCGTTAACGTGTTCCCCATCACGCTTGGAGCGGAGGCTCCTGCGTGTGTGTTGGTGCTGGTGAGATGGGGATGGCCAGACCCATGCACCATCGGCCCAGGGAGAAAGGGAAAGCTCTCCGAGGTGCAGCGAGGCGTGGGGGCTCCCTTACAGCCCTCAGTTGGGTCAGGTCAGGCTGAATTTCCAGCTAGTGTTTTGGCAGCTCTTATGTTCTTCAAGCACTTTACACACAGAGCAAGCTAACCCTGCCCCAGAAGCTGAGGGTCCTGCCAGCACACACCCAGCGCTTCCGTGGTTTTAAATCTCCTCTGGGGGACGGAGGCGGCTTGTTTGTATCTCTGCCTGTGACCTATAGAGTCGTGGGTCTTTTGGTTACGGTCAGAAAAGTGAATTTCAATGCCTGTTAGTCTGATATCCTTCTCATTTCCAGCCCATATTCCTCCTAATCCTGCACTGCCACTGCTGCAGCTTCAGCCTGATGAATTGCAAGTGGGAATTCCATTTCCGTAGCCTCTGAAGCTTACTGGTTTTAATGAATGTGGAAGAATAATGCTAATTGTTTTCTTTGCCACACAACCAGTGATGTTAATGAAGTAAGACTGGTATGGCCTCAATGCAGCATTTTGTTTTCTGAGCAGAGCTGCTGGTTTCATCTTTTTTTAAAGCTGTAGTAAATTCTCTGACCTGCCCTGGCTCCTCGCGCGTGGCCGGAGGCTGCAGTTTTCACTGGGACAATCTGAGAGTCATGCTGGGAAAGGGACTGGTCCTTATCCACTGCCAGCTTCAGTGTGAACGCACTTAAAGTCTGTCTTCAAAGTGATTTAATCAGAGTTTCTGCATGCAAAAAAAACCCCAACCAACCAA
The DNA here is from genome assembly GCF_001431845.1 of Calidris pugnax. NCBI lineage: Eukaryota > Metazoa > Chordata > Aves > Charadriiformes > Scolopacidae > Calidris > Calidris pugnax. Next base: position 2,540,995 of record NW_015091141.1, read on the forward strand.
ACCAACCCAGCTGGCTTGGCTTTCTGTGCCTCCCTGCCCCGACGTTTGTACAGCGCATGTAACGGGACCAGCCGCCGTGGTGTTAACCTGCACTTTCCGCAGCCCGCTGCAGTATTTTTGGGACTTTCCCCGTATTTCCTCTCCCTTCCAGCCAGCTCAGCACTAGTCACACGTGGCGTTAAGTTTACAGTCTTAGTCTCTTGAAGCCAGCGCACACTCGATCTGTAATGCACACTATGCATGGAGCACGTAAGTGATATTACGCTCGTAACAGCAAACCCCTGTAACAATCATGACAGCACCTGAAGCACGTCTTCAGCGGGACTTCAGCAAGACCGAGCAAGATCTGTTTAATCGCTGAACTCTCAATCACTCCAAAGTGGTAATCGGTTACTTTAACTCAGCTTCCACCAAAGACTCTTGTGTTGGGGAGTTGAATTTTTTGTGGCTTTTTTTTTTTTCCCCCTCATGGTGTTAAATCAAGGCCTTTCAGTACACCGAGAGACTCCAAAGCATTTTTACAGTAGTATCTTGACAGTGAAATCTTGTTCCAGTTCGGAAACACATTCCTGAGACCTGATCAGCTGTGTTAGTCTTTCTGAAAATAAGCCCCGGCCTGTAGTTTCCATTGTAGGTAGGGTAAATACTGTCACACACACCTAGAAATTCTCTCCTGTGAAGTTAGAGGGATAATGGTGATCCACTGTTCCCCAATCCTTCCTCTCCAAAGGGAGAAATGCTCCAGGGGGTGGGGAGGGCAGGGTGCACATTCGGGGCCGGGGGCTCCCATGTAGGATGCAGCTGGCAGAGCATCACTACACGCGAGTCCAGCAGGGAAAGAAACTCCCTCGTTTCTGCGTGGAGCGGGAAGCCAGACCTGGAAGTGTCCGTGGTCTCCACTAACTGTGACAAACAATCTGTGACTCGTGTCCCAAGAGCAGTGTTCCGTTGGCACTGCGCTGTTGTTGCGGGCTCGGAAGTACCTCTGACTTGTAGATCTGATGGAGTCAAGTTCTGCACTCCAGGTGTGATCATCTGTGTTAATCATTATGAAGAAATGTTCGAGTTGTAAACTTATGTACATTTTATTAAAACTGTATCTGATTACAATACATCTTCTCTGCTGTGCATTTCTTTCTCCCCTGCCCACGCAAAATATTTTTGCTGGATGCAAAGAATCTGGTTTTTAATGAGTTCTTCCTACCAAGGTACTGAACTTGCTCTGTCCCTGTTTTGTCTGGCAGTTGTAAAGTCAAACTGATCTCGCTGCTTTCAGCAGAGGCTTTAAGCAGTAGATTCCAGTTTACTGGAGAGAAACCTTCATGCCTGGGACGATGCTACAAGACAGTGGGGTGCTATGGACCCCCCCCTGCAAACCCCGGAGCTGCTGCTGCTGGAGAGGAGGTGCAGAATGAAACTTGTCCCCAGAAAGGGTCTGCCCTACATGAGCAAAATGGTCTGTGACCACTCGCTGCCCAGACGAGCTGTACACGTGTCGGGGGGACGCAGCGGTCTCCAAGAATAGGTTTTGGCACAGCCCAGTGAAAACGTGCTTTCTGTGAGCACAGCTGCCTGCCAAGGTACAGCCAATCCAGCGAGGAAGGGATGGAAGGATGTTTAAAGAATTTGGTTGGATTTTTAGGTTGTATGAGTTAATTGTAAGAGAGTAATTGCTAGGGTAATCCCAAACACAAATCCAGGCTGGGCAGAGAATGGCTGGAGAGCAGCCCTGAGGAGAAGGACTTGAGGGTGTTGGTGGGTGAGAAGCTCAACATGAGCTGGCACCAAGCTCTGGCAGCCCAGAAACCCCCCACACCCTGGGCTGCATCCCCAGCAGCGTGGCCAGCAGGGCCAGGGGGGGATTCTGCCCCTCTGCTCTGCTCTGCTCTGGGGAGACCCCACCTGGAGCACTGCGTCCAGCTCCGGAGTCCTCAGCACAGGAAGGACATGGACCTGTTGGAGCGGGGCCAGAGGAGGCCCCGGAGATGATCAGAGGCTGGAGCCCCTCTGCTGGGAGGGGGGGCTGAGAGAGTTGGGGGGTTCAGCCTGGAGAAGAGAAGGGTCCGGGGAGACCTTGGAGTCCCTTCCAGTCCCTCAAGGGGCTCCAGGAGAGATGGGGAGGGACCCTTGATCAGGGAGGGGAGCCCTAGGAGGAGGGGGAAGGGTTTGACCCTGAAAGAGGGGAGATGGAGCTGAGATGTGGGGAAGAACTTGTTTGGTGTGAGGGTGGTGAGAGCCTGGCCCAGGTTGCCCAGGGAAGCTGTGGCTGCCCCATCCCTGGAGGGGTTCAAGGGCAGGTTGGAGGGGGCTTGGAGCAACCTGGTCTGGTGGGAGGTGTCCCTGCCCAGGGCAGGGGGTGGCACTGGATGAGCTTTAAAGTCCCTTCCAATATGAATCATTTTGTGATTCTCTGAATAAACAGGTATGATTGGCCTAAGTGACTTTCTGGTCCAAAACTGGCAGGACTATAATCTAAGGAGGGAAAAGGCAGCTGTGGGCCAGCCATGAACCACAATTCTTCATCCTGAAGTTGCAAACTTGTCTCCTTCCTCCCCAGGGTGACTCTTCCTCCTCTTGTTCCTCGTACAACAGCCCTGAGTGTCGGCTGCTATCTGCAAAATCAAGAGCTTCCACCTCAAAGGAATTGTGCTCGAAACCCATCACCTCTAACCTCCTCCGCAGCCCCCATCTCTGGAAAGTTACTGGGCTAAATTCGCAGTTTCTGATGGCTTATGACACTTGGAGGGGGGGGAAAGAAGAGAGTCAGAACAGGGTTAACTGAAAAGTAAAATTACTGAAAAGCAAATTGGTTATGTTTCAGCACAATACAGGAAAATGTGTTTCTGAGGGAGCTGTTTCTTGAGCCCTACCTGTGGTAACCAGAGGGTGATAGAGCGACGCCAGCAGCCGGGGCACGGACAGTGGGGCCTTATCGCCCTAGAACGTGCTGCGATGGTGAGAAAAAAAAAAAAAAAAAGGCCGGGGCGGGATCGGGGCGGCCCTGAGGAGCGCCAAGATGGCGGCCGCGCGGTGGCTCGGGGCGGCTGCGGGGCTGGGCGGCCGGTAGGTGACCGCGGGGCTCCCTCGGCCCCTCGCTGCCTCCGGCCCCGAGGCGGGGGAGCCCGGATTTTTCCCGGAGGGGTCCTCCTCTCGCCCTTTCCCCACGCGGCTGAGGGGGGAGGAGGGGGCGGCCGTGTCGCAGCGAGGGGCACCGCGACCTGCCGGGCCGCGGCGGAGCCTTCTGCGCCCTTCCCGCTTCCTTCCCCGCAGCAACAGGGCGGACGAGGGTGGAGTTGTTTCTTCCTTCTCTTCCTTACGGACGGGCAGCGGGAGGCTGCTTCTTCCCCCAACTCTTAATACAACAGCGAGGCGTTAATTGCCCCCGACGCGCCGGTCTGAGGGCCTTCCGCTGAGGGAGTGTTGGCGCAGGGGGGTGTGAGTCGTGAGGGGGGATTCCCCCCGGCATGGGGGGCTCAGGGCAGTGCAGCGGGGGGTAATTCCCTCCCACAGGTGCCCAGGATCATTCCATGAGGGGCAATTCCCCCTCCACGTGCTCGGGATCGTGCAACAAGGAGTAATTTCCCCCCAAAACCCACGGGCACAGGGTCACGCAGTGAGGGCAGTGAACTGCCCCCCCCCCCCCCCCCCGAAGCAATAAGGGGGAATTCTCCCACCCTGGTTGCTAAAAGCTATGCAATAAGGGGAAATTCAAAGGACTGCGTGGTGGACTAAAAAATGGACTATTATCGTTATTCTCCAAAGCTAAAGACCGAGGAGAACTTTTCTCTTGGAGGACCTTGCTCCCGCACCCTGTTGTGGGTTCTGTAGCTGCTGTCAACACTAAAAAATAAGCAAATAACCCGAGTGAGACCTTGTATGTCCCTCTCTTGCAGTGGGGAAGGCTGTTTTGTTTTGCCCTGTTCCTGTGTTTTGAGGAATCTGGGCCCTGTGTGGTGTTTCCTCTGAGTTACACCCGCCCCAAGAGAACCAGCCCCTCTCTCAGTAAGAGCCCCTGCAGATATAATTTATTTGGTTTATCTGCTTTTGCTCCTCTGATAAGGAGGAGGGAAACCAGAGAGTGACGAATCTCTGTAATATTTATTTGTGCTGTGACAGGAGGAGGGTTTTGGTTACATTCTCTGATTTTCACTTTGGAATCCCTGGCTGTGCATACAGCTACGGAAATCAGATGTGCAAGCGAGTATTTACACTTTTGAAAGTTAGGCTTGTTACTCCGTCACTCTGCCTTGCTTATTCTATCAAAGTTTTTTTTTTTCTTGTTTCCCCTCTGCTCTCCCCCCTCTTAACTTCATTTGAGCAGGTGACACCACCCCTGTTCCAATTGCTAGTGCGAGTTATGTGGCCAGTATGGGGCAGGGTCTCTTTTTAACTGGTTTGGTTTAATTCTGGAACAGTACTTGCATGGGAATATACTGAGTTTATTTATTCCCCAACGGCAAAAAATACAGAGGGGTGGGCAGGAGTGAGGGGTGGCTTGGTACATACAGCTAATAGAGTTTTTATCTTTTATCCAGATGTTATCCTGGTATTTTTTTCTTCTGAGGATTGTTTAAGAGTAGCTATTGCATTACCTTCTTAGCCTGTCTTGTATCTCCTAAGAGTCTTACAGGAGAGCCTTACCTTTGAGCAGGTAAACCCACAGAGTAGAGGAGTAAATTCTGGCCATGATTTGGCCTCAGGTGCTTGGGATTGGATTCATCACAGCTGGCTGCTTCTGAAAATCAGGTATTTAGTCCAAGCTAGTTTCCTAGGTGCCACTGTCCAAGGCAAGACAAAAGGCTCCCTTCGGGTGATTTATCCTCTTCTAGGTAAATAAGAGGATTAGCCTGTCTTTAGTGACCTTGAAGGAGTCTGGATTAATTTTGTAGGTGGCAAAAATTGGAGAGTTATGTCTGGTTTTTTATGAAATGGGAGAGAGGGAGCACCAGGAAGGGGAAAAAATGTGGGAGGTTTTGTGATACAGCCTGGGAGCTTGCTGTGTTACCAGAGAGGTTTGAGGCAAGTGAGTGTCTTGCTGAGTTTGGGGTCACTAGAAGCATGTGAAATATTCTTTCCGTGGGGTAGTGCAAACTTGTAATTTGGAAATTGTTAGTAAAATTATTTTTCTCTAGGTTCTGCCGTACGATGTTAAAAGATCATAATTTGACAACTCAACAGTCTTTCCATCAACTTGTGCCAAAGAAATCATTTCTTCCATCTGCAGTATGGCATAATGCAGGTAAGTACTGGTTAAAAATTAATAGATGAGTGCATTATGAGTTTTTATGTCTTTTGGTAATAAAGTCTAATCTGAGTGTGGTAGCATTTCTGGGGTGGTTTTTAATGAAGTGCTTGGACATTTGGAGCTTGGGGAGAAGATGTGGATGGCTCACTATGTGCTTGATGATACATGTTTTGTCTGTGTCATTCAGCTGCCAAGACTTATAAGGGGCTTTGTTGGTGTGAAATAGTATTTGGGTTTTCTGCATTTCTTAATTTTATTTCTGTCTTAGTGTAAATGTATCCTTTGTGAAAGATTTTGTTTTGCCTTCTGTCTTGCTTTAGCTCCTGAGCTCTGCCAGATAAAATTGCTAACCATCCAGATGGAACCTAGCAAGGATGAAAGCAAAGCCTTTCATTCTTAAAGCTGCAATATTTTCTTTTTTTAATTTTCCCCCTTTTGAACACGCATCAATGTATAGTGCATCAGTGACATTCTCCATTAATACTATCTGCAACTTGATATTACCCTGAAAAAGCAGTGTTTTAAGATTGAGTTTGTTGCACCTACCATTTTTTGGTAGTCTGTAATGCTCAGAAAAGAAAAAAATAAATCTGTGAAACTTGCTCTACAGAAAAACATTGTGATTTTGCACCTGCCTGAGGGATTTAGCAACTGCTTTCCAACGCTGTAGCAGAAAGGGACTAAGGCAAAAAAAATGTGCAGGTGCTGTTGCATGGAATTAGTCACAAATGGAAATCTTATTTAAATGAGTCTGCTCAGGCAGAAGTTGCTTTTTAATTTTGATTTCAGAGAAGTCCAGTCTTATCTGGACTGTTTTTCCTGTTTCAGTTCAAATCAACAGGCAGGCTCTTACCAGTCGACTTAGTATTTTTATCTGCTTCTGCAAGTGTCCTGCCAAAGTGGGCCTCTGTTTGGTGTCTTCTTCTTACCCTGGCAGATGGCAGAGCAGAGTGTGCAGGTCCTTCCTCAGAGGCTTGAAAGAACCCATGTCTGTGTTTGATGTGAATACAGCCAGTTACCAACTACTGAATAATAAATTCCAAATGGGTTTTTCCACAACTGTGCAAAGAACTCTCCGGGTTGATTAATGATTGAAAAACTTGCTCTTAGGAAGGCACATCTTCCAACTGCAGAAGGCAGTTTTTGAAGTACAGTAGGTACCCACATGGGCACCTTTTCTGGGAGCTGATACAGCCCTTTGTGTTCTAGGGTGTTAGAGGTGCTAAGTGAGCAACGTGTGAGAGCTGGTAGTAACCCATTGCTTTCAAAAAATTGGCAGAGTGCACTCAATTTACACCATCCAGATCCCCTGATGGTTATTTGTTAACTACACCGTTACACTGGATGGGATTTTGGATGCCACCTGGATCTTCTTCCATCCCCGTGGATAAAGCTGACTGGTTGCTGCTCTGTCGGGATTATTATTGTTACGTTAAGACTAAGTACTTCTGTGGGAAGTCTTTTTTCCTTTAAAAAAAACAAGAAAAAAGAAAATAAAATGCGGTATGTGCATACTTTGCCATTGTGGATATTCAAGTCAAATGGGTTGTTGCAGTGAGAGATACAAGCAGTTACAATTTGACAATTTATAAATAGGGTGATTTGCCATCTAATACTAGGGAGTCCAGGGAAAATGGGCAGTTTGGGAAAATGAAAATGTCAGCTCCTTTTTGCTGCTTTAACTCCTCCTATTGCTTATGTTTTGAAGTTATGTGAGCTTGTTTCTCAAGTATAATTTATTTATAAATATTAGTTCCTAGAGATTTTTGGTTTTAAAATGCTTTTTTTTTTTTCCCTGAATGTTTTTATGTCATTGTGTTATTTGGTGTGCGGGGAGGGTTAGAAAGAAGGAGAACTAGGAGGAGAATTAGGAGACAGGAAGCTGTCCTTAACTGATGTTCAGCTTCACTGGGACATCGGGCATATGCTGCAGAAAAATACACTATTAAATGTACACCGTTAAATGCAGAGTATTAAATTTTAGTCAAGATGAGTTTTTTTTACCCTCTTCTAGTGAAAGAAAGACCCATGCCTCAAAAGGAAGCTCGGTAAAAATTGTGTCTTTTAAACATCTTTACCAGTGAACTGTAAATAATTTTATTTTGAATTGTTTGGTCAGTTTGATTTCCGGAGGATAATCGATAGCTTACAGTAATTTTTCACTCTGTTGAAAATAGTATAAGCAGGGTGTGGTTCATTGTAAATATTGTTATGCTTGGTTTTCTTTTTTTTTAATAGTGCTGAAAAATGAAATAAAAACCATACCCCATAAATGATGTGTATTTTCAAGAGAGGGTTAGTAAAACTGATTACACTTTGAACAGGAAGTGACAATGCTGCAAGAGGGAGTTCCCAGCATTTGAGGATAATAAAATAAAAATAAAACCCCAACTAAATGCAACAGAGAAATGAATGTTGAATCTCTTGGCCTGGAGAAGAAAGCGAGGGTGGTACTGGCCTCATGCAGTTCGATGCTGTTGCAGTAGAATGCTTTTTAGTAAATAAAACTTAGCAAAAGATGCAGAGACAAGGTTCCATTGATGTTGTTTCCTGTGAGATAACGTGCCTGTGCTCATCTGTCTTCGTGTCAGTCTGGAGGTTTTCGTGGAACCCATTGCACTGTGTTTCAAACCCCTGTTGCTGCTCTGGCTGCTGTTTGCTCTGAGCAGCGATACCCGGGTCTGGGCTCACTGAACTGTCAGGATCCTTGGCTTTTGTTTAAGCTACTTAAGTCTGATTACATTATTTTTCTTCTTTTTCTTTTTGTTGTTTTTTTGTTTTGTTTGTGGTTTGTTTGTTTGTTAATTTCCAGTAAGATGTATGTTTATTCAAACTCAGGACACACCAAATCCAAATAGCTTGAAGTTTATTCCAGGGAAGGAGGTGCTGGAGTCGAGGACTATGGAGTTTTCCACACCAGCTGCAGCATTCTGCTCACCTTTAGCAAGGTATTATTAAACACATCATACTTTGTTTGGGGGACCGGTATGGGCTGTGTGTCTACAGCTGATGTTTAAGCACAGCTTCTGGTCATCCTGCTCCTCCTTATCCTCAGGAGCAGCTTGGTTGGATTTAAATTTTTAATACTGCTTTGCTTGTGCATGAAACGACTGTCCTTGCTAAAGCACTCCTCAGAGCTGTGTCGCAGCAGAATGCATCACGGTATAGTTTATGCAGGATTGTGTGGTGTTATTTATAAATGAGTTGTGTTGAACAGTTGCTGCGTCACCAGTGAGACCTCTGGCCCCAGTTTTGTAAAATCATTCCTGTCAGAACGCTCTTAATTCAAGTAGTTACTTGGAAATCGCGCGACTTCTCAGAACTGGGAGATAGCATAATGAAGTAGATAGTCCCCAAATACTACAAATTCAATGTAGTAGCTTGCTTGCTTTGGCAGATGTTGGTGCTACCCTGAGCTTCAAAGCCAGTGGATTTTTTTCATCACAAAGTTTTATAAAGTTTCTGTCCAAGGAAAGCCAGTTTTGGCCCATTCTGTCAGGCTGGAGCTATAAAAGGTCTTGAGAGTTGCAGCATAATGTGGAGTAGGAGTTGCTGAGCCAGGTAATTGATTTGCATGATCTTGGTGTAGAAGGGGTTTGGAGCACCCTCACAAGCCTCTTTGGGAATATTTAGAAGCATCTGTTTTTACGTGTTTGTTGTTGCTCTCACATTGGCCTCTGAAAAGAAATTCTACCTGGTTTGTGGGTGGAAGGGCTTCTTCTGTTTGGGGCTGAGATCCAGAAATGCTGCAGGGGGTCACCTCGGAGAGCTCGTTGGAGTCAGCTCTGTTTATGTTGGAAGAACTGTATGCAAAAGCAGAAGCTGTTTCATTTGACAGTGTCTCCAGGAAGCGTGGGGTTATCAAAGGTGAGCACTGACGTTTCCAAAAGATCTCTTGCAGAGCTGTTTTGAGAGCAAAAAGGATCTTTAGAAGCAAAGCTCTGCGACTTAAAGTAACAAATACAATGTGAAAGGTTTTTGAGGACATAAAACACGTTAGTGGAATGCTGGAGCTGTAGGATCCCATTATGCCCAAGTGCATCAGGTTGCAGAAGGCAATCAGCTGTCAGAAAGTGGCTTTTTGTTGTCATATATCTGCTAATAAACGTTTTCATCAAAGAAGATGTGTGTGCTGTGATGTATCCTGTGGCAGAACAGCTTCATTATGCAGGTTAATGGAAAAAAATTGCCTACTATGTATCGTTAAACCCCAGATTATGGGTTTTGTAAATGGAGTACTCATTTATTTTAAAAGGGAATATTTGTTTTCCAAAGACGTAATAAAAGCTTTCTGAAGGGGAGGGAGAATTATTTAATTGCAAATTTCATTGTGTAAGTAACTTTAAAATCCAGTTGGCTTAATGATATAAAAGGCCAGTACACGTATTGCTGTTTCATGTGTGGAAATTCTCTCAAATGGGGAGTGTGAAATCTCTTCTGTCAGTTCTTGTCACGCATTCCTCTGTGATAACATTTCCAATTCCTTCATTCATTACATTTTTGATGTTTTCCAGTCTTTCAGGAGAAAGACTTCCTTTCTTCCTTCCTCCCCCCCCCTCCCCTAATTAAAAAGCACTCTTAAAGCCTTACGCTGTGTTTAACTCTGGGTGTTTCCTACTTTTAATGATTTTTTTTTTTTTCTTTACTCTTCAGGAGTAGTATCATTTATTTATTCTGTAGGTGAATTAGTTGAGTGTTATTTTAACCATTTGTGGAGATTGGTCTTTGCATTCTCATTCTGCTTTTTAAAATATTGTCAAAAATATGCTCTTTCCTGTCATCTAAGTTGTTGTGTTGTGTTGGATGTGTGTTAATTTACCACCTCCTTGTTGGGTGCTGTATGGGCTATCTCAAGCAATTTAGTATGAATCCTGAGTATGAATACTTTCCTAAACCTTCCCGTTTTTCATGTGCCATACAAGTGACTAAAAATATTAAAACTTGCCAACAAAGGGAGTTGGTGTGTGAAAGCCTTGTGGACTACTTGGCACTAGTCCTTTTATTTATTTATTGAAGGCAGTTTTTATTGAGCACAATTGCTTTAAATAACTTTCTTTAATCTGAGGAATATTTCCTTGTATTTGCGCTACTCCTACCTGAAACAATAGGAACCTACTGATTGATGCTGAAAAATACATTTTTATATACAGAATATAATTTTACCTTTAAAAAGAACTGGAGAGAGAGTAACTCTTTCACACATCTTGTGGAAAAGTCTTGTAAGGTGTGTTCTGTTTTACTATGTACACAGCTCCATGGCAGGATGTCCTTCCTCTTAGTAAGCTGTAGGTGAAGTGACGCCAAGTTTTTGATAGTGGTTCTCGTTTTAGTGCTTATTTTTGTCTAGAAATGGATTCTAGAGCTTTTTTTCTGTGGCAGATTAATCCCTGTTGCCTGAAATGTGTGCGCATTTTGATTTTGTTTTGTTTTGTTTTCCTAACAGACAGTTATTCAAAATTGAAGGAGTTAAAAGTGTTTTCTTCGGACCAGACTTCATCACCATCACTAAGGTGAGCAGAGCAGGGGGCATGGGAGCAGATGACCTGCAGGGAAGGTTCTGAAGGAGCCAGGGGGGTGGAGGGATCACGGCCGGGTTGTGTTTGCCCAAGGTGTGGAGCTGAGGGCACCAGGCACAAGGTGTGGTGTGGAACCACGCAGTTATGCTGTTACTGTGTGGAGAGCACCAGGCAATGCTGTGAGTGATAATCTGGCTTAGAATTAAATGAAACCCAACGAACTTGAGTCTCTGAAACAGTTTGGTAAAAAAATACTGAAACAGTTTTGGTAAAAAGTGGTAAAAATACTCCTAATGTATTTAGAAGACTTTATTTTTCATCTCTTTTTAGTTAATATTGGCATGCAAGCAAGAAAACTTTTCTGTTGACTATTATAAATTGAGTCTTTTGGCAAAGCTGGACTTGCCAAAGCTCTGAAATCGAATACATGCATCAGATGTGAGAGCTCATTATGATATTTGTAATGCAAGAAGGATCTCTGCATAATTTGTTATGAGGAGGCAGATACTCTGGTTTTAATATATATATTATTTTTTAAAAATTTTTTTATTTCTGATTCTCAAAGGAGAGTGAAGACCTGGATTGGAACTTACTGAAACCAGATATTTATGCAACTATAATGGATTTCTTTGCCTCTGGTTTACCTGTGGTTACTGATGAGGCACCCAGGACAGATACAGGTAAATTGAACTCCTCAGGAAGAGGCCAGTAGCTGCCTTTAGGTTTAGTTTTTGTGACATTCAGAAGGGCCTCCCCTTCTCCCTCAGAAAAGCCTGCAAGAGAATTTAAAGTGAAAACTTGCTAGAATGAACAGGAGAGATTTTTCAGAGCGTGTGTGCTCTAGCAGAAGCAATGCTGTGCTATACCCATGAATATAAAGCCTGGTTCATGTCTCCTGGGCTCAGAGGAGTCTCTCTCTCTGCTGGAGCTGGGCTGGACTCTGGGTTTTGGCATCGTGGACCGTGAGGGTTGGACTAGATGCTCTCCAGAGGTCTCTTCCAACCCCATACCATTCTGTGATTCTGTGGTCTGTTACACTTTGTGTGTGTGAAATATTTTTGCAAGTACCAAGGCCGCATTCAGGAAGCTGTTGGGTGTTGCTGCAGATCCTTTTTGTACCGACACCTACAAAGGCTTTTATTTCCCTCCTTAAATCAAAAAAGAGTGCCCAGGGTTAATGTCCATGTCTTAATGATAGGTTTATGGTCTTACATGAACACGAAATAGTAACAAGTCTTTTCCAAACAATAGAACGTACTTGAGACTAACTTACAGTTTAACTCAAGGGGGGGTATTTTGCCTTTTATTTTCTCACTTGCAACTTAAACATTTTTTCCAGTGTTTTAAGGAAGATTATGACTGTTGAATTCCTCTCTGTTATGTCTGGATTTAATTTCGATATTAATGTTGACTTTATTTTATTTGAAAAAGTTGTCTTTAAAAATGCTTCTGTGAGACTAATGGTGACCTTAAAATTGCATCCAGAGCTGCTAAACCCAGACATATTCATAATTCTTTTCCTGCTGAATTTTTTTAGGTTGCTAGAACTTTCCACCTGAGGGTCCTGCCTTAACCTTACTCCGTCCTTATTGAATGTTAGTTGTTGCTTCCTTTAAAAGGTGGCGCTTCTGTTGTCTGCTGAGGCCTTTGCCTGTTGAGGAGAACTCTGAACCAATACTGATTTTGTCAGCCTGGGATGTAAATAAGGATAATGGAGGAAAAAATACTTACTCTGAATTAAGACTTCTGCCTTTTGGTTTCAGTCGTCTCACAGTGTTTTTATGCGATTTGGTTCTGCCATTATGGATGTGCAGTGTTAGCAATCATAGTGGAATTCTCTCCAAGTTCTGATTCACATTTTTCTTTTCCCCAAGCTGCATCAGAAGAAGATGATGAAGTTGTACTGATGATTAAAGAACTGCTGGATACAAGAATAAGGTAAACCAGGAATGTTACTGCTAGATGGAGTGAGTTAGTCTTGGAGTTTGGATTTATTTAGGGACCGGTGTGTTTTTCTTTGCTCAGTATCTAATGTGGGGATTTAAAGGGCAAAACTGGCCAGAGGTGAGAATGCTGTTCCCTCTGATTGAAAACTTTCTGTTTGGTTTTCCTTTTCAAGCAAACTGTGCTGAGCAGAGTCCGTATTGCTAAGTGATTTTAGAACCATGTATAGTCTGACCCTCCACAGTGCTTTTAAACAGGTCCCTTGGATTTAACCTGGTTATTTGTAAATAGTGAAAACAACCCAATCTTTGCATTTACAGTAGCTTTCTTTTTCCTCTGTTGTATTCATCTGTGTCTTAATTATACTTGTCCTTCCCTTGCAAGTATTCCAAAGTAGTTTTTACTCTTTTATCATACTCTACAGGAAAATTTACTGGTGGGTTTCCCTCACTGTCTGGGCTTCAGTGGATTTTGTCCTCTTACCCTGTTGCAATTTTATTGGTATTCTAACACAGCTTGAAGTTAGAAACTGGTGGTTACTAATGAAGTCTCAAGAGTGGCTATGGATCATGTTGTTTACCTGAAGTATATTTTTATGCTCATTAATTGCCTTCCAAAGTGAACTGAAAGGAATAAGCAACTTGACATTTTAGATGCAGGGGAAAATGTCTGCTGTGTTTCTAAAGCTGTGGTACCCAATGGTGACATCTTCCCCAGCTCACAAATTTCAGGAACCAGAAACATGTACGTGGGTCAAAATCGTGGAATGCAGTTTAATTTTTCCAGAAGTTATGATGAACTTGGGTTTTTTTAATTTCTTTTTTTTTTTTAGATGCTGCATTTTAAAAGGGATACTTAAAAATACCAGTTTGGTTATCTCAGAGCTGACATACGGTTCTGGTTCATTTTCCTGAGAGGAAAGAGGGAGAAAAGCAGAAATGAGCTTGAAACATTTTTCCCAAGCATATGTGCTAAATGTTGAAAAGTGTAACCCAGATACACTGCTGTCTAAAGCCATGGCAGAAAGCACAGTTCAGGAGGCCCTTTGCTGGGTGTAAGCTCCCTATAGTAAGTCAGCCCTTGATTGCCCAGTGCCTTTCCTAACGGGCATTTGGAATTTCTGCCCAAATTTCTGCTTCTCCCCACCTTTTTCTTTCTTTCATTCCCTTCCCCCTGCGCCCCTTAGAGGACCAAGAAGCTGTTGATGGGAATATTAGCAGTACTGTATCTTTCTTCACTTTACTGCAGGATAGTTTACAGAAGCTATATATAAACCAAGGGTACATACAGAGCACTTACTGTTTAATCGTTCAAAAATACATGCAAAGAAGTTGTCAGAAGGTGCGGGATGGAGGGAATGTAGATGTGAAAGGTGTGTTTAAAAAAGTTAATTTCAACTAGGAAAGATGGAAATTTTAGTCAGGTTCTTTGGCTTTCTGGAATGGGGGTGATTTGCTGTGGTGAGTTGTTAATAAATGAGTCAGATTCATAGATTATTCTCTTAGGAATGAACTCTCAAAAGAGTTATTTTGGAAATCAGTATAAAGAACTTCTGTTAGAGTAACTCGATGGTTTTAGCTTGGTCTGGAAAAATGTTGCTATGGGGATACAGTTACAATGCTGGGCATTTGGTGCTTGCAAAAGGAGACCAGGCTGCAGAAATGCTAATGGTACTGGGATGTGATCTTACCAGATGCTGGTTTCTTCACCCGTTAGCGGGATTGAGCTTTTATGTAGTTGGAGCTTTTTTTCTGTCCTGTGTAAGCTGTGGTGAACTGCAGATTTCTGGAAGCACTGACGGACTTGTCACCATCCCAGGGCAGGTAACAATGCACGTGCATCATGTGGTAGGACACGTACCCATGGCATTTGGCACATAACAGAGGCAATCATCGTTACACGTGGAGAGAGCCCCAAGGCAAACCAGTATTTGTTTGCAGGCTGAATCGAGCTCTGTTCTAGGCTGCTTAGCCTTGCCTAGAATTTCAATGATTCCTTCCTGTGCTGCTGCATTCATTGCAAATACGTTTTGCTCAATATCCTACAGGAAAACAGTAGCCCTCAATGTGAGAGAGTCCAGCAAAGTATGTATGGTGGGAAATTCCAACCAGGTGCTTGTAGAGAAGGAGAGCTGTAGTTACTATTTTGTGACAGTTCACTGTGTGTATTAAATGGAGCTTTACTAAGGATTTCTGGAAGGAAACGTATTTCAGCTATGCTTGCTTTAAATTGAGTCTTGTGTTCCATCAGGCCGACAGTGCAAGAAGATGGTGGTGATGTTATTTATAAAGGCTTTGAGGATGGGATTGTGCAGCTGAAGTTGCAGGGTTCGTGCACCAGCTGTCCCAGCTCCATCATCACCCTGAAGAACGGGATACAGAACATGCTCCAGTTCTACATCCCTGAAGTGGAAGGCGTGGAACAGGTGGGTTGGTGAGAGATAACACCTGTTTTCTTTTAAATAGGAAAGACAGTCCCTTTCCAGCGTGGACAGGTTGGTGGTTTAAGCAAAAGCACAGGAGGTATAGATGCAGTTTTTCCAGGTCAGAAGCTGTATCTTAGCAAAAGATCCAGAACTCTGCAAAGTCCTGTACAACCCCGTGCACCTAAATCTGCTGGGGGGTTCCTGGTGGAAAGCAGCTTTGCAGAAAAGGACCTGGGGTGCTGGGGGGTGCCAAGGTGAACCTGAGCCAGCTGTTGCCAGCTGTGTGCCCTCGTGGCAAAGGAGGCTGATGATGCCAGGGCTGCTTTTGGAGGAGTGCTGCCAGCAGGCTGAGGGGAGGTGGTCCCTCCTTGGACTCGCCATATGCCCGTGTCCCTCTGGCATTGAGGAGCCCAGACCTGGACGCTCTGTGTTTTGCCTGTTACCTTTGTGCTTTGGGGACTCTTTGTGATAATAAGGGGCAGGCTTTTGTCCCTTAAAACACCGATTCTTTTACTGCCTCATTAAAAATCTGATACGCTGGAGTGATTGTTTTAGTGGCCTTTGTAATACCTCGACCAGCTCCTATTAGTTCAGCCACGTTTCCTCCTGGCATTTTTGATTGCCAGTTGTTTCTTACTTTTTTCATGTGACCATTGTCATTCAGCAGCGTAGAATAACTGCTGCTCTCGCTGGGTCCAGCAGGGGTTTAATGTAATAAATTCTCTATGCCATCCTGTGGGACTGAGAGTTTAAACTGTTTACCTAAGCTACTTCTGGATTTGTTTTCAGGTTGTTGACGATGATGATGACGTGGAGAAAGAAGCAAATTCTACTTGAACTTGCATCATTTATGGCTGAATACGTATTTACCTCCTGGTGTATGTAAACTATCTTTGTGCTGAGGAACAACCAAATTTGCCTTTCTGTTCAGGAAAATAGTTGCACTTACAGCTGTGAAAATGTATCATCAGCTTAAGCAGTTTGTTCACTAATTTATTAAATGCCCTACATTTAAAAAAAAGAATTCTTCTGTTCTACTTTGTACTATGTCTTAAGAAAGAAACGGTGGGCATTAAAAGTGGTGATGAGTCTCTCTGTTGTTCTTTCATACAAAAAATTCAAGACTGAAAAAGAAGGCAGAAGTAAAATTTCTTGACTCGTTTTTTGTGCAATAGAATTATTAAATGTTTATTCCCCCAAACCTCCTTATGGGGCTTGCAGGGCTATCTGCCCTTGCTCTGTAATTGGGAAATTCAGGAATGTTAATTTTATCAAGTCTTGTTAAAAAGCTTTTGATTCATATCAGGTTTTTGTGTTTGAAAAATAACCCATAACTTCAGCTCTTCATTTTAGAGAATGTAATGTTGCCATCACTTGTGGAAGGCTACCTACCTGCTCACTACCACTGTGCAAACAATAGCAACAGAAAGGAAAAATGGGAGTTGTTTGTTATAAAAATCCTATCTTCTAAAATAAATGTTAGAAGATGATGATCCTTATCAGCTGTAGTAAACAGGGAGACTAATTAGCTTATTTGGAAGTTAAATGTACAGCCACCATTAGTGGTCTGTTTAAACTTGCAAAAGATTCATCTTGATGTTGGAGTATTATGTTGAGCATTAATGTGCAGTGCTTCAGGGCACAAATTACATTTGTAGGCTCGCAAAGAGAACGAATGTGTTTACCTGTGCCATATCCTGTTTGCTCCTTCTGCGGTGCCAGAGAGCACAGCCCGTGTGTAACTTGGCTGCCCTGGCTGAGCCAGGGAAGACGTGGCAGAACGGAACCAGTTCCTGTTTTAGGGACTATGGGAAGAGAAATGTTTATTGTCCTGAAGCTGAAATACGTAAATCAGGCTTTGCAAGTGCTTCTGTTTACTTAGGACAGTCTCTTTCTGGTGCCTGGCTTCAGCTGGCTCTGCTGGTGGAAGTACCATTTCAGTTTTGTGCTGCCACAATTGGGCTGAGTTTGGGGTTGTTCTTTGGCTGATGGTCACAGTCACATTCCCTGTGTGCAGGGATTTGATAGCCCTGGGGTACGTTCCCCTTTTTCACTCCTTGCCAGTGTAATTCCACCGAGTCCCTAAACAGGATCAGTTAACTCAGTGGAGAATCTTTTATATAGCACGCAGATCAGCGTGTGGTAGCCATAAATGTCTTATTACTTGTTAGAAATTTGAAAATAAATATTTCAGTAAAATATTTCTTCAGATTTTGTAGAGAGTAATAAGCTAGAGTCATTTAAACTACCCTCTCAGGATTTGAAAGTTGGTTTGAAATGACCGTATTTTCTTTACCCTGTTCCAAAGTACACGGTGCCTGATCTTACAAGTGACAAAATTCCCCTTGAGGTTGGCCCAGACTATCCAAAAGAGAGATTGTGCAAGTGTTACCACCATGTTCTTCTTTGTCAGCAAACCATAGAATGCCAAGTAATGTTTCTGGTTTCTCAAAAATAGTCTTTTTTGGGCCCAATTTGTCAATTTAATGCACTATATAAGCCAAAACCTAAACAGTAAAGTAGCAGTTTTGTGTGTTAAAGAAAATGTATGTCTTAAACCTGTGGTCTTTCTTATTCAACTAAGCAGTACTAATCTGTCCCAGATAGAGTAAGGATCCAGTTCTGCCGCTGTCTTAGTATTTCCAGTCTTGTTTTTAATGGGGTTTTGATTTGCAGAGATGGGACTGAACGCAGCCTCCCTGCTCTGGGGCTGACGATGCAGCGTCTTCTGATTTTGAGACTGAAGAGGTTCCATGTCCAGCGTGTATCCTGTGTGTCCTCCAGTTCCTCAGACTCTTCTTCTGTAGAGAGAAGCACGTAACGCTCGTGTGCCACCCCCTTTTACCTGCTCCATCCCACTCAGAGTAAGCTCTTCAGGGCAGTGGTTGCATTTCTACAGCGTGAAGTAACGGGGGGCTCTGCAACTCTGGATGGAGGGGAGCAGGGGCGAGAAGGTGAAGTGCCAGTTCTCACTTGGGGAGCAGAATGAAACCCAACCACAGCATTAATGATAACCATAAACTCTAATCCTCTGACAGCCCAGTGTGGTAAAGTTGTCAGTCCAGATCATTAGGAGTTTCTGTGTGAACCTTCCAGGCTCTGTCTGGAAGGGATTAGTTCATGGAAAGAATCCCCGTTGGCGAGAGGCGTCCCATCTCCTCCACTGGCCCAAAAGCCCTTTCACATTTCATGGACGTCGAGGCAAACAGGGGAGCGACTGTCTGGTGTTGAGCTGAGGAGTTGGTGTGGTGGCTGCTGTGGTAGGGAACGGGGAGTTCTCATCATCCCTTTTTTAAAAAGGGCTCTTCAGTTCGGGGGCTGGGAAGCTGTGCTGGAGTGGTCAGGTTAGTGAGGTTTTTTGTCTGAAGTTTTTCTATAAATGGCAGTTAGTCATTGCATTTAAAATAGCAATGACTGCTTGAAATTATTCTGGTTCTTTTTTTTAAAAAAGAAAAAAAAATACTTTGGTGTTTTTGCTGCTCCACAGATAGGTGCAAAATTGCAGTCTGTTGTTCAGCCCCTTCTGTTTTCACCCACGTCAGCTGGAGCAAAACACACAGGATCCATTCATGTTTCCTGAGGACTCTCTTTCACAGGAGAAGTTGATTACAACTCTCTAAACTCAGGTCGTGAAGCTGTTCACAGGTGGAGATGTGCTTTTTGTCGGGAGGTGACTTGTTCCCCATTTCTAGGAGGAATGAGCCCGTTTGAGGCAGCCTCTGCTCACACCGTCCTGTGTGGAGCCATCACCAGCCAGAGCTCCCCCTGAGTGGTGTCAGAGCAGGAACCTCCAGCACAGCAGCAGGAGGAAACAGCTCCCCTTCCCTGGTGGTAACACCCAAAATGTGTTATATCAGGGGTCACAAAACATACTCTTTTTTTCCAGCAGGTAGTAGTTTACAGTCTGTCTAAAACTGTGGACTTTAGCCAGAACTTCTATTTCAAGTGAAGTATGTTGACCATGGAGAAGGAAGTGGGTATTTTTTTTCCCAATCATGACCCCTTTTTGTAAATTTTAAAAGGCTCACGTGAGATAGTTTGGTTCCCCCAAACTCTCCCCCCACCTCAAGGATTGTGTCCAGTTTTGGTCCCCTCCCTCCAAGAAGGACCTTCAGGGGCTGGAGCGGGTCCAGAGAAGAGCAACGGAGCTGGTGAGGGGTCTGGAGCACAAGGAGAAGGGTCTGGAGAACTTCTGAGGGAGCTGGGGGTGTTCAGCCTGGAGAAAAGGAGGCTGAGGGGAGACCTTCTGGCTCTCTCCAACTCCCTGAAAGGAGGGTGTAGCCAGGGGGGGTCGGTCTCTTCTCCCAAGGAACAGGCGATGGGACAAGAGGAAACGGCCTCAAGTTGTGCCAGGGCAGGTTCAGATTGGAGATTAGGAACAATTTTTACCCTGAAAGGGTTATTAAACCTTGGAATGGGCTTTCCAGAGCAATGGTTGAGGCACCATCCCTGGAGGGATTTAAATGACAGGTTGACATAGTGCTTAGTGAGATGGTTTAGGGATGGTTTTTAGGGATGGTTTTTTAGTGATGGTTTCTCCAGGCTGAACACCCCCAGCTCCCTCAGTCGCTCCTCACAAGACTTACTCTCCAGAGGAATAAACATGAGGAGGAACTTCACTTTGAGGGTGGCAGAGCCCTGGCAGAGGCTGCCCAGGGAGGTGGTGGAGTCTCCTTCTCTGGAGACATTCAAACCCCTCTGGACACGTTCCTGTGGGACCTGCTCTGGGTGGCCCTGCTCTGGCAGGGGATTGGACTGGGTGATCTCCAGAGGTCCCTGCCAACCCCATATCATTCTGTGACTCTGTGCATGTTTCTGGTGGTCACCTCTCTGTGGTGATGGGTCAGCGATCCCCTCCTCAGCCAGGAAATCAACTTCCACTGCCCCAAGGCATCCAGCTTCCCACCTAGAGATGTGGAAGTGGGGGGAAAAATCGGAGTTTGATGCCAGCCAAAGGGGAGATAAAGCCCCAGAGGCTCAGCTCCAGGTCGCTGCTCCCCACAGCCCAGTCCTGGGCACAGGGACTGGCAGCCTGGGGTTGTCCTCGTCCTGTCCTCGCTGCTGAACAGGAGCAGGGTGTGATGGCTGCCAGCTTTTAATGTGTTTTATATCCATGACCTGCCTGCTTGTGTTTGTGTTCTAACAGCGCATTAAAAATCTGGGATTTTTTTATGTATATTAACCTTTTTGGTCATTTTCTGGGTGTTTTAAGGAAATCTTTCCTTATTGTCTAGATCAAACTAAGTGAACAGCATTTTTCTGAAGAAGGGGTTGCCATCTTTTTGTAGCCTTGGGCTTTTAATGAGTTTTTCAGCCGGTACTTGCTGGTGGTGGTTGGATGCGGGGGGTCTAAGGGAGCTGGATCCGGCTGGAGGAACGGGGTGTCGCTCCCCAGTCCCTCCCACCCCCTTCCCTTTGCAGATTCACCTTAAAGTTCCCTTTTTGGTGCTTCAGGTGCCGTTCTGGAGCCGAGTAGAAATACGAGGATGAGCCGCGTGGATTTGTGTCGTTGGTGGGTTGGGGGGGATGTGCTGTGGCTGGGGGGGGTGGTGTGGGGTGTGTGTGGGTACCGGAGGCTGTCGGTGCTGCTTGTTCACC